>NC_079490.1:181784745-182104291 GCF_020520425.1 Spinacia oleracea
GCGTCAACTGTGAAGTTGTAGTTGTATCTCTAGTCAGAGGCGCCTGTGCCAACCACCTCTCCTTCTGTGCTGTTGCTATTCTCGGTAATTATCTTCAACTATTTTGTATCCATTCTTCTGTTGATTTTATTTGTATTTTCATTGATTCAGCAATGTAATTTTCTAAATTGTTAAATATATCCTGTTGGGTTTTTTGTTTTGATATGAATCGATTTTTCTGATATGACGGGTTTCAAACTGTTAAATGTATTCTGTTCGATTAGTTTTGGTGTTGTTTCATAGTAAATTCTACTTGATATTTGTATAATCATTTTTGATATGATTCGATTTTTCTGACAATCACCGTTCAAATTGTTATAATTGTGGGTTTTTGAGCAGGATTCTATTTATAGTTTTAGAGCTTTGGTAAATCTGTAACAATAATTCTGTTATGTCCATACTTTCTCTAGGAGGTAATTGGGGGAGGGGGAGGGGGAGAAGCTAAATGTGTTTCTGGTTATACTTTGCATCTTTTTAGTTTTAATTTTCTTCAGTTCAGACTTTACTCTCTTTGACCCCCTTTAATCTAAGTAAGATGGAAGAAATTTTTATCTGTGTTACCATTTGGTTGGATATGATATTATTAGCTGGCCTTTTTATCAGATAGCAAAGGTATATAGATATCCCTTGTCAAGCTCTTTGGTTTCCTTCAGTCCTAAAACAATTGCAGGGTTTTGTTTCCATTGTATGTGGACAGTGCTGATATGATCCTGAATCTGAAGTTACGTAAATATGGCCATGGAAGTGCATGTGACTATATAGCATAATCCCTAAGGGAGGTGCTTTTATGGTGGAGCCTCCTGAATCCTGGTATTTCAATGAAAAGGGGAAGTGTTCGTTTGTATTATTTCAATACAACACTTTCAAAAACCTCTGTAGCTACACTCACATACAAAAATGCCATACTCTAGTTCATTGATACCCCTACGTGACACATTAAAAACAATCTTGGAAATTGTTTGGGTGATGCCTCTGATTTTACTTCTAACATGGCTATCCAGCTTTGTAATTTGACAATTCTGGATTCCTGGGTATCAGGTGAACCCAATTTACAAACTAAAATCAAACACAATCAATCCAATGCAAAAGTTACCCTCTTTTGTCTACATTTATCATTGCTTCCCTTTCACGTTGTATCCACATTTGTCCATTATTTTAAAAATGGCTTGTATGCTTCCTGATGGGTTGCCACGGAAGCTCTCACTTGATTGGTGGTGGTTTTGTTCATAGAAGATAGTGTATTAGGTCAGATTTGAACCCCTAAATCTTTAAGAGAAAACGGCAGAAATATAGAAGGCATTCACTGTAAAACTAATGAATTATGGTGCAGATTCATAATTTTAAAACACGAAATAAAGGTTTCTAAACACGACCTTGTTAATTTTGGATTTATGTTCTAGATAAATAAGTTCTTGTAGTACACTCTAGTCTTTTATTGATCTTTTCCATGCTTTTGTTCTTGTTTTGTTTACTGATGGATGCTGACAGAATGGCCTTCATTTAGGCAGCTAGACCCTCGCATTGAGCAGGCTTTTGTAGCCATATCTTAGGCTCTGTTCTGTTCACCTTTTTTCCACTTATTTAAGGAGAAATAAGTTCAGATAAAATAAATTGAGGAAAAATAAGGGTTGACCAAGTACAATTTATGCTAATCCGGATTACTGCTTTTGTGCTCAAGTCTTATGTTTTCATCTTATAATAAGGTGTAAAGCTTGGCTGTTCTGTCCCATTGTATGTGTAATGTGTGCAGTCAACCTGTAATGGAACTTATTCGTGTTAAAGGGCCAACTTGCAGCATCATGCTGTTGTGGATCGAATGTGGACACAGGCTTACTAGCAATCTTTTCCTGTAACTCCAGCTTTGAGTAGATCGATCTTACTTAGACCTTAAAATCCATCCTTTTCTTTTATGGAAAATTGTCAGAGAACCGACTATGTTTTTGCTGTAGTTACCTGAGAAACGGTACTAGCTAGTGTTTCTAGTTGCTGCTGTCCTCTGATGGCCATATGAAGTTTGTTCCCGTGGATGTTTGATATCTGTTTCCACATTCCTTTAATGCATGTGAACATACATAACTATGAAAGTTTTCGGTTAAAACTTTTGATTTCTCATACATATTTCTTGGTTTCTGCCCCCTTCTTTTGTTTGCAGGAAACTGACGCAAAAACCATGGGTTCATTAGCTCGTGTTGATGAAAGATTATCTGCATCATTGATGAGAATTGCTCCACTTGAGACTTGAGCACTTGGTCACTTTCAGCTGCCTAGAGGCTACAAAAATGGGGAGGGAGATTCGATCCTGAAACCTATTGTACACAGACCATCAGTCTTAACCACTAGTCCAAGACTTCATTTGTCACTGGTATAGAGTGATCATTGTGGTTGTATAATATTATTATCTATCTTATTTTTTTGAGGGGATTATTTTATATCTTAATACATCTATATATAAATTACAGTTCGTATAAGTGTAAATGTAGTGTCTGAAATTGTTTTGTATATTTGATTCTTCTGAATTTTAACTTAAACTTTACAGAATCAGTTGCAGTGTTGATATTGAATATGACTGTCAATCTTTCAAACGAGAGGAGCTACCATTTCGGCCTCTTCTCAAATCTCCTTAGGAGGACGATTATATCTAATCATAACCTGATTAATAATTAATTGTTAACTTGCAAATTATGATTCCTAATAAGCATATCTAAACATCAACGTCTAATCCTATTTAATTCGAAGAATTAGTATTATAAGTTGAATCAATATTATTTACCTATGAAATATTTAGAATTAGAGATCCAAGTGTCAGAACCTACCTCGATAGACAGATTTATTCAGCTTATACAAGCAAAACGTGTAATTAGATTAGAGTTGTAAACAATGGACTCCACAATCGAATTCACTCTTTACGTACATGTCGTACAAATCCCATATTGATCGATAGAGGCATCCATTTCTTTAATAAAATAAACGAGCTTCAAATTAATTAATAGTGTAGAAATTAACATATTTGTAAGAAAAAATAAAAAAATAAAAATATTTAGAAAATATATATTGATACGAATCTAACATTACCTCAAATGACAAAAATAAAATGTTGCGATATTTTCAAAACGGAGGAAGTACATATATATATATATATATAATGATTGACAAAACTGGATTAATATGGTAGAGAGTAGAGACTATTCGAAAGTCGAAATAAAAGCAAGGCAACAATAATAATTCTGAAATCACATGATATTAAATTTGAAGTTGCTGCTAGTCTGCTACTGCTTGTCAGCCAGGGCATCCATGCATGGTGGACCTAACTAAACCCCTATTCATTAATTCCCAACGAAGTTGATTCAATCATGTCATTCAAAATTTTAAATATTTCATCTACGGATTAAACACTTCTATATAAGGAGATCGATAAGAAACAGAGATTTGTCAAAAACATGCAAGAGAGATAATTATTAAAGCCTTTAAACTTTAAACGTTGGACGACATATGGGATTCAAACCTTGGATCAAAGGGTTCATAACATCTTTATAGCTACTATCTAAGGCTTTTTCTATTCATCTTAGGAGGGGCAGCTGCCCCCACCAGCCCCCTATCTTCACCTCTGTTTACGTGTATTATTTTCATTCGCCTTATTTAGGATACAGGCGTACACGGTGTTCTTAAAATGTGTCTCATATATTTTGTATATTACTTGTTACTCTCTCCGTCCCGGAATACTTGACCTGTTTTCCTTATCGGGTCGTTCCTTAATACTTGACCTGTTTCTAAAAATGGAAATATTCTAACAATATTATATTATTTCTCACTCCATCCCTATTAACCCACCTACCCCTACTCCATACGAAAATAATTAAAAAATTCAACCCCTACTCTCCCCCAACCCCACCTCTTAACCCACCTCCCACTAACTACATTAAAATAATACCCACTATCAACAACTACCTATTAAATTAAATAAGTCAATTCAAGTCCCTTAAACTCTGTGCTGGTCAAACCGGGTCGAGTATTCCGGGACGGAGAAAGTATGTTATTTTTTTTTACGCTTGAGAGCATAGAGGATGGTAAAGGAATTCCCGCACTCAAATAAAGTAGTTGGTGAGACTCAAGTCATCAACTGTATCATTAATCAATCAGTTTAATCAATCAAATCTAGTTGCGAGTGATTAATGTTAAAAAAGTACTCGTAGTATGGTTTTGTTGCAGATTATATAACTCGACAAAATTGAATTCATACAGATATGGGGTAACAGAGTTACTCCCTCTGTCCCTTAATACTCGCACCGTTTTGACTTTTTGTACTATTCACATAATTTACTTTGACTCTATTTTATTTCTAGTATATGAAAAAAAATGTTAGTATATAATATATTGTTAGCTTCATCTTAATATATTTTCAAAATATTAATATTTTATAAGTTTTTATAATATGTAATTAAAGATATTGGTGGTTAAAGTTGTGCATTGGCAAACGTGTCCAGTCAAAACGGTGCGAGTATTAAGGGACGGAGGGAGTATGTAATTCCCTTGCGTTGAAGGTACGTAACTTAATCCACTGCACGTCTGCTGGTACGTTATGATTATATTAACAACACACACCGTACTCTCTGAAACGTAAACTCTTGCCATTTTCCTCCTCCTTTTTATTTGGCTTTCTTCATTGATTTTGTGAGTGCTCAAATTATTGCTCAAGTAATCAATCATGCATGTGTGATATTTTATTACTACTTATATGGATCTATATTATTATAGCAAAGTGTTGGTTAATGAGAGGCCTTTAAAACCCAATCACTCAACTCTCATTAACGGACTATATTAGGAAATTAAATCAATTTTTTTTTTTTAAATCCAAAACAATAAATCAGTCCACATCTCACATAAAGTCCATTGTAAAAGTCAAATTGAAAATAAGTATAATCCTCAACATGATATAATTTTGGGGAAGAAAAAGGAAAACATTTGCCATATAAGGTTTCACAAATTCTTATTTTCAAGTGGTGTGCAATAAATATTGTACATCGCAATAAAAGTTGAATCAAAATGTTTAAAAGTTACCTTTATATATATGTAAAAGTTATCTATATTTTAGTGGTAAATTTTTTCATTTTAATAAAAATTATTTCTTTAAAATTACTAATAATGTATAAAATTAATCATTTAACCTTTTAAAATATTTATCTATCAATTTCTTTTATGATATAAAAGTTATAAAAAATAGATTAAAGTTACAAAAAACTGCATAAAAATTATCTTAGTGTACAATAAATTTATTGTACACCTTATACGTCACACGAACTTTTGATAATGGTTCACCTTCGATATCTACAAACTACGGAGTATTAAATTCCGACAAATTCGGGAAGGAAAAAAAGGGAAACATTACAATTTTCAAACCAAATTTCACACGTGATGGATGCAAATTAAAAATAAGCTAACATTAAATTTATTTTCCACTATTTAGCTTAAATAGTGATAAGGACATGCTACCTTCGTTTCAAAATTATCTTTAAAATGTTGTACTATTTGCACAAATATTAAGATAAAATATGTAAAAAGATGGGTGAATATAATAAAATGTGGATAAAGTAAGGTAGATGTGTAAAAATGTGGGGTGGGCACTACAAGAATTTGTATTTTCAACGACAAACTAATTACGACGGGTCAAAAATCCCGTAGCAAAAGCCTTTTGCGACGGGGCTAACAACCAAACAAAGACGGGAATAACCGTCGTAAATGTATTTTACGACGAGAATTTCCATTAACGACGACCCCCTTTTATGACGGGTTCGCGACAGGAAATCCCGTCATTAATCAACGATTACTTGCTTTTAGCGACGGGATTTTCCGTCGTTAATGGTACATTTTTTTGTAGAGGTTACGTGAATGTAAGAAAAAAATGAATAAAGTAAGAGATAGTGAGTGAAAAGTTGTAAATGTTGTGGAGTAAGACTCTAAGAGGGGTTAGATAGTAAACATTCATATAAAAAGTTTGAAGACAAAAGGTATTGAAGGGTCTTTCAAGCAATCTCTGAACTTTGAAGACAAAGAATTTTAGTTTTTATGTTTTGTCTTGTGGGGTTTATAAGAGGTTTGATCCTAGTATACTATGTAAGGGTCTCTAATGACCTTAGTTTATTAGTTTGTAGATGTAATATGTAAACTCTATTTTATTTATGCAAATTTAGCCTATAGAAATAAAAAAAAAAAAAAACAAAAAAAAAAAAAAAACAAAAAAAAACCACAATGTATCTAAATTGGATTACTCGAACTTACTCAACCTGAGGTTGATCAGAAGTATCCGTCATAAATTAAAACGTAAGTTCTTCCACATATTATTACTACATGTTACTTATTTATCTCGACAACAAATTAATGAGGTATTAACCTTGTGGAAAAGATTAATATTTCATCTACAATAGATCTCATGTTCGATTCCCGTCCCCCATTTGTAAAATATTGTGCTTTTAAATGCATATATGTTACATTATTATGAAGTACTACATACATAGTATACTTTTTTATTATTTAATTTGGTGACAAAATATCTAACAGCCTGTTTGGTAGCCGGTAATAAATGATGGAAACGAGAATATATATAAGTGTTATTTGACAAGAAAATAACATCTGATATCCATGTTAATGAAATTTAATTTGTCACAAACTTGGTGTTTTTCTTTATAAATTTGCATTCCCACCTAATACCACTCCTTAAATGGTAATAGATGGTAACGGAATTTATAAAGAAAAGGAAATAATATTGAGAACTAGCATTACCAATTTACCATGGGGAATGGTGGAACCAAAAAAATTAGTTTGGGGTTTGGGGTCGGGGTTTGGGGGGGGGGGGGGGGGGGCAACAGGTCACGACTGAACTGATAACATAACACACAAACTAAATGAAAGACAACTAAAATTAGAAGCAAATCCTCAAAGTTCCTGCTCTTCGTTGTGCCGAGGTGAGGTTGTCTACATCGTTGGTAACCAGCGAAATAAGGACCTCGTACCCACTTTAAAAAATAAAAAAAATTGGAAACATGGCCCACCTTTAAATAAATGTGTAAAAGTGTTGTTAACTTGTTATATACTGTCATTTCTAATATAAGTATTGTCATTGTTGTATATATACTGTCATTGTTGTATTAAAATACTGTCACAATCACCCAAAAAAAGGAAATTATGTATACAACTCTAATGAAATATAAAAAGTAAAGAGACCACTTAAATGAATGGATAAAAGTGTTGCATATTAAATGAATGGGTAAAAGTATGTATACAAGTGTTATATAAGTATTGTCATCGTATGCATAAATACTGTCATTGTTGTATTAAAATACTGTCATTGTTGTACTAATTACTGTCATTGTTGCCCATATGTAGTACTTTGTTTGACTTTTCAACTTATGAGATGAAATTACCACTTTACCCCGGATATGGGGTAATTGTGCCGCTGGTTACCAGCGATGTAGCCTCCCTCGTGCCGAGGTAGCACACTTATGTGCTTGATGCACAAGTTCAAGAGAAACCTTGCAGACAAAAGCCCATTGGAAGAAGGATCCCAAATCATGAATTGTCGAGACTGTCCATACTAAATTTGAGGGGTTGGAAGATGCCCAACCAGCAATAAGACCAAGTTCGAACAATCTGTATGAAACATGATCCTAGTGATCCCTAAAAACTGAGTCCAACCCATAGCTTTAAGCAAAGCCATCAATTCCGTATGTAGGGCCGATGAAGCATAAGAAGAATAAAAACCACCATAATACTGATTATCATGGACCATACCCCAACCAACTCTCGCTTGAGACGACGAATGGTCCCAAGCACCATCAAATTGAACACCACAAAAAACCCTACTATCCCTTGAGGAACCCAAATTGTGAGTCAAGAGTCGAGTCAAGAGTCGAGTCTTGTATTCATGATTTACTTGTTATTTATTAAATGGCTTTTGCATGTTGATTAGTACTTTAGCGAGTGATGCATGTTTATAGTTTTATTTCACTCTAGCCTTGTAAGTACTCAGCTTTTGCTGACTACGTGCTTTGTGTCTTTTGGTCATGGCCTTTGCCTTAATGACCCTATGATGATCCATCATTTGCACTTGCATTGTTGGGGAGTAGATTAATTTAGCAGGTTGGTAGATCAAAGTACGAACGAAATCATGTAGCTTGGGATGGTTGGGAGAGTTGCATTCTTTGTGCTTTGAAACTAATTTTAAATTATACTTTATGCATATTTTGGGTTTATTGAATTTTAATATTTTGGTTTTTGGGCCGTTATGGTTCCAACCTGTAGGAGGCCTCAATAATTATTATATATGTTGGTTTGAAAGTTAGTTGACATTAATTTCCGCTGCGTAATTCTGGTACTAGCCTTAACCGTTATCACGGTGGCGGTAATACTTTAGTAATTCCTTTATTTTAAGTTGGAAAATGGTTTTATAAAAGCAAGGAATTATTAGGGTGTTACAGTAACTGAGGTGCGCTCAAGGCACACGGTGGTCGAGGAGAAATAGGAGGAAAAATATCCGCTACAGAAGAACGGAGCATCAATAAAATCGATGTTGGGTTGACCCCCTCACCCCTCACCCCGGAAAATAACATTGTTTCTTGCCACCCATAAGTGCATAAAATCTCAATAAAATGTGACACTCCAAATAAAGGATCTGGTTCTGGTTGTTGTCGTGATAGGTATCTGATAGTGTCCATAATCCAAAGTGATAGTGGAATATTTTCACTTGTTTCCCCACTAAGACCCAAAATCGAACACTTCCGAAGATGACGTGCCACCACACACTTCTGTAAAATATGATCTGGAGTCTCCTCATACATATGACAAAAAACACTCGTTGAAGGCACAAGAAGACCACACTTGACTAGATAGGAAGAAGTACCAAGAAAATTATAAAGATCTTCCATTTCGAGAGTAACCATGAGTGCCATAACCATTTCCAAAAGTGGGGAATTGAAGGTGCAAGTATTGTATTTATAAGAATGAGCTTCCCCGGCATGGAAAGGTGAAAATGTTGTCAAGACAAAGTTTTCTGTAAAAGATCTTCCACCAATAAGTAAAACTGGAAGTTTTCCGACCTTGCAAATCAACAAACATTCCCAAATATTTTCCAACATTTGTTTTATCTTGCAACCTTAGAAAAATAGAGAAAATGACTTTGTCATAGGGAAAACGTTATGATTATATTTAACAAATAATTTTTGAAGGTTTAAAACTTCACCCGACAATTCACATAAGTCATGAATTATACTATTCAGATTGGTGCAAGACTCCTTAGAAAGGTTGATAAAACAAAGGGCATCATTCGCAAACAATAAATGTGAATTCGAATGAGCATGTCGAGCAATTTTAATATATATATGTGATCAGTTTTCGCTATTCAGCCCGTAAAATAAGTTGAGAAAATACTTCCATACACATAATGAACCGATATGGAGAAAGAGAATTAAATCTCCTTGACGTAAACCACGAGAGGATTGAAAAGAGGGACCCCATTTACCATGACTTGAAGTATGAGAGTGAAAATACATTGACTTACATATTGTATCCACCAAGAAGGAAAGTTAAGAGACCGCAAAACCGAGATCAAAAAAGTCCAATTCACACGGTCATAGGCTTTATACATATCCAATTTTAAAGCAGCATAAATATCATTACCCCTACAATTATTGAGATAATGAAAGATTATAAATTGTTGCATATAATATTTCAAAATCAAAGTAATATTCCTTCCATTGAGTTTATGTTCCACTCGGAACTGTTATATAAATCACGAATGTTTTTGGTGAAATATGTGAATACTAATTTTACTTTTAGGAGTAGATATTTATTAAATATGATAGAGTCCAACAATGCACATTGTATATTATTTTTTTGGTGTACCATCCGGTTCACCCTTAGGGCTAATCCGGATTCGGGGCGAGTTCTGAGTGGATAGGTTCCATTCCCCTCCCAATTGTTGTTGCGGGGGATCGAACACAGGTCCTCCCTACCAAGTTCAGCCTCAATCACCACTGAACCAACTGTCAATTGGTTGCACATTGTATATTATAACAAATAATTAAAAGATTGTCATTAAGGAAGGGAAAAATGAAGTTAGTAGTAAATACTTCAAACGTCGCAAATTTAAGCACTACGTACCACATATTTGTGAATTTTAGATAAGAAATGTTGAATTTGTGAACTTTTACCGGAAAAAAATTGAAAATAAGTTGTATGGATATTTCTAAAAAAGAAAATTTTAATAATATTTTATTGATAATAGTGCAACGAGACCACTCAGGAAAAACGGATAAAATGAATTAGCTCAGAAAGAGGGACAAAAAAAAAGAAAAGAGGATAAGGTGCTGCTATGAATCGAACTTGAGAGAATTGT
Source organism: Spinacia oleracea (assembly GCF_020520425.1). Lineage (NCBI taxonomy): Eukaryota > Viridiplantae > Streptophyta > Magnoliopsida > Caryophyllales > Amaranthaceae > Spinacia > Spinacia oleracea. Next base: position 181,795,169 of record NC_079490.1, read on the forward strand.
AAAAGTGTAAATTCTTATGCAACTCAGCAAACCATCTGCGCTATACAAAATTGTTGGACTTCATTATGCAATTTTAATTTAAACCTGAACCAAGGGGGAGGCCATGGCCCGCGACTGCCCCCTGGTTCCGCCATTGGAATGAATATTGATTTTCTTTATAAATTTACATAGAAATTTATTCTCATCGACACTATTTATGGTCGGCAATCAAACGGATTGTAAATAGTTACTAGTTACATCTCCCAAACAATGTGCAATGTGCAATGTGCATGTGACTTTTTTCAACCAATATTTAAAACCATTATATTTTGGCTCAAAATCCAAATAATCCCAAGTATATTACACCCTCCTGGACTAACTCAATAGTTATCTTTTCTTCTGTATGTTAGAGGAAATCTCTTGCACAACAAATTTAATAGCCGGCATGGTAACATGAACATGAATCAATTCCAAGTCTCATCTGCCATATTATGTATTACGTAGCTATCTTACATTTATGTGTAACCAATTCCAACTCGACACGAATAGTCGAATATGACCTATACACGACCTAATGACCCATATATCCAAATCGTTAACTCTACGCCCCTATCCTTTATTATGAATATGATAATTTTGCCCATAAGATGGACAAATTCATTTGCAAAATTATCTCCTAAAAAAATTTAAAATAAATAAAATTTAAAAAAAGAAAAAAAGAACAAAGTTGTTTACAAAACTCTATAAAGCAATTGCACAGTTGATGCTTCAATTCTGTAGGAGATCTTTTTGGACCTCCCCTGCTGCCCATTTTGGCATCCAATTCCTACAAATCTTTTCCACTTTATACTTTATTTTTATTGCTTTTTTCATCACTACTTTCCTAATTGTTACTATAAAAATACAAAATGATTAAGACAATCGAACAAATATTAATCAAATTAATTAATAGCTTAAATATCCCTAATAAATTCTTTCCTTTTCTCTCATCAACATTAATTGGATTATTTTTCAATAACATTCATACAAGACTCGAGTATTTTACGATCAACCAATTGCTTGTTGGTTCAGTGGTGATTGAGGCTAAACTTGATAGCTAGGGAGAACCCGTGTTCGATCCCCGCAATAACAATTGGGAGGGGACTGGAACCTAACCACCCAGAACTCGCTCCGAATCCGGATTAGTCCTAAGGGTGAACCGGGTGCTAAGTTACTAACACCAAAAAAAAAAGTAGTTTAAGATCGAGGCTAGTCGGGATCTAATTTTGTGGCTGGCTACATCATTGTCCTTTGTGACTTCCTATACAGCAACACAATAACATAATTAACCAGCCCCAAAGGACATATATAGATAATATAAGGAAAATGAAAACTAACATTAAAGTAAAAGAATCAATATGTATTTACTCCTATTATTGTTCTTCTTTGGCAGCATTAAATAATTCATATCTATATTCAACAAGAAATTACAAAAGTTGAATGTTAATTAAAAATGAGAAGAAAGTAATAAAAGATTATAATAAATAAAATAAAATAAAATGGTTCTAAGGACTCTTAGTAGCATATATGAGCAAAGAAAATTCAACACCTTGTTGATGTTTTTGTAACAATTTGTCTTCCAACCAAAGCCTACTTTCACCACCAGTTCTAGTTTTGAACATAAATACTGCAGAACCTGAAACCGGATTGAAAAACCAGTCATGAACATCCCACATCAGATCAACCAGTAATCCATCAACGAACACCGTCTGATTCCCTCTGAAATTCCACTGCAACCTCCTGACTTTAATCACTGTTCTCTTATCAATACTTACATACAGAACTGGCTGTTTCAGCTTCTCACTATCTTCGCTACACCGAATCATAATCTCATGATTGATTCCTGAATCGCAAAACTGCGCTTTAGTTGAGTATACAGAGGCATTTCCAGAGTAATGCTCTCTTCGAGAAACAAGTTGAACTGATTTTAACATTATGTCTGTTTTTAGTCTCTTGGTGATGGCTTCTTGAGCGAGATCACCAAGAGCTAAAGAGACTTGTGAGTCGACAGTTATGATGACGTAATAACCATCTACAGGTTCCGGGCCTGAGTGGTAAGTAGCAGAAGATAGATCCCAGTATACATCCAGCTTCAGAGATTCGATTTCGAACGATTTCTGGCCTTTCTTTTTACGGAAAAGGCGAGAAAATGTGTTGAGTTTAAATGATGCAGAAGATGAGTCGTCACCGAAGTTAATAGTAAGACCGCCTTGACCCAACTGGTTCCGGCACCATGTGACCGTGATCATGAACTGGTTTTGATTAGTAACAAGATCAGTTTTGTAGAGATAAATCACAGCATTTGGAACAGAAGGTGTTTGATTATGAGAATGAGAAAGAAGACATGGTTGATCTTGGTTAATGTAACTCGAACACGTTGTTTCGGATACCCGAACGGCGTGTTCGCTGAAACAAGTAACCATGTCTCTCATCTTTAATTCTTTGAAATCCAAATTTAGAATTAATCTGGTAATAAAAGATTAAAAGGGGAGTGATATTAATTTGGTAAGAAGAAGGCTAAGAGTGAGAGAGAGAGAGAGAAAAGGGGAGATCCAAGGAATTCTGACAAAGCCCATGTTTATGTATTTATTAGGATTCCATTGCACCTTAAAATCTGTAAATTTGTAGTATTATGGAAGGAAAGAGAATAGAAGGTTGAAAACTGAAAGCCAAGAGCTACCCAAAGGGAGGGGGGATCCTAATCCTTGCTTCTGCCAGTTCAGCTTACCTATATTTTTTAAAACAATTGAGGGGACCAATAACTGATTAAATTTTATTGAGTTTCTTTTACTTTTCTTATTTTATTCTTAAATTTTGAATTTTTATTATTGTTTAGCTAATTAACACTTTTTTGGGATATTAATATTTAACTAATAACCTTCTGGTTTTACAACCTACAAATTATTTCATGCACCTGACAGTATCTAAAATAGGTGCATACATCCAACTTATGTTCATTAATTACACGTCATTTCACATGTGTATGTGGAACCGAGATCATTGTGGTAGGTCATCGAAGAATTACTTCAATTGATCAGATTCTGTAATTTCGTGAATCCGGGAAGTAAATTGATGTTATATACACTGAGCTTGTTTGGTTGATATGAGAATCTAATTCCCATAGGAAGATGTAATTCAAGGGAAATTACTCCCCTTGTTAAATTCATGTGAATTTCCTTAGGTAGTGTTTGGATACAATCATTTCATTTGAAATGAGTCATTTCAAATCTGTAATTCAAATACTGGAATTCAATTCCAAACAAGAGAATTGGGCCAATTTCAGAATTTCAAATGAAATACTGATTCCCAAACAGGCCATTAAGTTGTTTGGTTGATAACACGGGAATTGAAAATTCCCATGAATTTTGATTGACCAAGGTAGGCTAGGTAATTGATTTCCCATGTTTTGTAGGAATTCTAACACCCCATGAATTGCAACTTCCTCCATTTCTACCTTTTTATGTCAACCAAACAACTATCCTATTTATAAATTCCCATGAATTTTTACTTCTCCTATTTTTACATGTCAACCAAACAACCCCAATAGATTTTCGACTAATATAAATCATCATTTCTTCCAGTTTACTATCATTGAGATTGTACTATTTGCCAAAACATATTTTCTAGCTAGGAAACTTAATTTGAATTACTACACCTATGAGTATATAGGTGGCTATCAACTTAGCTAGCATTAGTTTACCTTCTACAAGTATCAAGACGACCTAATCTAAATGAATGTGTACATCTCATTTTCAGTATAGATAATTAGGTTGATTAATTATTAGGGAAAGTAAGTAAAGAATTGTATCCAACTTTTTCAAAGGAATGGGTGAAAAGTTACTTTCATATGTCAAAATTGAGCTATTATTAGAAATTAAAATGATAAATTAATACAAAGAGGAAGCAATAATAATCATGTTCAAGAGATTTTAGTCTCATTAGTAATAGTGTTTAGTGACAAATATTTTTCACTTGTAGTTGTAACCATAAAAGTTGACCCCACTAGATTAAACTAATTAACCATCTTTCTCACTTGTAACCATAAAAGTTGACCCCACTAGATTAAACTAATTAACCATCTTTCTCACTCTTTAACATTCATAAGTTAATGATGATTATATCATACTTGCTATAAAAGGAGTATTCAATTCATTTCGTTTCTAAACAATTGTCAAAATAACTAACTTCATTCCTAAACAATTGTCATAATATTTTAACTAACTTACTTCATTCCTAAACAATCATTGCTTTTAGAATATCAAGTAACTTCCACATTGATAATTTAAATAGTTACGTGAAAATATTGGTTACTATTATTGAATTGTGTGAACACTGTAATGATATACGAAGTACATAGGAATAGGAAAAGGAAAAGGAAAAGGAAAAGGAAAAGTTAGAGTATTTCGCCATTAGGTATCATCTCCAGTGGTTGTAGCTAGACACTTGCAATTTTTAGAAATCTTAAGCTACTAGCTTAATCATTGGAATTGAAATAAAAAATTAGCTTAGTCAAACTAATTTGCTTATGAGGGAGAATAAATTAAACTAATTTAAAAATACGGTTTTTTCATGAAATGCCCTCGAGGTTTGCAAAAATGCACCAAATACCCTCGCGTCTTTTGAATCACATAATATACCCCTATTTTTTCCCAAGTTTGCACAAAATACCCCTAAACCGACCTTCCGTTAGTCCTCCGTTAAGTCGTGTTTATAATTCACAGAATACCCCTATTTATAAATTTATTGCACAATATACACCTATTTTGAAACTAAGTTGCACCAAATACGCAAAATGCTTTTAAACTGCAGAATTTGATGGTTTTGTAGTAACTGAAACTATAAATAAGGATATAAAACTATTTTAAAACTAAGTTGCACCAAATACATCTAAATCCAGCAGCCACCATTGAGGAACGAACTCTCTTCCCAAGTGCAAGCAAACTAGACTCATGAATTTACCTCCACCTGATGTTGCCAGCAAACACTTTGAACCTCTCCTCTTCGAGCTTGGGCTGCGAAACGTGAACCTGAGAAACCTTCTGAGCCTGAAAATAAATGCATAAACAAATATTCAAGATATTAGCAAATATTCTCTTGCAACATAAGAGAATTCAAGCTCATAAATCATCAAAATCAGTCTCAATAATTCGGTAGTTCCATTGGTTCAATTTTATTGAACTTAACAATACCCACCCACTATTAAGAATACCCACCCACTATTCAGGGAACCAATAGAACCATGCTTGAGTATTCAATACTAACAATGACCACACTAGCAAGTTCGGAGCCTAATCCTCATGCTTTGAACATATGTACACAGAATGAATTCATATGTACCAATAACTACGAGTTCATAGTTCAAATATATTGACAAGTTGATATACAACGATGTTCTTATAATGCAATTTTTCTGCCTATTGAAACAGAGGCAATTACACTATACCTATGAAAGCATTTCTGCTTACCAGATAATGCAGCAACAACATTTAGAATGGCGCCAGAAACTAGAACGTGTTGGCTGCATCCTGTCACCCGATTGCATAGAATACAACATGCTGAAGTTTTATGCAACTGGATTAACTTTGCATAAAGATCAGTTATAAAGTCAGTCCAATCAACATATTTTCTCATATACAAGTAATTAACAACCCAACTTTTAGCAACCCATAAAAGATGTGAAATTCTGGGTTACATACATACCAAAGGGGCTGATTGTATTCGAAAAATCAATCAATTTACTCTAATCAATCAATTAATTTACTTTAATCAATCAATTTACTCTAATCAATCAATCAATTCACTTCCACCGACAACAACAACCATAAAATTGACAGCAACAACAACAATGGCAACAATAGCAACAAAAAACAACAACAATGACGACAACATTCAAATAGCAGCAAACAGGTTATGTTTGGATTCGAAAAAAACAATACATTTACTCTAATAGTCTATCAATTCTATCGACGACAACAACAACATCCAGAAAATTGAAAACAATAGCAACAAAAAAACAACAACAATGACGGCAACAACATTCAACACTGAAATCAATAAATGCAATTCCAATCTAGTCAAGGAGAGAAGGAGAGAGTGGAACCTCACGACGGGTAAACTCGACAGCGGCGAATAAGGACGTCGGAAAGGGGAAGACGGAAATCGGCCTCCGTCGGCGACCAGAGAGCGGAAACCGGACGCCGCCGGCCACTAGATAGCAGGGGGAAAAACGTCGGAGAGGAGAGAGAAAGAGAAATAAGTTTGATTTTTTTTTTTTTTGGAATTTATGTCGAAAACATGTATTAAGGGCAAAATAGTAAAACGCGACTAACGGCAGACTAACGGCGTTAACTCAAAGGTGCATCTCATGAACAGTATAAAAAAATAGGGGTATATTATGTGATTCAAAAGGCGCGAGGGTATTTGGTGCATTTTTGCAAACCTCGGGGGCATTTCATGAAAAAACCGTTAAAAATAAGACAAATTGTTTTTTACCACCTATAAATTTTTTACCACCTAAATTGTTTTTTTACCACCTAAAAACTAAAACTTGTATTTTACCACCTAAAATAAAATTAAGACTTGTTTTTTACCACCTAAAAACGAAAAATAGATGAAACATTTATGCATGACTACCTAATTCAATTTTCCTCCAATTTTTTTACACTCCCTTTGTGATTTTCTTTAACTCTTTCACCCTTCTATCTTTATTTCCATTAAATTTTGTTAATTTTATGAATTAATAGTGGTGAAAAATTATGTGAACTCATAGAAGATTACACTACAAGAAATTGTACTATTAACAACGGGAAATCCCGTCGCTAAAGGCCAATAAATGTTGATTAACGACGGGATTTTTCGTCGCAAACCCGTCATAATAGGAGGTCGTCGTTAATGGAAAATCCCGTCATTAACCCGTCGTAAAAGACATTTGGGGCGGTTGTTCCCGTCTTTGTTGGGTTGTTATCCTTGTCGCAAAAGCCCTTTTGCGACGAGATTTTTACCCGTCATTATTAAGTTGTCATAAAAGATACAATTTTTTGTAGTGTTAGAAAGCGGGGGAAGTGAAGAGAGTTAAACACATGAAATCGTGGAAGAAGAGAACATATCAGAAATATTACCGTTATTGTGCCCCCCACATTACATTTTCATCTATTTTCCATTTTTTATGTGGTAAAAATAAATTAAAACTTTTTTAGGTGGTAAAATACAAGTTTTAGTTTTTTAGGTGGTAAAAAACAATTTTCGATTTTTTTAGGTGGTAAAAGACAATTTGTCCTTAAAACTAATTTAAAAAGTTGATTGACAAGTAAAACATATGGAGTATTTAATTAGCAAGCTAGTAGAAAACTGTTGTGATATAAACTAGCTAGAAAGTAAAATAGTTTGGAAATTTATGTGGCATAAAAACTTTGGAAATTTATGTGGCATAAAAACTACTTCGTATTAGCTTGCCATTAAAAATATATAAGAAGGAAAATATTTCCAATAGAGGTTCAGCCATTACGATACATTGAAATCGGTGTTTTTGATTCATGATTTAGTTATAAGACAAAGTAAACATCTCACAACCCCCTCCCCCCAAATTAGGGTGCAAATGTTTGGTCATGTTCTTTTCGCCTTAAAATATTATTCTGTAAAAATAATTTAAGTCCAGTAAAAATAAGTGTTAATAATTAAGTTAAGTTCATTATAAATCAGTAAAATTTAGTAACTTCAATGAACAAATACAATATTAAATCACTAAAAATAAGTTTTTAACCGATAAAAGTAGTTTAAGTTCAGTAAAAATAACTTAAGTTAGAGGAAAAATAATTTAAGCTAGTACATTCAGTAAAAAAAAAAAAAACCCTTAAATTTAACAAAAATAATTTAAGTTCGGCAAAATTAAAGTGAAGAGAACAAAGCCTTAAAGCAACCATTATGTAAAAAGTGATATAATACTAATTGAAAATATTAGTAATTATATGAATACAATGTACCAAAAATATATGGTTGTAAGTTATAAATCAAATCATTAAAGATTATGCAAGGCCCTTGAATAATAATAAAAAGTAGAGTCAATTGCAAATGGTCCCTATCTTTTACTTGTTAGCTCTTGTTCTTTTCCATTCTTTCGAATTCCATTGCAACTTGTTTATACTACTTGGATGGCAGGATAGCAATATGATGAACATAATAATATGTGGGGATAATACATAAACATTCTCTTCGTCATTAAAATACTCGTTCTTTTCACTTTATTTTTCTTTATCTAAATTTTTGTTGATCGTCATTATATATCCACACTCATTTTTTAAAATTATGATTTTTATTAGCATTTATTTGAACTTATTTATTCTGAAACTTATTTTCTAGGTGCTGTTAGAATAAATACGGAGTAAAACATACTTGCACGTATATTTTTAATATTTTGTGCAGTATAATAAAATGCACCGTTTATGGGGGAAAAAAATTGAATATTAGAGAAAAGGAAAGGATTCCAATTAATGCATCTGGGAGAAAATCATAGTCTCCCCGAGATTGAATAACATTGAAGCAATAACTTGTTCATAAAATAAGACAGGCAAGTTGGATGAGATTGTCGTGCACAATATGACAGTTTAAGCTATCTTCAAAATGTAAGTAATCACACCTGAAATTAAAATAATTTAATCGGATTTCTATTAGCTTTATTCGTTAGATTTATGGCCTTATGGGGGTGACACACATAACTTAAGATCGAAGCTTATCATTTACTTTTCGTGACTTATTTTTTAAAACAGTTTTATAATCCATACTACGTATGAACACGTACATACTCCTACCTATTCACCCGGAACTCCTCCAGAATCCAGATTAGCTTTAAGGGTGAATCGGATGATAAAAGGGAAAAAAAAAAAACATACTCCTTGTTACTTTTAAGAAATACTTTGTATAAGTAATATTTTGACCTTTTTGCTTTCTTGAAAGAATTAGTAGTGAACCTAATCATGCTCCATATTATGTCAACAAAACCTTGAATTTTTAAAAAAAATTCTTTTAAAATGTCATAAATGGTTGTAAAGCCGAAAAAAGCCCTGGCCAAAAACAGAGAAAAATAAAAAGTGAAGAATATTATCACATAAAATGATAAAAGTAAAAAAAAAGCAAGAAAAAAGAGGAAGAAAGTTGGAGAAAAGGGACAAGAAATTATGATGAAAACGCAGGTGTTATGTTGTCAAAAAACGACAATGAACCATGTAAACTTCTCAATCAAAGATTGCATCTCTTATCAATCTGGATTGACAATTTCAGAGAGCATGGGGAGGACGATTTGCTTGGAATAAAGCAATATCCCAATATTAGTGTACCCAATTATTTGCTGTATTGTTTTTTATGTCGACTAAATTTCTTATAGGCTTTTATTCGGCGGTAGCGCTTTAGGTAGTCAAAAAAATACTTCGAGTTAGAGAAAATATGAGTTTTTGTTAGATAGTAGTTTAGGTAATGGTTACTAGCACAGGTAGGTCATGTAGCATTTGAGTAACATTTCTCATACGGTAAATATATATTAATGCTTCTATTGAATTTTATGATTTCGACAGCTACTTTTGTCGAAGATTAATATTGTCAACAACAACTTTACCCGCTAATTTAGTTTACCGCTACCTGCTACATAATGGGTTTTGATACCCTTGTTGTGCATAATACGGCCAATACATTATTGTTCTTGTGGATGTGGACACATCTAAGAATAAGTTACCACATGTGACTAAGTATAAGTTACAACGTATGATTGTATGCGTAGCTATTTTGTTAAATTGTTTCATACGTAGTAATATATTATATTTTCTTATTTTTTTAGAGTTTGACATAAATGATTAGAAGCAAGTGGTTTGCTGTATGGACCCATGACAAATCTTTGTAAATAGGAGGATGTCCCCAATTATAAAGGATAGGAAGTACAGTGGAGATGTAAAATAGGTCCATATTATTGTTATTGCTAGTCATAAATCATATGTAGTACTCCGTAATGTATAACTTTGTGAATAATTAACTGTAACCAGAATTTATTTAATGAAAGAAAAAAATGGATAGAAGTTTTGGTGTTCGATCTTAAAGACAAAAGAACAAGACATTCCAGAGAGTGAATGCCATATTGCCATGGTTGGTGAGTGTTTGATTCCTGTAATCTTTGTTAATTATCAGTTTTTTGGTGACTTTGATGATCATAATTTAAAGGACCACTTACATGTTTTGGTTAGGTAAGGTGGCTAAAACATACAAGAAATTTGCTAAACAGTAAACAGGCAATAGATAAGAATATGAGGAACTCGTACGTAGTTCAACTTACAATCCTCACTTGAAAATAATACTATATCTCTATTATTTAAAGAAACGTCTAAAACGGCATAAATAATGATTGCCTATTTTACCCCTTTACTAAAATTAGAAAAATAAAATATTTTATATTACAATATACTACGTAAAAGGGAATCGATTTCAAAGGTATTTACTAACATCTCCAACTATTAAAACCAAGGGCGGATCTACATAGTCCCGGAGAGGTCCAGAGGGACCCCCATTATTTTCCAAAAAAAAAATTAAAACTGATATTTAGGTAATTAATTGCACTCAAAATAGTTAAAATATATATAAATTAACTTACAATAATGACAATGAAATACCTTTGGCTTAATGGTTGCTTGATTAAATTTTTCGCAAGCAACCTGTGTTAAAATCCTCATAAGAGACATTAATTACTTTTTTTTTGTTTTTTAAAATTATATTTGTCATTCGTTGATCCTCTAAATTCTTCATGTTTAACCACCTGTAATATGTATTGTCCAGAAGGTTTTCTCTCTCTAGAAATCAGAGAGCTTTTCTCTCACGAAAAGTGAGTCTCATCTAAGTCCAATCTTGGTTTTAGTGTACTGTTACATGCAAAACAGAGACCGCCCATTTCTCATCATTTCAGACCATAGCCAATGGTGGGAAGATATGCTAAGCTTCACTACCCCTTACCTTAGTCAGTGAAAAGATAGAAGCCTTTCCATCTTCCTTCTTCAGAAAGGAGAATCGTTCCATATCTTAGTTGGCCAATAGGAATTTAGATAAACTTATACTCCATTTACTGAGTTCAAGTCTCAAAAACCACTCATTACTGTTTGCGCTGCTCGAGACTCCATTTGCATGCAAAACTATTGGCCGGTTTTTCATTGCGCCGATTATAAATTAACCCATCTTGGGCAATTGAAACATCACCTTTCTTCAAATTATCCAACTCTCTTCATTGTCTTTTCACATACATCTTTCTTCTCTTCTTCAATGGCGAATAATCGTCAAAGCAATGGTGACATTCCACACCACAATCAAAATGGAAACCAACAAAATAATGGGAATGGGAGTAGAAATCAATCATATAGGATGGGACCTTTTGAAGGAAATAATGCCATTGGTCCAAGTATGCATTCAATGTTAAGTCTAATAAATGCGGTTCAGTATTAATTAACAAGTTAATAATTCAGTGAGATCAAGTGAGTTGAATGCCTAGCTAGAGGCCGCTTCATTTCAAATGGAATTAATGATATTAATCCACAGCTTACTCTTGACTGAACCCGTAGGGTCACACAAATAGTACGTAAACGGATCAAGTATTTAATGGCATTAAATACTCCATCTATGGATATTCGGAATCGACGGATCTTGGTTTCAGTGGGAGCTGAGATCGTCACAGGCAAGAAATGAATACTCCGGAAACGATGATATTGCCGGAAACGGAAATATGGATCGTATCGGAAATATAAATATTATCCAAGTCGTAGATGTTGCCGGAAATGGAAACATGGTACGTATCGGAAAATATTATCGGAAATGGAAATATTGCCGGAATCGGAAATATTGCCGGAAACGAAAATATTGTCTGAATCGGAAATATTATCGGAATCGGAAAATAATTCCGGAAACGGAAATATTAAATATTTGTTCGAAACGGAAATTAATTCCGGAATCGGAAATGTTAAATATTGTTCGTATCGGAAATGAATTCCGGAATCGGAAAATTAATCGGAAGCGCGTCGTACGAATTAGCATCGGACGAGCTTGCTAGACGAAGGCCCAGCACGAAGCCAGGCCCACGTCCAGCAAGGGAAACGCGCGCCACAACACGCCAGCCCAAGGCTGCGCCAGGCCCACCGCAAGGCAGGCCCAGCGCGCGCCCAAGGCTGCGGCAGTCGTGGGCTGCGATGCTCGGGCTGTGCGCGCGCGCGCATGGCGCCCCTCGTGGGCTGCTGTGCGTGCGTGGGTGTTTGTGTTCGCATACGAAACCTTAAACGTACAGGATTCGTTTAATGATTAAATTCCTAATTCTATTTGATAAATTAATTAAATAAGAGTTTCATTAGGATTCTAATTTAATTAATTCGTATCCTAATAGGATTCCAATTCTCTTTCCATACCCCTATAAATATGTGGCCTGGGTTCACAATTTATAACAAGTTTTTCAAGTATTCAAAGTGAGTTTTGAGAGAAAAATTCAGACACATTCCTTGCTCAAAAGTGCCGAAATTTTAGTACCTTAAGGGCGATTCTAGTTGGTCAATCTTAAGGCGGATCCGGACGTGCTGTGGACTATCTACGGAGGGACGACACTTGGAGTCCTAAAGACTTGTTCTTGTTCGGTTCGGGCGCAGCTAGGGAAGGCACGCAACAAAGAGTATGCATCTAAACTATGCTATATGATTATGTGTAAATAATATGTATTCCTGGCTAAATGGTTTTTCCGCATGATTTATGAATTGTCATATGTATCATAACCTAACAGTGGTATCACGAGCCTCTTATTATTTTCATAATCTAAATTGCATGAACATGGTTAAATATTACAAATTTGCAAGAATTAAAAGGGGTGATTAATTTTCGTAATTGTTAATTAATTGCAAATTGCGTTTATTTAATTATACGTACGCAGTTTTTCGGCAGTTTCTTCGTTACTCATCCAAATCGAGTGATTTTTGTGTCAATTCCGCATGTAAAAGGCATTCTAAAATTTTGACAAAAGTAGTATTTTTCTGCCGAACCCAGAATTCTCAAATTCGAAGCCTAACTATGACTTTTCGAAGGTTTTAGTTTTTCGAATGCAAAATTTCGTAAATTTAAGATGTTAAATTAAATATATGCGATTCTTGTTGATAAATCTTGAATTTTTGATTGACCTACTGTATATGTTTAACAAGTTTGAATGCCTAGCCTTGTTAATTATGCAATCTAATTTGTAATTATGATTAATTTGTTGAAAATTAGAATAATTTAGAATTAATTTGATTTTCATAATTAATTATAATTTAATTAGATACCTATGATTAAAAACCACCATAAAAATTGTAAATTTATGATAAATTTTAAATTTTTTATGACCTAGGCTTGAATCCATGATAATCGGAAATCAATTGAATAATAAATTTTCGATTTTTCGCCCTAAAATTATGAAATTAATATTAATTTATTAATTTGTCATTAATTTTAAATATAAATTTTTTAAATTTTATGCGATTCGTTCATATAACTTGCACGCACAAAGCAATGGACGCTACGTGTTACCTTTAAGGGGTGTTGTATAGTGCGGGCATGCGACGACGAGCAAGGGAGCTCGTCGCCCATGCGGCACGTATGCAATGAGCAAGGGCATGGTGCACGAGCACAAGGCAGCAGCCCTGCCTTGTGTCGTGGGCTACGAGCAATGGACGAATGGGCATGGGCGAAGGCAAAGCACGGCAGTCGCGTGTGGGCAGCAAGCGAGCTGCGCCACAACGCGCACTGCCTCGCGCGCAGCGAGCGCAAGCTCGCGTGCCACGAGTGCTGCGCCCAGCATCGATGCCGCGTGCAGCGAGCGCTGGCTCGCATCAAGCGAGCGCTGGCGAGCGCGCACAGCGAGCGATGGATCGCGTGCATCGAGCGCTGGAGCGCGCGCAGCGAGCGCTGGCGAGCGCGCACAGCGAGCGATGGCTCGCGTGCATCGAGCGCTGGAGCGCGCGCAGCGAGCGCTGGCGAGCGCGCACAGCGAGCGATGGCTCGCGTGCATCGAGCGCTGGAGCGCGCACAGCGAGCGATGGCTCGCGTGCATCGAGCGCTGGCGCACGCGCAGCGAGCACCAACTCGTGCGATGGCTTGCGAAGGGTAGAAGCAGCAGCTATGCGACGAGCGCATAGGCTGCGCACACATGGCCAGTGATGGCTGTGTGCGTGTGGCCCATGGGCGTGCGATGCGTAGGGTGTTTGCGTTACGATTAGATCGTTTTGAAATTTTAATTTGAAATTTTCAGTTTACGTAATTTTAATTAATTTTAAAATTAATAATTTAAATTATTTTCTTGGATTTTAATTTTGAATATTGTAATTATAATAAATTTTATTTATTCTAATGATTTTACTAAAATTAAAATCATGAATTAATTTAAATACGACTGAAATTAAATTAAACTTTTGGATTCAATTATAAATTTATATGAGCTTTAAATTTTAATTAAATTTGTATGTTTCCGGTTAGACTAGAAATACATTTTTATGTTTAAAATTAGTAAAGCATATGAATTTATTGGTTTGAGTGGGAGCCCTTTTTAGTCATAAACTCTTGATTAGGTCTACAAATCCTTAAGGTTAAAACAACTTGATTAGAATTAATAAGGACTGAATAATTGGTAGATTATTGGTGCCCTTGATTAATTGCTGCAAATGTTTACGTGATGCATAATGTGTTTTACTAACCAGCAATGTGGGCCATTCATGATAATGAATGGGTGAATGGTATATATTGTATATGTACTGTTTTGCAGGTTATGAAGTGACTAGTATGGCCCAAATAGGATAGAAAATATGGTCTGCGTACCATTAATTTGAATGTAATTGGTCTAAAGTACCAAAGTTGTTTTTCAATTCAAATATGGTCTGCGTACCATCAAATAGTTGTAATTAGTTTTAATTATAGCTTATCCTATTTGAAGAAAATGGTGCCCTCCCACGGAGATTTTCAAGACAGACTTTGAAGTTAAAGCTTCAAGATGAAGTCGGGCCATACTAGATCACATTTATCTTATGCATGCTTTAAGTTATTTATTGCTTTAAATATGTCTTAATTATGCATGAGATTGTGGCTTGATTATGTTGCATGATTAAGGATTTTAGTTCACTTAAAATCTAACCAACATAGTAAGAGCCTTAAGTTCCAAACTTAAAAATTGAGTTAAAAGGTGCCATGCCAAAATATACACTTGCTTGGATATCCTTTACATCAATCTAGTAATAGTTTTCGCTCAGCGAGGTGTTACTTATTGGTCCTAAAGGGGCAAGGTACACAAATAATTGTGAGTACATGTTAGTTTTGGTGAAACTCAACGATGTAAGTAAGGAGTCCTTTTATGTCGTGGCAAAATCGATAGGTTTACCTAATAAGTTCTTAGACGTACCTATCAACCAAGAATAGTTTCTAGACTATTAGCAAAAGGCTTTTGCTTACCTAAGATGTTTTAGGATTAAGTCAACAAACTGTGCTTAGTTCTTCAATGATTTTAGGATCTTGGAATCATTTTATTCACACCTGCCGGAACACATAACTTGAATAAAATGCTTAATAAACATTGAATTATGCATGTATGCTAGAATTTAAGTTTATTAAGAGAAACTGTGAATGGTTATTTATTTGTTTATTCTTTTCAATTGTAGTTTTTAAAATGGCAAACAACAATCAAAACATCATCATAGGTTCTGAGCTTATGGTCAAGCTGAACCTGGAAAATTTTCTTGAATGGGAAGCTAAACTAGTTGAGATAGTCAAACTCAATGGACTTGAGTATGTACTGTCACATCCCATGCCAAGCTACTATGCCAGAGACATGACCCCTGAGAGATTTTACGCCTGGGATGCGGATCTCAAAAAGGTTATGAGTCTCATGCTGAACAATATCCCTGATGATTGGGCTAAAAGGTTTGTAGCCTATGAACCTTTTACGCTCATCAAGAATCTGAGGGATATCTGTCGTGGAAGCACGGAGGACAGGGACCTGAACGTCCATGAGTTGATTGAATCAATGTCTGGTCTAAAGGTTAGTTCTCCCAACAGGTGTTATAGGATGGAGGTCCAAGAAACACATGTTCAGCTCCTTCGCACTAAACAGAGGGTAGGCGTCCCACTGAGGTTCCATGTGGATCTTATGCGTTCATACTTTGATCGCCTAACTCTACTAGGAACACCAATAAGCGAAAGGATGGCAGTCTCTATCTTGCTCAATTCACTACACAGTGGGTTTGGTCGCTTCAAGCAACTATACCTAAGTGAACCAAGAGAAGAAACAGTTGCAGAATTTGTTCACCTTGTCAGAAAGGCTGAAATAATACTGGACTGTGAAGCCAAAGATTTACTCAAGGCTAGAAGGAGACCGTTCAAGAAAGGTGGAAAGTCCAAGGGCAAATCAAAGCAGGACAAGTCCACATCAAGCTGTCTTTATTGTGATGGAATAGGCCATTACAAGAGAGAATGTCCGAAGCTAAAGGAAGATCAGAAGAACGGAACAGTCGTTCCATCTTCAGGTATTTTCGTTATAGACTGTATACTTGCTAATTCAACTTCTTGGGTATTAGATACAGGTTGTGGCTCACACTTATGTTCCAATCCACAGGGACTAAGAAGAAGTAGAAATTTAAGCAAGGGTGAAGTCGACCTACGAGTGGGAAATGGAGCACGGATTGCTGCATTAGCTGTAGGAACTTACTATTTGTCGTTGCCCTCCGGGCTAGTTTTGGAACTGGAAGAATGTTTCCATGTTCCAAGTCTTACTAAAAACATCATTTCAGTTTCTTGCTTGGATGCTAAGGGATTTTCCTTTTTAATAAAAGACAATAGTTGTTCGTTTTATTTTAAAGAGATGTTTTATGGATCTGCTAGATTAGTCAATGGACTTTATTTATTAGATCACGACAAACAAGTATATAACATAAATACCAAAAAGGCCAAAAAGGATGATTCAGATCTCACCTATCTGTGGCATTGTCGATTAGGCCATATAAACTTGAAACGCTTAGAAAGACTTCAAAAGGAAGGAATTCTAGAACCATTTGGCTTAGAGGATTATGGTAAATGCGAATCATGTTTACTTGGCAAAATGACAAAGCAACCTTTCTCTAAAGTTGGAGAAAGAGCAAATGAACTATTGGGTTTAATCCATACAGATGTATGTGGACCAATGAGTACAAATGCTAGAGGTGGTTTCAGCTACTTTATCACTTTCACTGATGACTTCAGTAGATATGGTTATGTCTACCTAATGAAGCATAAGTCTGAATCCTTTGACAAATTCAAGGAATTTCAGAGTGAAGTAGAGAATCAATTAGGCAAGAAGATTAAGGCACTGCGGTCTGATAGAGGCGGTGAATATCTGAGCTATGAATTTGATGACCATCTGAAAGAATGTGGTATTCTATCAGAATTGACTCCTCCTGGAACACCACAATGGAACGGTGTGTCAGAACGGAGGAACAGAACCTTGCTAGACATGGTCAGGTCAATGATGGGTCAGGCCAAACTTCCATTAGAATTTTGGGGACATGCACTAAATACAGCTGCACTCACTATAAATAGAGCTCCGTCTAAAGCTGTCGAAAAGACTCCATATGAATTATGGTTTGGAAAGCCTCCAAATGTGTCTTTTCTTAAGATTTGGGGATGTGAAGTATACGTCAAACGATTAATTTCAGACAAACTTCATCCAAAATCTGACAAATGTATCCTTGTGGGCTATCCAAAGGAAACAAAGGGGTATTACTTCTACAATACATCTGAGAACAAGGTGTTTGTTGCTCGAGATGGTGTCTTTTTGGAGAAAGATCACATTTCCAAAATGACAAGTGGGAGAAAAGTAGACCTCGAAGAAATTCGAGTCCAACAACAAACTCTAGAGAATGCTCAAGATGACATTCAGGATGAAACTCAGAGATCTTTAGAAGAATCTGGTGAGAAACATGGTCAAACTAGAAATGTTACCCCGCGTAGATCGCAAAGATATAGATCTCAACCGGAAAGGTACTTAGGTATTTTGACGAACGAGAGCTATGACGTTCTATTACTTGAAAGTGATGAACCTGCGACTTACAAACAAGCTATGACGAGCCCTAGCTCCAAGCAATGGCAAGAAGCCATGCAATCTGAATTAGACTCCATGTCTGAAAACCAAGTATGGGATTTGGTCAATTTGCCAGATGGCTACCAAGCCATTGGAAGCAAATGGGTTTTCAAACTGAAAAAGGACAAGGATGGGAAACTTGAAGTTTTCAAAGCTAGATTGGTTGCAAAAGGTTACAGGCAAGTCCACGGTGTGGATTACGATGAAACCTTTTCACCAGTTGCAATGTTAAAGTCTATTCGGATAATGTTAGCAATCGCTGCATATTACGATTACGAAATATGGCAGATGGATGTCAAAACTGCTTTCTTAAAAACGGCGTTTTAACAGAAACTGTGTTTATGACACAGCCTGAAGGTTTTGAGGATCCAAAGAATGCTAAAAAGGTATGCAAGCTAAAGAAGTCAATCTACGGATTGAAGCAGGCATCCAGGAGCTGGAATATACGTTTTGATGAAGCAGTCAGTGACTTTGGTTTCATCAAGAACGCAGACGAATCTTGTGTATACAAGAAGGTCAGTGGGAGCAAAATTGCTTTCCTAGTATTATATGTCGACGACATATTACTTATCGGAAATGACATTCCTATGTTGAACTCTGTCAAGATTTGGCTTGGGAAATGTTTTTCGATGAAAGATCTAGGAGAAGCACAGTACATATTGGGCATCAAGATTTACAGAGATAGATCTAAAAGGATGATTGGACTTAGTCAAAGCACTTATATCAATAAGGTGCTTGATAGGTTCAAGATGGCGGACTCCAAGCGAGGCTACCTACCCATGTCTCATGGAATGACTCTAAGCAAGACTCAGTGCCCAAAAACACTTGACGAGCGTAGACGAATGAATGGGATTCCATATGCATCATTGATTGGTTCAATAATGTATGCTATGATATGTACACGCCCGGATGTTGCGTATGCACTCAGTGCTACGAGCAGATACCAGTCAGACCCAGGGGAGGCGCATTGGACTGCTGCCAAGAATATTCTGAAGTACCTGAAAAGGCACAAAGATGACTTCCTGGTCTATGGTGGAGATGATGAATTAATTGTTAAAGGCTATACGGACGCAAGTTTCCAAACCGACAAAGATGATTTCAGATCACAGTCTGGGTTTGTCTTCTGCCTCAACGGAGGAGCAGTAAGCTGGAAAAGTGCTAAGCAAAGCACCATTGCGGATTCTACAACTGAAGCGGAGTACATTGCTGCACATGAAGCAGCAAAGGAAGCTATATGGCTAAGGAAGTTCATAGGTGAACTTGGTGTAGTCCCCTCCATTAAAGGACCAATAGCCCTGTATTGTGATAATAACGGAGCTATTGCACAGGCAAAGGAGCCTAGACACCACCAGAGAGTCAAGCATGTACTTCGTAGATTTCACCTTCTACGAGAGTTCGTTGAAAGAAAAGAAGTCGAGATAAGCAAAATTGGAACTGATGATAACATATCAGATCCATTGACTAAACCTCTGCCGCAAGCGAAGCACAACTCGCACACTGCAGCTATGGGAATCAAGCATATTGGAGAATGGCTTTGATGTCTCTGTTTAATGTTTTAAAGTTTTAGAGTTTAAATCTTTGTAAAACATTATTGGTTAATCATTCACAATAAATGAAAAGAATTCATTTTTCCATTTAATTTGTGGTTTATTAAATGATGAGTCCCTTCAATTTGACGATATATTCAAGATAGACTGTCAGGACCAGTCCTGTGACTAAGAAATGTCTATCAAGTGAACTTGAATGTCAAAGGTTGAATATGGTCCCTAGTCGGAGTTTTCTATAAAATTGGACGCATAGAAAACATTAGACGATTAGAATGCAAGATGACTAGTAGTTCTGTTTCTTGAACTATGTGGACATGGCAATGTCATAATCGTTTGCATAGATACTTACTTTGGGAAGACTAGTATCGGACAAGACCTATGAAACTTTACTGTAAGAGATGAAAATCTGTCATAAGTAAATTTCATTAAAATTATTAGACACTAAATCCTCAATACCTGAGTGATTTGAGATTACTTGTTTGAGAACTGGTTGCTTTGACGTTGACCAACCGTCGCACCGTAAAAGGAGGCTATAAAGGCAACGCTCAGGTAATCACCTATCAAACGAAGTCTAATCTCAAGATCGCAAGATTGGGATTGTCCTCCCATAAATAGGGATGAGATGCTTAAAAGTTGTACAAGGCCACTCGGAGAGCTAGAAACTGTGAAATGCATGGTCGTGCTCAGATGAATCATAG
Organism: Spinacia oleracea; assembly: GCF_020520425.1. Lineage (NCBI taxonomy): Eukaryota > Viridiplantae > Streptophyta > Magnoliopsida > Caryophyllales > Amaranthaceae > Spinacia > Spinacia oleracea. The sequence goes on from NC_079490.1 coordinate 181,815,559, forward strand.
GCTATGATTATCTGTTTATTTGATCAGTTGAACTCTGAAACCGAGGAACACCTCTGGACATAATAAGGATGACAACTCTTACCTTATGTTCAAGAGCAAGCATCGAGCGACAAAGAAATTAGGAAATGCACACTTGTCCCTAAGGACAAGTGGGAGACTGAAGGAAATAATGCCCTTGGTCCAAGTATGCATTCAATGTTAAGTCTAATAAATGCGGTTCAGTATTAATTAACAAGTTAATAATTCAGTGAGATCAAGTGAGCTGAATGCCTAGCTAGAGGCCGCTTCAATTCAAGTGGAATTAATGATATTAATCCACAGCTTACTCTTGACTGAACCCGTAGGGTCACACAAATAGTACGTAAACGGATCAAGTATTTAATGGCATTAAATACTCCATCTATGGATATTCGGAATCGACGGATCTTGGTTTCAGTGGGAGCTGAGATCGTCACAGGCAAGAAATGAATACTCCGGAAACGATGATATTGCCGGAAACGGAAATATGGATCGTATCGGAAATATAAATATTATCCAAGTCGTAGATGTTGCCGGAAACGGAAACATGGTACGTATCGGAAAATATTATCGGAAATGGAAATATTGCCGGAATCGGAAATATTGCCGGAAACGGAAATATTGTCTGAATCGGAAATATTATCGGAATCGGAAAATAATTCCGGAAACGGAAATATTAAATATTTGTTCGAAACGGAAATTAATTCCGGAATCGGAAATGTTAAATATTGTTCGTATCGGAAATGAATTCCGGAATCGGAAAATTAATCGGAAGCGCGTCGTACGAATTAGCATCGGACGAGCTTGCTAGACGAAGGCCCAGCACGAAGCCAGGCCCACGTCCAGCAAGGGAAACGCGCGCCACAACACGCCAGCCCAAGGCTGCGCCAGGCCCACCGCAAGGCAGGCCCAGCGCGCGCCCAAGGCTGCGGCAGTCGTGGGCTGCGATGCTCGGGCTGTGCGCGCGCGCGCATGGCGCCCCTCGTGGGCTGCTGTGCGTGCGTGGGTGTTTGTGTTCGCATACGAAACCTTAAACGTACAGGATTCGTTTAATGATTAAATTCCTAATTCTATTTGATAAATTAATTAAATAAGAGTTTCATTAGGATTCTAATTTAATTAATTCGTATCCTAATAGGATTCCAATTCTCTTTCCATACCCCTATAAATATGTGGCCTGGGTTCACAATTTATAACAAGTTTTTCAAGTATTCAAAGTGAGTTTTTGAGAGAAAAATTCAGACACATTCCTTGCTCAAAAGTGCCGAAATTTTAGTACCTTAAGGGCGATTCTAGTTGGTCAATCTTAAGGCGGATCCGGACGTGCTGTGGACTATCTACGGAGGGACGACACTTGGAGTCCTAAAGACTTGTTCTTGTTCGGTTCGGGCGCAGCTAGGTAAGGCACGCAACAAAGAGTATGCATCTAAACTATGCTATATGATTATGTGTAAATAATATGTATTCCTGGCTAAATGGTTTTTCCGCATGATTTATGAATTGTCATATGTATCATAACCTAACACCTTTAATTGAGCCACCACCTGATTTCTCTGTTCTGGGCCGAATTAACTTCAATTCAAGTGTAATTGGGAGGTTTGTGGGTTTAAACCCACCTCCAGTTCACACGGTGCAACACATAGTCAGACCTAGGTGGGCGAGACGAGACGATATTCGAGTGCATCGCACTGGACTCTTTTATGTTTTTGAGTGTCGTAGCAGGGAGGATCTGCAGGGTCTTCTTCGTCAGCAAACAGCGATCATTGATGGGAGAATAATCAATTTCCGACGATATCATAGCACTGATATCCCTCAGCAGATCCTGTTTAACACCACCAGACTATGGGTTCAAATTTATGGACTACCGCTGTCATATCTTACTCGCAACTGGGCAAGGCGAATTCTGGAGCAGGTTGGGTACGTTGATGAGCTGGATTTTGGAGATGGGGATTTACCAAACAATGCGGAGCTCCGAGGAAGAGTGCTAATGGACATCTCCCTACCTCTGATTCCTGGATGCTTCATTCCTTTAATGGATGGCAGAGTCATTTGGATATATCTAAGGTATGAAGGTATTTTTAAATTCTGTAAATCTTGTGGTTGTGCCGGTCATTCTACAAGCAGATGTCTTGTAGATCCACGAATTGCAGCAAGAAATATTAGAAGAAGGTTGGAAGCTGTGGAAGAGGATGGCTTTAGGGTGCTCCATGCACCTACAGACTATCCCTTCTACACAAACTGGATAGAAGGGCTGTCTGATAGGTATGGGAACAGAAATACAAGTCTAAACTTGTTAAGATATGAAGAACCAGAAGATATTCCACTTCGTGAGAGGTTTCATGGTGCTGATCCTTCTCACCAGCTAAGTAGTTCTGAGGAGGATGGATCGAGTGGAAGTACGTAAGCGTACTTTACTGGAGGAGAGGACTTCCAGGAGGACCGCATGGAGGAGGACTCAAGTGAGGAAAGAACCCATACTGATCCATTGAATACGGTGGCTGTATCGCCGGGAAGACGAATGGGTTTGTTGCATGATCCTTATGCGGAGTATTTAATTCCGAGAAGGTCACTGCATTCATCTTTCCAGGAAGAGGTTCACAGGAACAGGGATTTTCTAAATGAAAGGAGAAATCAATCAACAAACTCAAACACAAACCAAAGCCCTAACCCTAGCCAAAACCCTAACCCTAACCCTAACCAAAACCCTAACCCTAACCTAAATACTACACTTGATATTTTTAATCCTACAAACCGAAACCCATCTCTCTCAAACCATAGGATGTTGGGTACTTCACCCTCTATCAGCCAAGATTCGGGTCGTACTACAGCAACGGGCCCAAGGGTGATTATAGCAGAATCTGCAAGAGATCCTTTGCGATTTGAAAGTCAGTCAAATCCACCGAACCTCTCATTGGCTACTAGATTTCGAATGGTTGAGTCGACTTATGAGGTGGGGGAATCCTCAAGGGGACCTACTTCTGCTCAAGAAGGGGAGTACGGAGGACGGACTAACCATAGTAGGGTACGATCATCGGTTCCGGAGGTGGTCCAAGTTCCTTTCGATGCAATAGAAGTTCATGTGCCAGTAATTATCAGAAGCCATAGAGATCCCCCACCTCCTTCGGATCTTCCTATGCCAAGTCGACAGCTGCTCTCTCCTATCACTCATGACAGGGTGAGACGAGAAAGAAACTCAGTGGGGTGTTTCAATTCGACATCCAGAAACTTCATAGAAGCAAGTAGGAGGTTGGCAAGGTCTTTAAGCAACTTCAGAATTTCCCAAAATACGGGGAGAGTTCATCCTTACCCAAGTGTTGCTAGATCCCAATTCTTACCTTATGCCCACAATTCCATTGGGGCTGACCTCCCAAACTTACCATTGACAGAATGTGACCCTCCAAATTCTCCAGCCTCATCGGATGATAACATTAATAATGAAGAGAGGAGTCTTTTAAAGCAGGTTGTAGAGGAGTCCATAGCAGGGAAAAGGAGAAAAATGGAGGAGAATCAGGATACAAAGTCATGCGAGGATGGAGAGAGTGTTCGGAAGAGTGAGTTTGATATGGAGTGGGTGGAGTCGAAGCGTTGCAAAACCCTTCGAGGATGGATTGATAAGGGAGGGTTCAAGATTTGGAAGAGGGATGACAAGGGGAAAGGGACACGCGTTGTGAAATCAATGTCAGATGTTGATATGGCAACCAGATATGGCCAGGCAGTCTATCGCAAGCTAGAGGAAGGAAGAGAGATAGGTGTTAAAAGAGGAGGTGAGGACATTGAGCGACCAGAAGCTCAGATTAAAAAACAGTGTTGTGAGGGGACAGGATCAAGGGGAATACATCAGGAAGAGGAGCTCGAGGAAGATATTCAACAAGGCATCATAGCCTCCTTACAAATGGATCAACAGGGTGAGGTGACTGAACCAGATCAGTCCCCGAAGGATATATGAAGCTTCTTTCGTGGAATTGTAGGGGGCTTAATGATCCACACACCCCTAAAATTCCTTACATTGTGTGGCTATGCAGAACTAAAACTCCAACTCTTTTGTTTTTGTGTGAAACTAAGATGAATGTAGATGATGTAGCAAGTAGACTAGGAATTTTGAATCCCTCTTATTTATTTGGATGTAACGATGATGGAAGTAAAGGGGGTTTAGCTGTTTTAGGATGGACCAATGATAGGGTCAATTGCATTCATGCTTCGAAGCATGTTATTGTTTGTAACATTTTGGGAAGGAATGGAAATAGTAAGCATGTGCTCTTTGTGTATGGAGAGCCTAAAGTCGAGAACAGAGTACATGTTTGGAAAATTCTATCCTCCTTCTTGGTAGGCTCCCAAACTGTATTCTGATAGGGGATTTTAATCAACTTGAAACACAAGAAGATAAATTGGGAGGAAGTACAACAATAAGGGGAGCAAATGACTTGATTAACTGGAGGATGCGAAACAATGTTTTTGAAGTGCCGTTTTCAGGGCCAAAGTTCACCTGGAGCAATAAGTGTTTAGGTGAGAGCTTAATTATGGAAAGATTGGATCGAGCTTATGTTACGAACTCTTGGTTTGATGACTTCCCAGAAGGAAGATTGAGAAATGAACCAATAACGATTTCAGACCATGCAGCAATTTTCTATGACTCCTTTCCCTTGGTCCGTTTTGCTAAACGACCATACCAGTTGGAAAATTGGTGTTTGAATTTTGAAGAGGTCAGACGAGTGATTGAGAGCAACTGGAACACTAAGGGATCAGGATCTAGTATGTTTGAGGTGCGTAGAAATCTTCAAGATATTAGAACAACACTCCAAAACTGGTGCCTATCCAACAAATCCTTTTGGGGTATTAATTGGAGAGAGGAGACCTTTAAGCTCTTGCATAAGGCATTGGAAATCTCCAATCTAGATCAAGGAAGTATGTACATTGAGAGTTTGCATAATTGGGTTCCATCTTGCACCTTAAAGTTTAAATATTGGCAACAGAGAATGAAGGAAAAGTGGATAAGGGAAGGAGATTGCAATACCCCAATGATGTATCGAAGGGTAAAATGTAGAAGGTCGAGGAGTGAGATCACATCGATTAAGGATAAAGAGGATGTGTGGGTGGAAGGCCAAGACCAAGTGGCGCAGGTGATCATGGAATCTCTTTTGGATGTTTTTAATCCAATGGTAGATAACAATCTCAATGAGGAAATTGATCTCTCGCTACGTCAGTTAGCGCTTCCGTGTCTAAGCAGTGGAGACAAGGACGCACTGGATAAAGAATTTTCAGAATCTGAAATCAAGGAAGCCATGCTGAGTATACATAGTTCGAAATCACCAGGACCAGACGGAGTAACGGCGGAATTCTTCTCTTTATACTGGGAGACGGTTGGTGATTTAGTAACTAAGAGCATTTTGAGATTTTTTCACACGGGCTACCTGCTCAAGGAATGGAATCAATCTCTCTTAGTTATGATCCCAAAGAATTCGAATCCGGAGTTGGCTAGTCATTTTCGACCTATCAGTTTATGTAACACAATATACAAATGCATTTCAAAATGTATGGTGAACAGATTAAAAAAGGTGTTGCCAAGTTTGATTTCCAATTACCAACACGCCTTTATTCCGGGTCGCTATATGGAGGACAATGTCCTTCTGAGTCACGAACTTCTTCACATGGTTAATTCGAGAAAGACGGATATGGCAGTTATAAAGGTAGATATGTCCAAAGCCTATGATAGGGTGGACTGGACCTTCCTTCTCAAGGTTCTTCATGCATATGGTTTTTCAGCAAAATGGATACAACTTATTTCACAATGTGTTAGTACGGTGTCGTTTAGAACTCTGATTAATGGAAAGGCTTCATCTCCATTCAAGCCCAGATGTGGCCTTCGTCAAGGTGATCCTATCTCTCCGTACCTGTTCCTATTTTGCATGGATATTTTATCTAGAATGCTATCATTAGCAGAGGATATAAAGTTATTCAAAGGGCTTCAAATCTCAAGACAATCACCGTCGATTTCACATTTATTCTTCGCGGATGATGTCATGTTATTTTTCAAAGCGGATGAAAGGGCATGTAGTGCAGTAATGGAGAATCTGGTTAGGTTTGGTAAAATCTCAGGTCAGCAACTGAACTTAAATAAGTCCTTTGTTAAATTTTCACCATCTACAAGCACTGAAAAGAAAACGAGTCTTCGGGCAATACTCAAAATGCCGCAAGTTTCCCAGTTAGGGAACCATTTAGGAGTCCCTGTTGACATTCAGGGGAAAAAATCATCACATTTTCAATTTGTGGTGGATAAAATTGCGGGGAAGATTTTAAGTTGGTCTACACTACACCTCTCCCAATCAACCAAGTTAATCCTAATCCAGACCATTCTTCTTTCTATTTCTTCCCATGTTATGAAATGTCTAAAAGTTCCACCCTCAATTACGAATAAAAATGATTCTCTCATTAGTAGGTTTTGGTGGGCGGGTGCTAAAGATAGGGGTGTGCATTGGGTGAAAAGGAGCTTGGTTAATAAGCCAAAGGCTATGGGAGGAGTAGGTATCCGATCGTCTGAGCTTCTGAACGATAGCTTGTTATTTAAACAAGCTATGAGGCTCCATAAAGATCACAACCTTTTGGATTCTAAGGTAATTTTCTCGACTAGCGGGTGTTGTGTTTGCAAGAAGGGTCTCCAAAGGCATACAAAGGTTAGGTACTCACTAGGCAGGAGAGGCCTTTATAATGCCTCTTCAGTCTTCGAGAAAGGTCTAGCATGGAAGATTGGAAATGGAAAAGACGTGCTAGCAGCTAGTATGGCATGGGTGGAGGGAAGAATCCCAGTGGTTCGTTCGAATCAACTTTTGGCACACTCTAGAAGATGGAAGGTGGAGGACTTCATTCACCAACATAGCAACACATGGAATGTGTCTTTAATCAGGCAATGTTTTGAATGGAAGGACGCCAAGGATATTTTGGCAATGGACTTACCTCATACACCTGCTACAGATTTTATCTTCTGGAAAGGACATCCTTCAGGAAAATTCACGGTTAGGTCAGGTTACGCTATGTTAGTTGAGAAGCGAACCATGGAGGAAGATAGAATTTCTGAAGATGTTCTGAGGGCTCTACGTATAATTTGGAAAATTAATATTCTGCCAAAATGGAAGGTCTTCATGTGGAAACTTATGTTCGGAGGATTAGCTGTTAATCAAAATCTGGAAAGGAGAGGCTTTGATGTTAGCAATCATTGTGGCTATTGTGGGTGTGAGGACGAGTCCTTGCATCATGTTTTTCAGACTTGTAGTGTGGCTAGATTGGCGTGGTCAGTTTACCGAATACGAGTCCACTCAAATGATAATGGATCCATAAGCTTTACTACGTGGATTCAGAGACATATCCTGCTCTATTATAGCAAGGATTCAGCAGAGAACAACAAGCTCGAAGCCTTTGTCGCCATGCTGTGGAGCTTGTGGGTCACTAGGAACGGAAGAGTTTTTCGAAACCTGGGGGGTCATGCAAGGTCTGTTTTAGTTCAAACTAAAGAGGAAATAAAACTCTTGCGATCATTCCAACAAGGTTATAGTTGGAAAGGCATGGGCAATCAGTCAAAGGATAAGGACCCTTTTCATCCCCCAGGCTTTCACTTGGTCAGTTTGGGGAGGAACAAGGAATTTTTTCCTAACTTTGTTTTGCAGGTTGATGGCTCGTGGGCAAAGAAAACAAAGAAGGCTGGCTGGGGATGGGCGTACAAAGATGGTGCGGGAGATAATAATTGCTATAGGGATGGAGGAGGGAGCTACGGGCGTACTTCTACAGCTTTCCAAGCAGAGGTCAAGGCTTGCCTACACGCTATGCAATGGGCAAAGGAGCAGAACATTAATGAGGTTATGGTACTCACAGATTCCAACAACTTGGTGATGAACTTGAAGCTGAACAAGGATGGTATAGTCGTCCAGACTATCTGGGATATCAACGAAATCAAGAGACTAGCAGCAACGTTCAACACGTGCATAATTCTAAAGGCAGACAGGGACAGAGTGACAAGTGCTCATAATATTGCTAACAAGTGCAGGAAGGAAGGGTTGAGTTTCCGTAATAGATTATAGCTAGTGTTTTGCCAGTGTCAAAAAAAAAAAAAAAAAAAAAAAATTCTTCATGTTTTTACCTTTGTAATTCGTTTTTTCTTCATCACTTATTCATGATTTTGCTTTATAAAAACACAAAAAAGAGAAGTGTTATTTTTTCTTCAAAAAGTTTTTGGAATTTCCATAAGATTTTTTTAGTAATGGAAGTATGTAATACTACGCTTTTATAAATTTATAGTTGCATGTTACTTTGAACTTTTTAGATGTTTAATTAATTACTTCGTATATAGAATTATAATGCCTCACAAGTATCTTTGTGTGCTATTTGTTCAGTGACAATTATTGTAATAAAGTAAATCTCCTTCAAAGTATGAAAAAATCGTTTTTTCCATTTTAAATTGAAATCGTGCCAAATTTTTGTTGTAATTTGGACTAGGTATTGAGTTTTATTGTTATGATAACCTAAAATTAAAGTTCTTAAATTCTCCACATATTTTATTATGGCGTTTATAATATTTCGAATATTTAACTTTCAACTTTAACCCACTAAAAGAAAAGAAAATCATAAATATTTTGGACCCCCATATATAAATTCCTGGATCCGCCCCCTTATTTCTTTATTGGCCAGTCTAGGCAATGATCCTAGTCATTATGTGGAAATGATTTTCTTTTACTCGATACAACCGTTGAATATAGGTGGAGATAAAATGGTTTAAATGAGTGAAAAAAAGTATGATTGATTGGTGGTTATAAGGGGGCGTTTGGTTGGGGGTATTCATCAAAGGGAAAGGGAATCAACTTGTATGATTCCTTTTGTTGTTGTTTGTTAAGGATCTTTTGTCATTCCCATTACCCATTTTCCTTTTTGACTTACCCCCAAAGTCCTCTACATTGAAACCCTACCCCCTCCAAGGTATTTCCATTCCCTTTCCTCCCACACCACCCAAAATCGTTGACCATCATTGACCACCACTGCAACAACATCACCACCACCTGAACCACCTCCACCGTCGAAACGCCCCTTCTCCTTCGCAACCCCGCCGCCTTCGTCTCCCTCCACACCACCTGAACCCCACCCACCACCCCACACCACCTGAACCCCACCCACCACCCCACCTTCTCCTTCGCAACCCCGCCGCCTTCGTCTCCCTCCACCACGAAACCACCCCTCACCCAAAATTCCACCTAACACCACCGAAATTCCACCCAAAATCGTTTTTCCCATTTTAAATTGAAATCGTGCCAAATTTTTGTTGTAATTTGGACCAGGTATTGAGTTTTATTGTTATGATAACCTAAAATTAAAGTTCTTAAATTCTCCACATATTTTATTATGGCGTTTATAATATTTCGAATATTTAACTTTCAACTTTAACCCACTAAAAGAAAAGAAAATCATAAATATTTTGGACCCCCAGTTAGTCACAACAAAACACACAAACTAATTTCGTGTTAGATGTCTAAATCCCATCTGTATACCAAAGAACAGCACACAGTTTTAGCTATAGTAGACCTTAACTTTGAGTACTAAACCTAAAATTTAAAGCTAAGTAGCCGAAATTAATGGGTGAGGCGATCTCCTAGAAAAGTAATTCCCAATTTAAAGAAATAGGTCGACATAGGAACACATTAACTACTCCACTACACATATATAGGAATGGTTTTGGTGTCAAAACATGAAGTACACTCAAAGTTCCTTCTTTTGGCAAACTTCATTTGTAAGTAAGAATTACACAAATACTAGTAATAACTTGTCAAAACTAAATTAAGATCATCAAACATAAGACCAAGAGAACGAAACCTAATTAAGTTACTATGATTTCTTTCCTCTACATCTCATAAGTCGTAATAGATCGAGTGTAAGCTGCAAAAAGAGCCTCAACGGTGTCCCGCTCATGCATTCGGACCAATGTATCTTCAGAGGTTATAAGTTATAACCATCGAGTTTATGAGGATCGACATCCATCCATCCATCCATCCATCCATCCTCCATACATCCATCTTACTTCGACTTTAAGTTAAACTCATTATCAACGTTTTCCCTCTCGTGCATTCTGACCAAGCTATCAACGAATTTAACCATCGAGTTTATGAGGATTGACATTCATCTTACTTCAACTCTAAGTTAAACTCATCATCAACGTTTTCCCTCTTTTTGAATTCAGACCAACATATCTTAAGAATGTAACCATCGAGTTTATTAGGATCGACCTCCATCTTACTTCAACATCAAGCTTCAACAACCAAGGAGAGTAAACTTAACTTGGTTTTCTTTTCCACTATGGTACAAATGACAAAAAACCAAGTACGAAAGAGATAGAAAACAAACAAACAAACAACAACCGATGGTCTTTGCATAACCAACACCTCAAAAACATAATAGATCAAATTCATTTAACCACAAAAGGATGTAACAAAACTTGACAGTTGACAAGCACTTCACTACCCTTTTACAACTCATGTTGATAGCCATTTATATTCTCACCATATAATTAGTGATTGAATACAAATATTCACACTACTACAACAAAATTACAAATTACATGCACCTCCAAAAATCCGAAAATAATATCTAGTACGTACTCTTTTCATTTCATACTAAGTATCCCCTATTCGCCTACTTGGTTACTCCCTTTTGTCATTTAGGCTCTTATCTAGGGAAAAATAAATTCATACAAGTTCCATGACATTCAAATAAATAAAAATCAGGTGAATATAACACATTTTTAATTAATGCCAAATGAGATAGTTTTAATCATCTAATGTAGTAATGTTGCTCATTGCTTAAAAATAGAACTAATAAAACAGTTGATTTCATTAATTCGGGGACTACGGCCAACTACATACACGAATGCCCCCACTCTCATCTAGCTTTTACTATCATTCGTAAGGATGAGTTAGGTTAATCAATACGACAATTCTAAATATACTAAAAAAAGAAGATGAAGTGAGAGAGGTGAAACGAAAGAATTAATGCATTCAAGTTGAGTAATGTGAAACCATATCATAGGACAATAAAATAAAATTAATGAAACACATGTTGCTACTTGCTAGTGGGCAGGCTGGAGGCATAGAAGAATCTTCAAACTGTTAAATGTTAATGGCCAACTGTTTTTATCAAAATCAATGGGAGGCTTCGTATACTACTTGAAACTTGAAAGGAGATGAATTAAATTGAGGTGTCAATATCCTCGGTTTTCTAGTGTTATCAGTCTTATCAGTTATCACTCCCTCCTTCCATAATTAGTTGTCATATTATCCCACCATCTACGATTACCAAAAATATGACATAACTATAAAACGAGCCTTTTATAATAGTAGTGCCCATTATGTCTTTTCTTTGCTTGTCACTTCACTTAAGCAGTCGCAAAAGTGGAAATCTAGAGAGCGTTTAGTTTGGTGTAAAATACTTTTTTCCTTTTTGATCAATTTTTGTTATTGAAAACATTTTCCATTAGAAAAGAAGGGGAACAACTTTTCTTTCGCCTCACTCCTCACCCATCTACTATATTCCCAAAATATGGTTTATACACCCGGGTGCACAATGCTCACTGTGCACCCTGTTTTACAAAGAACATATAGTTCAAATTCAAAGAACATATTTTTCATACCCAAAGAACATATAGCCAATGAACATATAGTTCAAATTCATAGAACATATAGTTTAAATATTTCACTAGTACATGTACATTGAAATCGTTCTCAATGTTCATTAGATTTTCAATAAATGTTCAACAGGGTGCACAATGAGCACTGTGCACCCGGGTGTATAATCCAAATTGCGCTATATTCCTTTCTTCTATGATTTTTCTTATAAGGAACCAAACAAAGGAAAACCAGTTTAGAATTTTGTTTTTCCGTAAAAAATATTTTCCATGGAAAATCATATTCACTGAAAATCTTTTCAGTCAAAGCAAAAGGAGGCCTAATCATAAACTCATAAGTAAGAAGAAGAAGAGAAAAAAAAAGTTTGGGGGTCTTAAAATAATAATATGTGCGACTATAATTCACATTATTGGATTAGACCCAACATAAATGTAAGGTTGATGTAACATGAACATTTCATGTTTAGTGTGAAATAAGACAAATAATTAGATAGCAGAGCAAACACAGAAGGGCAGGAAATCAGCAAGTGCTTTCACTGCTTGGTGGTTAGGAATGTCAAACCATCTAGCATTTAATTTCTCATAAACTGGGATATATTTTTATAATTAAGGTACAGAATTGATTAATTCTAATTTAATTAGTACATAATTAGGTTAATTGGTTTTTAGTTGCAGGCAATCTGGCATGATAGCTTTGTGCTAAACACTGAAGACACAGATAGCTTCTTTTAATTAAATTAATTTGCAAAACCTCATTTGTCGGCGCGTAGCTTAACCAAGTAAAGCATCTTTCTCTCTCTAATTAGACTAACTAATTTAATTGTACACTCATGTGGGTTTTTGTTTTTAATGTTTAAATTTTGAAAAATAAAAGTCTTCTAAAGTGATAAAATATATGGAGTAGCAAGCTAAAATGAGTTTTCTAATGCCCCCCTCATTTCGTAATTCGTATTATATATCCATTTACTTAACTAACTAATGAAATGATTAATGCTCCTTAAATCACGTACGGGGTACATTATTTTTGGATTATCATACTCGTAGTAAATTAATTTCAAAGGGGAAATAACAAACGTAGGAAGTATTAGATTTTCGAAAAAAACAAAAGGTTTTATTCATAGTTTTTCAGCAATAGCAGCCATGTGCAGTCTTTGGTCCCCTAGGCTAAACCATAATTAGAGAACGTGACTAATTAATCCAGTCCCTACTCGTAAATACACCATAAATGTATCAAAAAGTCAAAACCCACATTTTTACTTAAACCCTGTTCTTTTTGACTTAATTTCAGCTTCAAGACTTATTTTACAGTTCAATCCAGTTCAGTTCAGGAGCATTCAGTTCAATTTAATTCAATTCAATTCAACTTAATAATAATAATAATAATAATAATAATAATGTTATTATTATTTATTTATTATTAGTTTTATTATTTATATTATTATATTACGTATTATTTATATTTATATTATATTATTATTATATATAACTAATTATTTATTATTAACTATAATTATTATTTATCTTATTATTTTTAGTAATTAATTACGAATTATTAGTTTTTAATTATTAATTATGGATATTAATTATTAATTATTTATATTATGTTAAGTTAAGTTCAGTTAAGCTCAGGGCCATAGAGTATTACATTCAATCTTGAAGGTTGGTTAATTAGTGAGTAGATAGATCGATAGCTACATTGAGTCATTGACAGTTGACAGGACCTTAAAGCTTAATAGTGACACGTGGAGGGTGCCCGGCTTGAACACCTATCTTAAATACACCTTCCCATCCTACCCAGAAGGCAAATGTCTCCACCAGCCATGAGTAACGGATCTTAACCACGACTACGAGAGTTGAAGTTTTAGACAGTAACAAAAACTACTCACCTATTACACTAATCTCTCTTCGTCCCAAGTCCCAACAAGATCATAATAATTTAAAAACAATCAAGATTAGGAACTAATAACTACTCCCTCCGTCTCTTTTTGTTTTTACGTTTTTCTTTTTGAGTGTTTCAAAATATTCTTTACATATCCTTTTATATTATAACATAAATGATTTAATATTCTATCAAAACCTGTACCCAATTATTATATTAACCAATTAAATCAATTGAGTCATTTAATCCCTCATATTTTTTCATAAAGACATTAACTTTTTCTCATTTTTCCAATATCAGAATTTTGATAAGAGTGAAAACATTATAAATAAACGTAATTTTCCTCATTTACATGAAAAACTTTAGAAAAATCTCAATGCACATTAATTAGTCGTTAAAACGCGTGAAAATTACCAAACGTAAAAAACAAAAAGAGACATAGGGAGCATACTACACATGTTACTCGTAACCACTTCCATTTTGAATTATCATAACAATACAACTATAATCACATAATCAGAAGCTTCTACTACTATTGAGTACGCTGTACGTGTATTCTTGGACAACCATTTTTAAAATTAAAAAATTGTATCAACTTTAAGAAATAAATGAAGCTTCTTTGAAGAAATTATGAATTTATGATGTATCTTTAATTATGAAATGTTTACATAAATACGACATTTATTTTGATATTTTCAATCAGGAGTGTATTAAATTACCAACACTTGAACAGTTCTTCTAACGAACATGTACTTAATCGTTCACTACAATCTAAACCACTGTTGCACAACAAAAAAATACTTCTATACGACCTACGTTCATAAATAATATATCTGGAAAACCAATAAAATAAAAAAGAGCAAGTAGCTACATTTTCAATTAAAAAAAATTAAAAAGAAAACATTACTGTGTTTCAGAAAATACTTCGACTAGAATAGTTGGAGAGGAAGAGAAAAATTAAACATATTCTAATTTTCTAATGATTAGAAATAATACTTGGTGCGAAATTATTTATAAACAGGAGTAAAACGATAACAATAAAAATAATTTTGCAGTTGTTCTTCTCAAATCTCAATATGTAAACAGACTACGAACTCTACTACTCAGGTACAAAATGTGTATTGTATACGGAGTAGTCAATTCGCTACAGTATAATATACGAAGTACTTCGTATATGATCGTATTCCTTGTAAGTTCCAAACATTTAAATCCAAATGTTGCTCTAAACAGCAATAGATAGTAGAATAGCTCTGGCAACTTTAAGACCAGCTACTATCTGCCAAGACCCTAAACATCTAACATGCAGCATGCTCGGTACTTTACACATTATAAGTAGACAAAATGTCCTTGGGAGTAAAGATCGCAACGGGGATATAATAGAGAATATAAACTCATAACTCACCTTTCGAGTGTTAATGAAACTTTCCCTCCCTCCCTAATATGATCAGGTAGTAAAACAATACAAGGGGCAAAAAAGAATCTATAAATCAGATTTTGACTCTATTATCTCGCTTCTCTCCTCCTTTCAAATGTTTCATTTGTTTGATTGGTTCAACATACTGACTTTACATTTACTACTAGCTAAAACTATGATTTTCATATCAGGCCTCAAAAACGTCTTCATCAAATATTAAGTGGAGAAAGCAATGGGACGAGCCGGCAAAAAGTAGGCATGAACCAGCACGAATTTGGCATTGCCAGGCACGAGACACAAAGATGCTGGCCGTGACTGACTCTGAGTCTGGGGCGAGGTTTTGGGGAAATGACACAGCACAGCCCACTGCCAGTCCCCACTCCCCAGTCCTACTATCAAATCTCAAACAACCCAATTGTCATCAGATCTAGTGAAGCATGCTCCAGCAACCGGACTGTCACCAGATCTAGTGCAACATGCTCAGCAACCCAATTGCTTGGTTAACATTATTATGGACTTCACAACCTCAATACGGGAACTGTTCCGCGGAGCCTACTTTCAATAGACTAGACAGCATTAGAAATTTTCTAGGTGGGCTCCAACACACGATATGTCAGACAACTTGAATAAAATCCACTGTAAATGCAGATTTTTGCTCCCTCGAAAATGCATCTATCCCCATCTGACTCACAAAATATTACTCACATTCTATCTACAGCTCAATGCAACAGTTCTCTCAAACTTCTCACATCTCAAATTCTCACGTCCGCCCAGCTGATTTAGGACAATGGGCAACTGGCTTATATTACTGCTTCTTCAGTTCTAGGAGTCAATTTCAGTCATATTTCTTACAATACAATCATTGGGAACGTAACTTTTGATATTTCTTTCTACCCCATAACATGCAAACTACATTACTCAGACTAGTGGTAGTGTTAGAGTGGGTCCAGGTCCAGGTCGAGTGTAGGATTCGGTTAATTTCAGTCACATGTACTTGGGCTGAAAGAGGGCTCGGTTAACATAGCTAGCAACCAAACAACTAATAAGCAGCCACCTTCCACATCGACCCCCCAACACAAGGTAAATAGTTAAATGGAAAGGGAAAGTAGCTAACTTCAATTATTCGCAAGAAGTTTAATCCATACAAAAATGCAGTAGAAGCTCAAAAGATATAATTTGGCTTGGAATTTGGTAAAGCATCTATCTTCAAGATGACATTTCTTGTATCAAAATTGGACTGTGTACATAAATGCTCACTACCTAAAACCTTGTAAGAATATATCTATATGCTAGATCTAAATTTTCATGGTAAACAATAACACCAAAAAGCAATATAAAAAGATACCTTAATACAACTAGAAGTGTAGAAAGAAAGAGCAGCTCCTTTACTTGCACAAGGGAGCACCCAGTTGACTACCCTGCTTCTAGATGGGACTGACATAGTTGGCAAATCTACCTGTGAGAAAAGGTAGCGGCTATTTTAGTATATAAAGTTTGCCAGTCTATAGTATTTATTTATAGCTCGTCAAACATGTCCAGTGATGCAAAATGTTAACATAGAAGAGATAATGTGAATACATATGAAGATGAAGCAACATAGCAGTGTCCAATTACTAACTATAGCATAGACGGAAAGTATTAATCTTAGTTACTCAACACCTAGTTTGCAAATTAGTCCTAGATAATGTATGCTTTACAAATGGCACTAATGAGATAATTTGTTAACTTCCTTATCAAACATCTTAGATAGGAGATGTTAATAACTTAAAGCATCGTGTATGTCTTTGCATAAGTTTAAATTAACAGTATCAGGTCTGGTCGACACGGGTATGGGCCAAAACAGACGTGTCGAAGTAACACAGATTAAACTTATACAAAAACATACAATGGTGAGCACAGTTATGCAAATAGTACAAGCCAGATAAAAGCCATATCACTGCCTGAGTAAACTGCTTAAATCTTTCCCTTTGCAATGTGGAGTGGTTGTGAGCTTGCCGGTGTTGAATGAAATAGGGTACGGTTTCAAACACCAAGCAATAGCCTTGAGATAGCATGCCAATATAAGGGCCTAACTTGAGAATATACCAGCACTAAGAATACTGAAGGTTCTGTACCACTATTAGTTTTATCGTTTGACAGCCACAGATGATAAACTTGTACAATATGCAACTTCAACAGTTTAATCTCAAATCAAAGGAAGCAACATGGTGTTCAAGACTGGTGTTCAAGATATGGACAAGTAGCGGAACACAACAATCGTGTTAGCTACAGATAGTATATTCTTAATCTTCTCAGTACTAGTATGTTAAATAAAAACTAAAACCTCTGCTTTGGGGTGGTAAGGGATCAGGAGTGATCTAACGTAAGCCTTGTTCATTTCCCACCCAGTATAGTGTACAACGCCTATTGCAGAGACACACGAAAAACCAGCAAACCAGGCGACAAGGGGGAGACAGGAAAACTAATACAAAAAGGTCAAGCCAAATAAGAGGAAACTAAGGACAAATAGCTGATCCCAATCAAACAGGCAGTTTCATGACACCTAAATGCAAGAGCATCATTCCTAAGAACGGATATGTTGGCCAAACAAGATATAATAGCTACACCATATAATCAGATACCGAGAGCAGAAAGAAGCTGTCACTAACTTAAATACAAAGTAGAATGTAAGGATTATAACCAAAAGGGGCAGAGATACGACTGCATGACTGCTTGAGTACATGATGGAAGTCACAAATACAAATACGCAAATCTTCCAGCATTTAGGGGACAAGAAATATATGCAGGTATTAGATGCATATAGCCACATCCTGCTATTCCTAGTTAAATTTACATAACTGCCCCTCCACTTAGGGGTGAGCAAAAAGTTAGAGTATCTTGAATCAGAACTGCAACCTGTTAAGAACCTGCGGTTCGGAACCAACCTGAACACATTTTCCGGTTCCGGTTCCGGTTGCGGTTGTCAATTTTTTGGAACGAGTGTACCCTGTTCATCGATTCAAATATTGGGTACTCAAAATCTGGAACCGGTACCAAATAAAAATGCTATATAAGCCCAAAACATAAAATAATCAAGCTCAGTTTTGGAAAATATAAATATAGAATTACAATTTAAGCCCAAACTATAAAACAATTTGAGCCCAAATCATAAATTAATTTTTTTAATAACTTAGTCATGATTTATTTAAATCTTTAAAACACAGGTACCCTGAACCATAACCTGTTGCAACAGGTTCTGATTCTCATTTTTCAGGAACCTGGCAGTAGGTTCCGGTTCCGGTTCCGGTTCCGATTTCTAGGTTGTGCTCACCCCTACTTCCACTAACTCTCCTACAACAACATAGAAGAAAATCAAGCTTAGAGGTTTTCAGGGCTGAAAAGGAAAGTTCACCATCAAATTCTTTACATAGCCAAACAAAATAAACCCCTACATTCAAAGGTGAACCATGAATCGGGAAGAGTTGTTAGTAGTATAGAAGTGAAGAATTACAAAGGTCTTTAATAATTTATTCAGAATCAATAGATAGCATAGAGTCACTTGCAAAAAGGATTAAAAATTCATTTGGTCTTGGGGAAAGAAATTATTCTTTTTCTTTCCGTTGTTTTGTCATTTTATAGTTAACTTTTTTTCTTTTTTATTTCCTTTCTCGAATTTAATTTTCGTGATAGGAGTGGTTAACAACTTAACTTTACCCCTAATACCTATGATTCCTCACCATTCTCTAGGACTTGGATTACCCCAGTTTGGTTTTGGCTTTCACACTATATTGTCACGCCCAATGTTACATGGAATGTGGGACGTTTCGGAACGTGGTACGAGAACGCGGAATGCCGCCTCTAGAGTCTCGGAACGTTGGTCTTTTAAAAAAAAATTAGTAGTGAAATTAATCTTATTTATAAAGTATGAAGTTAAAAGTTAAAAGGAATAGCGGATAAAAAGGTAAAATACATTCAAATAATAAATAAATGATATTGTCAAAAAGTAAAGTCATGTGGGGTTCCCAAAAAAAAAAAAAAAACTAAAGAGTCTTTATCATTTGCCCAAAAGTAACTCAGAAAGTAAACTAACCATTCCCAATAAAAAAAATTATGATTTTCCCAAGATTCCCATTTATTAAAATTGTTTATTTCAATTTTAAAGGGGAAAGAAAACCTTTCATTTTCCTCGTCTGCTACTTAAAAGAAGCTCCGATTTTTCAGTTCTACCAGAACTGGAAACGCGGCCTCCGACCGGCAAGATGAACGTCGGAGACGACAATGTTCACTCCCCTAGACTCGCCTCAACCTCGCGACCAAAAGCCTCGACATCTTGTAGCAGAATTTCTTGTTTTTCACCTTCAATTTCCGGATCTAGGTTTTCAAAGTTCCGGATCGCCAAATTCAACGAACCTGGCCGCGTTTCAAGGGCGTTGCGGGACGAACGAACCCGGTTCGTGGAACGTGCCAACGTACCTCGTTCCGGGTAACACTGGTCATGCCACTATCCCCAAGCCACAACTACCAAAGTTCACTACCATCTCCAAGCTATATTCACCAAGTTAACCATGCAGCCTTTCATTTATTCATTACTGATTCTAACCTAACTCGACATGTGCCAAGCAACACCACCCCGTAGTACCCACAATCCTTGATCACCATGACGCCATCTCCCACCACCTCTACCACTGTAGCAACAACCAACACCCCCTAACTCCACCTCCCAAAACCAAAAGATCAAACAACCTCAACCCCACTATCTGCCCTCCGAAAACCCCTATCTCTTACCACTTCTTGTCTACTAGGAATAAATGTAAACAACAATACAAGGAATAAACGTAAACAACAACACCACAACAACAACAACAACACTACAACAACAACAACAACAACAACAACTTAGTCCCAAACATGATTTGGGGCCGGCTAACATGAATCGACATAGGAGATCATCATTGTGATTTGTGACCAATCAAACAAGAAAGGAGCGACAAGTTAAAAGAATAAACAAAGAAGGGGGGAAAGTGAAAATAATGAAAGTAAAATATGAAGAATATATATAGGGGTGGGATCCGGTGAGAAGAGTAGTTAAAATGAGAAGGGTGAGAAGTTGTATCAGCCATCGGATCAAGTAGATCGTGCGGCTTTAAATGTCTGGGCTTTTAACGAAGTACTCAGTGTACAGCTGGCTTTAAATGTTTGGGCTTAAATGTAATACTCCGTCTACAACTGGCAAGTTTCCCATGATCGTTGTCTCCTACCTCATCTACTCCCTTCCTCAATCTTGCCATACCAGACCAAAATAACTCCTCCATCTTCATCTTTCTCATCCCGTCCATAAAAATGCAAATACATTATAAAAAAAAGCCAGATACATTTAATTTGCATTAGAGATACATCTAAAATGTATTTGAGATACATCATAATTGCAGATACATTGGATAGATGCTAGAGATACATTACAGATACACTGGACATAAATTGCAAATACTTCAATCTCCTTTTAAAATTGGGCACGAGGTAAAAATTTAAACACATACACTCAACCTTTGGCTCCCTGATTATATAAACATGAATCCCCTCATCTCGTTCGTCACTCAACCCCTTAAACTGAACATAGAAAGATCAAAGTTCCTAAAAAAATTGACAAAAACTTCTATCATCTACCTACAAATGAAACAATTATCCACATTATATAAATTTCCTACTAGAATTTTGTATGTCTCTGTTACTATTACCCACCATTGTTCCCACTGGCCACTGCGAATTACGGCAATAAGTCAAAATATTTAGATCATAAAACAAGCTTATAAAAAACTTAAGGTCGTATTCAACATTTGTCAACGGGAATTCATGGCCATTGGAGGAGTTTTTGATTAATTTGGAGGGTGGATATTGAAACAACAACCACCATTGTTCCACATTACATAAATTTCCTACTAGAATTTTGTATGTCTCTGTTACTATTACCCACCATTGTTCCCACTGGCCACTGCGAATTACGGCAATAAGTCAAAATATTTAGATCATAAAACAAGCTTATAAAAAACTTAAGGTCGTATTCAACATTTGTCAACGGGAATTCATGGCCATTGGGGAGTTTTTGATTAATTTGGAGGGTGGATATTGAAACAACAACCATTGAAATTGGAAATTAAGGAAAAAAGATTATACGGGGCAACAGTGGAGTAGAATGGGGAGTAAAGCATTGTTTGCACGCATCTCAAAATATCTAATTCCGCTAGATATAAGGAAAAGTTCATGTATTTTCCAATTTGCCAAATGAGGCGCATGTAACGAGAGCCGTTTGATCTGTTTGATTTAATGGCTAAGATTGTTTCTCACGCTTCTCATCTAATATGTACTTCTCACCTGAGTCTAAGCCTATATATATATATATATATATATATATATATATATATATATATTAAAGAAAATATCATAAGGGATAGTAAAAAGGTAAAATTTAAAACGCAAAGAATCAAAAATAAAAATCAGG
This sequence comes from Spinacia oleracea, assembly GCF_020520425.1. Taxonomy (NCBI): domain Eukaryota; kingdom Viridiplantae; phylum Streptophyta; class Magnoliopsida; order Caryophyllales; family Amaranthaceae; genus Spinacia; species Spinacia oleracea. The sequence continues at coordinate 181,836,995 of NC_079490.1, forward strand.
AGAAATAAATAAATTAGGTACATTTAAAAAAGCATATAAAAGGAAGCCAAGAAAAGACGGAAGAAAAAAAAAAAATTCAAGATGAAAACTAAGAGAGTCGTAATGGAAGATATATAAGTCAATTCAAGTCATCAACGTATATTCTCTCCCTCCACTCTAACCTAACCAACGTCATATTTTCCTCAATCCCAAGTAAGCTCATATCATGATCAATCACCTTCCTCCAAATTTTCTTTGGTCTTCCCCTACCCCTTGCAATCCTATCACTTTGCCACCCTTCTAGCCTCTTAACACGGGCATCACTTGATCTTCTTCTTACATGTCCAAACCATCTTAAATGATTTTCCATCATCTTAAACTCAATCGGTGCAACCCCTACTTTCTTCCTAATAATTTCATTACTCAATCGATCTTTTCTTGCATGCCCACACACCCAACGTAACATGCGCATCTCTGTCGCATTCATCTTATGCACGTGACAATGTTTCACTGCACTGCCGTATAACAACGCCGGTCTAATTGCCGTGCGGTAGAATTTTCCCTTCAATCTTTGGGGCATGCCTGGATCACATAGGAACTCCATGGCACTCTTCCCCTTCAACCAACCTGTCTCCAAATTTTGGGATCCATTAAAAACTTAACTTCATATACTTTGTCTTGTTCCTACTCAGCCTAAAACCTCGAGATTCCAAAGTTTGCCTCCATAATTCCAACTTACTTTGTACTCCTTTGGTTTCATCAATCAACACAATATCATTACATCCACAATATCATTACATCATGTACCATGATATACCATCTTGAATTGACCTCGTCAATTCGTCCATTACTATAGCAAAAAGAAACAGGCTAAGTGCGGAACCTTGATGTACTCCAATCGTGATGGGAAATTCTTTGGTCTTACCAACACTAGTTTGCAAACTCGTGCTAACTCCCTCATACATGTCCTTGATTATATCAATATACTTCTGCGAAATTCCTTTCCAACTTAAAGCCCACCAAAGAATTTCCCTCGGTATCTTATCATACGCCTTCTCCAAATCAATGAAAACCATATGTAAATCCTTCTTTTTATCTCGATAATTCTCCATTAGTTGTCTTATAACTAGTTGATCTCCCGGGCATAAATCCAAACTGGTTCTCCGAGATCTTCACCCTTCTCCATAGTGATGAACAACAATTTACAAAAAAAAGCTAAAGACAACAGAGATCCTTGCCTCATGGAAGTGAGATGCACTTAATAAAAATTAAACATTTTGGTAAAAACAAACAGTTGTGCGCCTTTTGTTGCACTCCACATGCGCTTCTTTGACATTGCATTTGCATCGCCTAGGCCAAGAGAGGAGCTTAAACCTTATCTACTTGCCCCTAGGCGCGCTTTCTTATACACATGTGTACAGGCTTCAAAAGAACTAGTGAGTTGTGATGAGGAGGAAAGGTTTATATTCCCCTATTTCCAGTCTTTGACAACCAAACAAACACAAACAAAAATAAAAAACAATCTTGTTGTCAACAAACAAAAAAAACAAGGGAAGGGTTTTCTAGTACTTTCCTTCTAAGTATTAATATTGAACCACACGACCCTAACAATCAACATTTCACTCTTGAGCTCCAACAAGGCATAAAAGAAGAATGTGTCATTTGCATAGAGCTATGTGAATTGGAAGGAGTAGCGAAGCAATACCTCAGGCTGGGATCATTCAAAAAGACAAGATTAAGAAGCACATTCATGAGATACTTCAGCCTAGGATCACCCAACTGTGAAGTAACCCTTTTCCCATCTAATCTTATTGGTGAAGGAGGACAGAGCATGGAAATTTCACATTTTGGAGCTCTTAACAAGGTAACAGTTCCTGACAAATACCCTATTATAGATAAGATAAATTACTTGATGAGTTATGTGGTGCTGTTGACTTAAAACTTGGATACCATCAAGTAAGAGTAAGGTCTGAGTAATACACGTAAAAGGTATTCTATGGTGGTGGATCAAGGTATACTCAAGTACAAGGGCATGGAAGTGTTTCCTAAAAGTTCCAAGTTGACTGCAAATCTTTCGAGGGAGTAATAGTATCATGATTATTCCATGGGGGGGCTTCAAGACATACCAGAGAATGGGTTCTGAGTGGTATTGGTGAGGAATGATGGCAATAACGCAATAAATACTTGACTTACCAACCCACAAGAATTCATCCAGTACCCACATGACCACATCTCAAAACTCAAGAAGGTTATTGGAAATGTGCAAGTTACCACCCAGAGATTACACAGCAGGGATGGTCCTTTAGGGTGACCCTGAGAAGGTGTTGGAGTCACGAATATTCCCTACAAGGAGATTGGTCTGTGGTGTACATGCTTAAGTGGAAGAACATGCAGTCTTTGAAGCCATGTAGGAGGACACGCCTCAGGCTGCACTGAGATTTCCCTCGTTTCACCTTGAGGACAAGGTGGCAAACAAGGTGAGGGGAAATGCAAGAAATCAATACATGCCCCCTGTCATTCACACATAACACGTAACGTAACACGTAAGCCAGGGGGAAGTGTGGAATGACAAAGAAAATATGCTCTGGGTTTGTTACATGGGTATTTTGTGGAATTCGGTGAGATTTAGTTACAGCCTAGAGTATTGTGCAAGGCACTAATGTAATAAATAGACAAGTTGTAGTAAGAGAAAGGCGTCCTTTGAGAAGTGATAATTGAATTATAGTGTCGGGAGAGGGCTATTCCTTTCCTCGCGAATGATTTATTAGTCGTGTATTTCACCTTGAATTCATCAATACAGTCATATCGCTTGCCTCAATCCTCTTTTTGTTTTATTTGTCGAATTCTTACAAATTTTGGTGGGGTTGAACTAAAATCAGTTTGATATTTAACACGGTCTTAGCAGTATGCAAAATCTAAGACACTCCATGTGTTAGAATCCAACCTTCCTGGCTTCCTTTACTTGTATTTTTCTTATCTGTTGCTTTTTAGGACCTTAATAATAGTTTTTTAGGCTTTAGATAGAGTTATTATGTATTTGTCAATTCAGCGTTCATAGGAAGTTTAAAGCTAATTCAAAATAAATCTCTATGAGGGGTATGGACCAATACCTCTCATCAGAAGTTGTCTTTACTTAATTACTTGCGTTGTTGTTATCCTTTATAGATATTTTGTTGTCGCATGTTTTGAAGTTTTTCAAGACTCAACAAAGTCCCCCAAAACAGATACATTCTCGTCGACGGTCCGCTTACACCTGTTGTGCGCACACAAGCTCCCCGATCGACCCTTGCTCTTGTCGCTGATAGGCAAGAGTGCCCATTCTGAATCAAGTAGCTTCCCCAAGCCTTGAGATTCACTTTCCGCACAACGGCACAAGGCTTGCGCCCTTGCCGCCCCATAGGCAAGAGCGCGCCGCACGATTTGATGTCAAAATACTCGAACCATACACCATGACAAAGCATTCTCATATGTACATCAATGTTACCGAGTACATGACACCTATTTCCTCTGTCTCCTTTATCAAGAAACCATATGAACTTTTTCTTAAAATTTCCATACTTATCATAATCAAGGAAGTGAAAGACATGCGAACTACTGATTACAATTTAATCTTAAACATTGATAACTGGCTACCTAATGCTACTAGAAGCTAACTAAATCCGATGTCAATTCTACGTGTAATTCATATTTAGTTCACGGAAACAAGTCAAAGTACTACGTTCAGTTCTCTGCTTGTTTCCATTGGTCCAATAAATTTAAACTCATAAAAATAAAATGTCACTGACAGAATCCATAAGACTCATAAGTCATAACCACTCTCTTGTGGGCTAATACTGAGTTAAATTTTAAAGAACAAGTATTACTCCCACCATTAGGCCTAAAAGTCAATAGGTCTAAAACAGCATCGCAATAACTTGTATACCATCAGTGTATTATATACTTGTATACAAGCTTAATCACAAAATTTCAACTTTCATTTGTTCGGGATCATTATGCTCGTTATACAATACACCCATTGCATAAACCTACTGAAAACCTAATCCCAACAAATTCACTGCAATTAACATGTATAACTAAAGTACTAATATAAATCACTACGATCGAACAGTCATTTCTCCTTAATTTGAGATCCAATTAATCAAAATTATATCATTTTCGTCAAGAAATCGAAAATCGACTTACATTCAGCGGAGGAATCAAGTCCATCAGGAAGCCGGGAGACAAGACAAGCCGACGCAATAGCACTATAAGCCGGAAGCAGAGAGCACAACTCTCGCCGCAACCTTCCAATTCAACAATATCAATTAGAGTATCAGAATTCGATTGAAGTGGAGAGATAAAGTACGATAGAAAGAGAGAGGGAGTGTAGAAATGTAAGTATACCTGAATGAAGAGGGTGAGGGGGAAGGGGAAATTGGAGTACGACGGAGGAAGATGGGAGGAGGAGACAGTGGTGAAATGGAGAATCGCGGTGAAGTTGGGATTGACGGTGGTTTTCTACAAATGGTGCGGATTAGTGTCGATCTTCCGCCGAGTGATGCTGCCATTGTTGCGCTGTTTTATCTTTCTTGAACGCTGTACAGTTTGAACTGCAAAACCCTCTCCAAAACCTTCTTTTCCTATTTTTGCTTAAGGGTTCAATTTTCGTACAGAAAAAAAAAAAAAAAAAGTTCATGAAATGTCTCTAGTTTTCACGGAACGCACAAATACCCGTTATATTTCCAAAAAAAACATCTATACCTAGTCTATAAAAAGGAAATCACATTTGATTAGATGACACATGTCATTCATTCTTTCTCCATCAATTTGGTTTTTTATTTTTTCTTTGTTGTTTGATATACTTCGTATTATACAACTCCAATCGCCTCTTTCACTCCATCTTCCTCATACAACATCAATTCACCAATCTATTCATTCAACATTTTCCACTCCCTCTTCCCGATTAACAATCAATATTAATACACTATTTAATTTATGTATTATTTCAATCGGCAACTTTTGTGTAAGACCGCCTTACCGAAAAGACCACTTTGGTTGCTTTACTAATTGGTTCTATTTCTTAACTAATTGGTTACATTGCTTAATTAATTGATTCAATTACTTAACTAATTAATTCATTTGCTTAACTAATTGGTTTCAATGCTTAACTAATTAATTCAAGTGATTAACTAATTGGTTCCATTGCTTAACTTATATGATACCAATATGGTCTTTTATGTAAGACCGCCTTATAGAAAAGTTTGTATATTTCAATTTTCAAAATTTACATCTATTTAAATCATATATATTCTCTCTAAAATCACAAGCTCAATAAAATTATAACTTAAAAAGATAAACTAAATCGAAAATGATAAAGGTCGCAACATGCGACCTTTAAGCTATGTCACAATGATGACATGCATGCTTATGTGTCATGATTTAAATTGGAATATAAAATATTTAACTTATATATCCTATTATACATGTTTAAAATAAAGGTACGAAAATCTTAAAATTCCAATTTGTTTCTTTCTTTATATCAATTACCTTATTTACATGTTTTCATAGTAAAAATTTTGCATTGATAGTAAAAATATTATGATGACTCGTAGCATACGTGGCGCCTATACGTACCCATTAAACTTCGACACGTAAGATTGCGACAACTAAATGTTGTCGCAACTTGCGACCTTTATCATCACCCGGAAAAACCACTATACAACCGCTCGTTCTTTGAACGGGCTCAAAAGCTAGTATTATCTATTACTCCCTTCATTTCAAAATTTTTGTTACGTATTCCTTTAATAGTGTTTCAAAATATTTGTTACATAAAGAATCTTTCTATTTATAAACTTGTTACTATTATTATTTTTTGAGTCAACTTTTATTTCTAATTGGTCCAACATTTCAACTCAATAAATCTCATGCAACCAAAAGTCACATTATGACAAGTTAGCAATCTGTGTGCTTTTTAATTATTGGTTCATTTTGATAATAGAACAATCTTATTGGTTGTTTCAATAATTAGTGGATTGAGGTGTATTTTTTTTAATAAAAGATGAAAACAGATTTGCACTATATTCAAAGAGAATAATAAATGTCAGAATTTGGAAAGATGGAATGAGATTTATGATGGAATCTAGAACATTTAAAATTAAAAAAAAAATCTTAATTATACGTTAATAAACGTGCCTAAATCCAAACGTAACAAACATTTTGAAACGGAGGGAGTACTATATAATAAAAGAGACACCAGGAATGACACGTGTCAATTTCTGGTGCAATTTTTTCCCGCCAAAAACCATTTTCCTAAAAAAGTGTATCTATTTTATTTTATTTTTATTCTCTACCTTTTTTTAATTAACTATTTATGTATGGAAACAAAATTAAGTTTATAAATTATGGCAATAATAGCTACGTCGTAATAATAATTATTCTAAATTAGTAATATTTTAGTCAAATCGCTATATTAATAATAGAAAACATATCACTCAATATTTTGATCAAATTACCATAATAGCATTTTAAATATGCAGAGTATGTTAAAAATGTTATAACTGTGTAATAGTTTGGGAGATGTTCAATTAAATATTTTGTGAAAAAATTGTCAAAATCCGTGCGTGCACGGGATCTAATCTAGTTCCCTATTAAAACTTAAGTGCACCAAATGTCCCTAGACAGACGGTTGTTAGTGCTCCGTTAATGTTACTTTACCTTTATGCCCTTACTCACCCAAATATTCTACATTTAACTACTTATTTTAAAAAAAAAAAATTCTCTCTTCTCCTCTCTCCTCTACTCTATGTTGTACAACCCATCTTCTTCCCAGTTTTCCAATTTTTCACTTCATCTTCTTCTTCTTTCTCACTCCTGCCATTTCTACTCTCTTCAAAACAAAAATATTTCAATGTCAAACAGCTTGGAATGGCTAATTGGGCATTTTGTTGGGATTAAATCAGGGTATACCAGGTAAATAAACTCCAAAAATTCAATCATTCCATTGATGTTCTTATCTGCTTCTTGAACTAGGGCTTCCACCTGATCTTCGTTGGGTTTCAACCCTAATGATCGCAACAACGCTAACTCTAATTGAGTCAATATTTCATCGTTGTTTCGATCAAGTGCCCGAAAAATCTCCCTCAATTCTGCAATTTTCTCGTCGTCTAGCTTCACTCCTTCCTTATCACTACTCATCTCTCTCTCTCTCTCTCTCTCTCTCTCTCTCTCTCTCTCTCTCTCTCTCTCTCTTTTCCCCCTTAAACATCTACTGATGATCAATTTTTCCAGAATTTTGAATATTTCAAATGCGATTGGTGAAACCCAGAAAACTAAAATCAAGGTTTTGACCTAGAATTGGCTGAACTCTAGAAAAATCGGTTATTTGGAGAATTTTCGGATCATAAAAACAAGGGAAGAGAGAGAAAATGGGGTAATTACGGATCTAGAGGCAGAATTATGGCGAGTATGCAAAGGCTGTTCTTTGTCATGCCTTATCTGTGATTGTGCCAACGAGAGTGGGGTGGCAAGTATCGGAGCAAGGGAAGGTGAGGCTCAATGTGGACGTAGATGTGATGGTGGGAGGGGTAATTGGTATGGGAGCAGTGATAGGAAGTGATACGGGGTTGTTGGCAGTGGGTGTGAGGAGGATTAATGCAAGCTGGAAAACTAATCTTGCAGAGGTAATGGCAACACGTTTTGTGCTAATGGTGGCTCGTGATTTGGGGTTCAATGAGCTAGAGTTTGAGTGTGATGATGTCAATGGTGTGAAGGCAATACGAGCCAGGAACAACGAGAGGACACCCATGAATCTCATGATAGAAGATGCATGTATTTTGGGCTCTAATTTTAGCTATTTCTCTGTTTTTCATGTACGTGGAGCTGGGAATAGGGGAAATCAATACCTAGCCAATAAAAAAAACCAACTCCATTTCAAGGACACGTAAGCAACACCATTTTGAAGACACGTGGCGGACACATAATCATCACCACTTAGAAGACATGTGGCTAAGAATACATAATCAATTATTCATTTAATACATAATAAGTCACCTCAATATTTCATCCTTCCCTTTGCAATTTTAGTTTAACCGTTTAGAACAATCAATAACTAGTATTTAAAAAAGATAACCATCTCTATTTTAAGGACACGTAAGCAACAATGTTATGAAAACACGTGGCGGACACATAAGCATCAGTTCATCACCCCTTAAAAGACATGTGGCCAATCATATATTCCTTCTTTTAAAAATAAAGAAAAAAAACCAAAACCAGCCTAAGAGATCCCTCATCGTCTTACTGTCAGCTCTGCAGCTCCGCTTCATCCTCCTCGGCATTAATCATCACTCATTGCAAATTGATGAGCTGAGGTCTCCTTGCAAATTACGAGCATTGACAATCTACAATCTTCAATTAGCTTCAATTCGATCCCACCATCGCTACAACCCTCCCAACAACCTTCAATTGCTCCTCGAAACAGAATCAAACTCCCATTTCACCTTCAATTCGATCCCACCATCTTCTCCCTAACTTTATTAGCCTTTATACACTAATTTATTTCCCCCAAAAACGTTATCAATTTCTTAAATCATGTCGGTTACGGTTTGTTTGCACAAGTAGTCATTGACATTCCATCTCTCATCTGTTAATCCTATTCTAACTCTATTTAACACAGTTAGCTTCGCCATGAGTAATGATATGACCCAGAGGTACACCAAGGTATGCTTCCTTTTTTTAATGCCTGTTTAAATTGGTTCCCAGAGCTACAATGGCAGCCAAGGAGAGAGAAAGGGAAGGGTCAGTTTGGTGGGGGAGGAGAGAAAGAGAAGAGACAAAAAATATAATTTCAAATACCAACATCTGTACGTGGATTTCAAATGCCATATATTGGACTTATATTTTTAGGTATTGGATTTGGGTCAACTCCAAATTCAAATTCTTGTATTTCCCAAACAGCCTATTTGGGCCAATTCCATCATTTCAAATGAAATGATGGTTTCCAAACATGTCATAAGGGTATGTATTGAGGCCTATTATGTGTTATGGGCTTTTGAGTTAAATATTGTAATTAGGCTAACGTGGCCTACAAATGCCGTGGGATAATACTAGGTTGTATATAATACGAATGATAAGAAATACAAAGCAAGGAAAAACACTTTAACCTAATTTGTCATGGTATCGGAGCTAGCAGCCTAGCAACCCTACATCTCATTTTTTTCCTCACATTCATACTGCTCATTTCTTCCCAAATTCAAGCTTGCACCAGTGTGTTTGTGCTTGATCAACTATGGAAGATGGTAATTGGTAAAATTGATCCCGCATCACCGTATTTCCTTTCATCCGGAGATCGGCCCGGAAACTTAATTACCCACGTTTTGCTACGGGGTGATAGTAACTATTTGGCTTGGTCGAGGGCGATGACGCTTTCCTTGAAATCATGCCGTAAATTTGTGTTTGTTGATGGTACAATCACTAAACCCACCGAAAAGAAGAAGTTCCTTGATTGGGACACCGTCAATTCCATGATTGTGTCATGGATAATGAAAAGTATGGAACCCAAGGTCGCTGTCGCGATTCCTTATCATGATGATGCCAAGAAATTGTGGGATTTTTTGGCTAAGAAGTACAATATTGCTAATGGCCCGAGGTTGCAACAACTTCGTGCTCAAATCACCGAATGTAAACAATCTAAGGGAATGTCAATGGAGGATTATCATACAACTTTGATGGCCTTATTTGATGATTTCGCTCAATATAAACCGTTGCACTCTTGTAGTTGTGGTGGTTGTTCTTGTGGATTAAATGAGAAACTTGTCACAGATAGGGAAGAGGAGAAATTTCATCAATTCTTGATTGGTGTGGACGATGAGTTATATGCCCCAGTTCGTACTAATCTATTGTCACGTGTTCCTCTTCCTTCTTTGGATGAGGCTTATTCTTCTTTTGTTCAAGAAGAACGCTCTCGCAGGATTGCACGTGGGAAAGCAGAGAAGGAGCAAGTGCAAACTCAGTCTATTTTTGCACTACAAACTGATCGCTCAAAGTCCCGGTTTGAGAGGCCAGATAAGTCCAAACTATATTGCACTCACTGTAAGCAAGGAGGGCATGATGTAACTTCTTGTTTCAAGCTCCACGGCATACCGGAGTGGTACGAGGAGTTGCGTAGTCGGCGTACAAAGGGGGGTGTTGCTACTACTCGCCCTTCCATGCAGGCTACAGGTCTAGGTGGTCGTGGGCGTACACCGGCGCGAGCTAATGCAGTTTTTGGTTCTAGCAGTAATATTGACGTTGTGCCTAGTACCAGTAGTGGTGATGAGTTAGACCTAGACCCTAAGCAAGTCAAGGTGGTTTTGAATATGATTAAGAATCAATCATTGGATCGAATGACCGGTGAGTACTCGGCCCTCTCTTGGATTATTGACACCGGCGCATCCCATCATGTTAAAGGAGATGACTCGTGCTTGAATAATACTCGGCCTATATTAGATTGTCCGGTAGATTTACCAGATGGGACACAAGCCGTGGCAACAATGGAGGGTCAAGTTTTCCTTTCTGGAGGATTAATTCTTGAAAATGTGTTATATGTTCCCACGTTACAATGCAATTTAATATATGTGTCGCAATTAATAGATGACTCTCGTTGTATTGTTCAATTCACTAACTCTTTATGTGCTATACAGGACCAACATTCGGGGAGCCTGATTGGAGCCGGTGAACGAAAGGAAGGACTCTATTATTTTCGGGGGACTCCTAAACTGTGTGTGGTGAACGTCCCTGATTTGTCTACGTTTGAGTTATGGCATCGTCGCTTGGGTCATCCGTCGGATAGAGTTCTCAAGTTAGTTCCTGCTATTAAAAATAGTCCTAGTAGTGATCGAAAGAAATTGAATAAAGCATGTGGCATATGTCCTCAAGCCAAACAACATCGTGATAGTTTTCCTGTTAGTGATAGCAAGGCTAGTAGAATTTTTGAGCTCATACATTGTGATTTATGGGGGAGAAATAGCATTCCTTCTTCTAGTGGTGCACGTTATTTTTTGACATTGGTTGATGATTTTTCTAGAGCTGTTTGGGTGTATTTATTGCATTCAAAAACTGAAGTTTATAAAGCTTTCCGCTCTTTTTTTGCTATGGTTGAGCGTCAATTTGAAACAACGGTCAAATTTGTGCGTAGTGATAATGGTACGGAGTTTAAATGCATGCTAGATTATTTCGATGAAAATGGGATAATTTTTCAAACGTCTTGTGTGGGTACACCCCAACAAAATGGTAGGGTGGAAAGGAAACATCAACATATACTTAATGTTGGACGTGCATTAATGTTTCAGGGAAATTTACCTATCTCTTTTTGGGGTGAGTGTATTTTGGGTGCCGTATATTTGATAAATCGTACTCCTTCGGGCTTGTTGCAAAATAAAACTCCATTTGAGGTCTTGTTTGATAAAGAACCCGATTTGGATCATCTCCGGGTTTTTGGGTCTTTGTGTTTTGCTTATAACCAAAAATCAAAAGGAAATAAATTTGCACCTAGGAGTAGAAAATGTGCTTTTGTGGGCTATCCTAACGGAAAAAAGGGCTGGAAATTATATGATATGGAAACAGGCGATATATTTGTGTCACGGGATGTTAAATTTCACGAGAACGAATTTCCGTTTGAGCTTGAGAAAAATTCCACAGTTAGTAATGATTTAGAAAATTGTGACAATAATATTGGAGTTGGTGGTGAGGTTGACGTTAATTTCATTGAAGATATGGATAATATTTTGGATGTTATACCTCTTGAGCAAGCAGTAGGTGCCGCGGGTGACTTGCGGGATGAGCAAGTCGGCCACAATGTGGCCGTGGAGCAGTCTGCTCATAATGAGCTCAATAATTCACCCTCACAACAGGTACAACCACAAATGTTAGATTCAATGCAAAGCCAACAACTACCACTCATGTCACAGGCCCAACAAGCCCAATCCTCTAGTGGGCAATTTATTTTGGACGCTACCAGTGTACCTTCAACTGATTTGGGTGTTGATCTTTTGATTCCTCTACCGAGTGATGTTCCTCTTGGTTCAGGTAAAGGCCTACGTATAAAGCGTCCTTCCGTACTGCTCAAAGATTTTGTCACACCCACTGTAAAAGCTTCGAGTCCTTCCCCAAGTTCATCGACCTCGACAAGCTCCTCAGGTACTCCTTATAGCACATTTTGTGAATTGTAATACATTTTCTACGCGACATCGTATATTTCTTGCAGCTGTACTTGCAGGCCTTGAGCCTCGTACTTTCAATGAGGCCATGAAGGATGCAGGTTGGAGAGAGGCGATGCAAAAAGAAATAGGAGCTTTAGAAGACAATGAAACTTGGGTCATGGAAGAATTGCCACCCGGAAAGAAAGCTCTTGGATGCAAATGGGTGTACAAAATCAAATATCATGCCAATGGAAAAATTGAGCGCTTGAAAGCTCGATTGGTGATTTTTTGGCAATCATCAGGTCGAAGGTATTGATTACAACGAGACATTTGCTCCAGTAGCCAAGATGGTCACAATTCGGGCCTTTCTTGCAGTCGCGGCGGCTAAGAATTGGGAATTACATCAGATGGATGTCCACAATGCCTTCTTGCATGGAGATTTGGATGAAGAGGTATACATGAAATTGCCACCGGGTTTCAATGTGAATAAGCCCGGGATGGTGTGTCATTTGAAGAAATCTTTGTATGGTTTGAAACAAGCACCGAGATGTTGGTTTGCTAAGTTAGCTGCATCTTTGAAGAATTATGGTTTCCTTCAGTCATATTCAGATTACTCACTCTTCACTCTCAATCAGGGCAAGATTCAACTGAATGTCCTTGTATATGTCGATGACTTGATCATTTCTGGTAATGATTCTTCCGCTATTGCCTCTTTTAAGAAATTTTTGGGTGCATGTTTTCATATGAAAGATTTGGGCATTTTGAAATACTTTCTTGGCATTGAGGTGGCCCGAAGTCCCGAGGGTATTTATTTGTGCCAAAGGAAGTATACACTTGATATTATTTCTGAGGCGGGGTTCTTGGGTTCGAAGCCTGCCGATTTCCCAATCGAACAAAATCATACTCTTGCTCTTGCAAATGGCATTGTTTTAGATGATCCAGAAAGATATAGGCGTCTTCTGGGTCGTCTAATTTATTTGTCGTTTACACGTCCTGATTTGGCATATACTGTTCACATTTTGGCTCAATTTATGCAAGAACTGCGCCAAGAGCATTGGGACGCAGCCATTCGTGTTGTACGTTACTTGAAAGGGTGTCCGGGGCAAGGCATTCTCCTACGAACTGATTGTGATCTTTCCTTGACCGGGTGGTGCGATTCTGATTGGGCCAGTTGTCCTTTAACTCGACGGTCTCTCACAGGTTGGATCGTGTTTCTTGGTTGTTCTCCTGTGTCTTGGAAGACTAAGAAACAACATACTGTTTCCCGCTCTTCCGCCGAAGCTGAGTATCGTGCTATGGCGGCCATTACTTCGGAGTTGAAGTGGCTTAAGGCCTTACTTCGCAGTCTAGGGGTGGACCATCCTCGGGCCATGACATTGTTTTGTGACAGTAAGTCCGCTCTCCACATTGCTCACAATCCCGTATTTCATGAACGTACGAAGCATATTGAGATTGATTGTCATTATGTGCGGGATGCTATTCAGGGGGTATTATTGCTCCTAGTCATGTTTCAACGGATGAACAGCTTGCCGACATTTTCACCAAGGCTTTGGGCAAATGTCAATTTATGTACTTACTTCGCAAGTTGGGCATTTGTGATCTCCATGCTCCAACTTGAGGGGGGGGGGGGGGTATTGAGGCCTATTATGTGTTATGGGCTTTTGAGTTAAATATTGTAATTAAGCTAATGTGGCCTACAAATGCCGTGGGATAATACTAGGTTGTATATAATACGAATGATAAGAAATACAAAGCAAGGAAAAACACTTTAACCTAATTTGTCAGTATGTGATGTACGAGTATTAAGTTTTGAAATAAGAGTTTGGTATATTAAGCATTGAAATAGGGGTATTTTATAAATTATAGAAACCTATGGATTATTTGTTTAATTTCTTCAAAACTTGGGGCATTTCATAAAACCGAAAAAATTAAAGAATAAATCACCCATAATGAGTAATGACTCAGAAAGTCAGAAACAGGCCTAGAAGGGCTAGAAGCCTATTAATATGGTGTACCGTGTACGTGGGCCAATAAAACAATCAAATAATCTTGAGCCCCGAATCGGACAGTATCTAAACCGACCCGACTTAGCTCCATCTCTCTTCATCACTTCCCCTAAAACCCTTCCACCAATTCCCCTGCCCCGTGTGCTCTCAACCTCTCAGGTATCTTTCTCTCTTTTTTGCCTCCTGAAATGATCCTTTGCGCATTTTTATGGGATTAGGCGGTTTGTAGAACTGTAATTTACATACGGAATATTTATTTAGGGTTTTGATTTTAATTAGGGTTCTGAGATGTTTAAAGAGCGTAAAAATGTTTAGGATTATTTAATTTTTTATATGAATTTTGTGGGGTAGTTTTTGGCATGTTTAATTAGATGAGGTGATTGAGTTATTGGAGATTTGGGCTGAAATATATTTGCACTTTTTTGGGGGGTGGCCGGGTGGGAGTGAAGGACTTATTGATTTTTGTAAATTAGGGTTTGAGATGTTAAAGAAGGGTTTTCAAAGATTGAAAATATGTGTAGTAATTTTGTTTGTTATGGTGTTGTTTTGGCTTATTGCAATTTGTGATTTTGTTATGAAGGAATGCTTTTTTGTTGTTTTCAGTAGTTGGGTATTTTGATTGCATATCACAATGAGAATAGAAAAGTGCTGGTTCTGTTCTTCCCAGGTATACCCTGGCCATGGAATCCAGTTTGTTCGTAATGATGCGAAGGTAAATTGCTGAGATTTTGTTCTTTTCTCTTTCTGAAATGCTTGTGAAACAATTGTTCTTTGTGGCACTTGGAAATTTTGTATCTGTATCCTTTCCCCTGGGCTTTTGGCGTGTTCTGTTATGAAGTAAACTTTGGCAATGGATACCTAGGTGGAGAGATAAAATGGATAATGTGGCAGAAAGTTTAGAATTGTATCTTGGTTGGGTTTGCTATTTCTCCTCACACCTGGGATCAAATGCCTGATTTTCTTGTTTCTGCAGAAAATACTTGTTGTCAAAGATTTGACTAATTATGACCATGACCTTGTAGATAAGGAGAACTGTAGTTAATGATTACTCCTTATGTCATCTTGCAGGGGAGTGTTACTTGTTGATATTCACAATCTTTAAGTTGGCAAGTGAACAAAAAGAATTATCATTTATGTATTTGGGAACATTTTATATGTCTCTTGTAGCCTAAGTATCCTGCATTCCTGCCCTTATGTGTTAACTACTTCGGAACTAATTTAATAGTAAGCTGTGCAAGTCATTGTTTCTTGCTTTCTCTTGGATCAAAATTTCGAATTGTGTAAATGAGTTGTAGCAATAAACCAACAACACATATGGTGAAGCGAGTTAATCAGACTTGCAAGAGCCTCAAGTCCTCAACATTTCTTCTTGACAGTTGACAGTAGCCACATACTATCTGATATCTGTCATTCATTTGACATTGTGTTACTTGTGTAGTCCTATCAAGATATTGTACTCTTCTGGGATCTCTAAGTACTTTACCTACTAAGCTAATGTGCAAAATATGCATACGAAGTTTGACTTTTGAACAGTGTATTACCACTTTTGTGCCATCACTGGTGTCACCTAGTCTTGGTACGTTTTGTTACGTGGAACAGGAACACAATTCACTATGTAGTTTTGTTAAACTAACTAAAGTGTACAATTTTACCGTGTATCACGTACACTTTGCATGGGGGGTTATTAGTTAATTAGGTAACACACGATGTTCACCCTGTAGCCTGGTTATATCAATCCTAAGTGAATTAAGTGATACTGTTGAATGCATTTTATTCTGTATATTTGTGCAGTGGACTCATTTGCCTTTACTATGACTCTTCTGGCTAATGATCCGTTTGGTAGCCGGTAATAAATGGTGGGAATGAGAATAAATCTAAGTCTTATTTGACAAGATAAATAACATCATAATGTCCATGGTAATGAAACTTATCTCAAACATGGTGTTTTTCTTTATAAATTTGCATTCCCACCCAATACCACTCCTCAAATGGTAATGGATGGTAATGGAAATTTATGAATAAAAAGAGATAATTTTGAGTTTTGAGTGAACTAGCATTACTATGGGAATGAATGTTGATTTTCCTTACAAATTACATACAAATTCATTTCCATTGACACCATTTATGGTCGGCTACCAAACGAATCGTAAATTCCTTAAGTGCATCAAGTATCCCCCTTCTTTTTGGTCATTTGGGATATGGGTTTACTGTATTACTCCGTATTTTGAAATTGTTTCCTTGGCAGATTTTTAGATTTTGTAGATCCAAATGTCACAAGAACTTTAAAATGAAGAGGAATCCTCGCAAGGTTCAGTGGACCAAATCTTATCGAAAACTGCATGGAAAGGATATGACACAGGTACAGAAATTGATGCAATATGTGATGACAAAATATTACATTCCAATCTATTGTTTAATTAAATGATGTTTCTGCAACCTGCCTTTGTTTATTTGGGTTCCTAGGACTCTACTTTTGAGTTTGAGAGGAAGCGAAATAGGCCGGAAAGATATGACAGGACTCTTGCTGAGAAGACATTGAGTGCAATTAAGACTATTGACAAGGTCCGAACTTCGAGATCTGAGAGTCATATCAAGAACAGGTCAGTTCTCACCTCCTACTAACTTACTAAGTATATATCAGTAGCTGCTCGAGCAGACTAGTTTGAAACATAGAATTTGTTGCATGCTTTTGTATAAAATATACTAAATCTTATATTTTTGTGTGAATAATTTTGCAGGATGAAGGGGAATACACGCAGAGAGCACGACAAAGCACGGAAAGAACTGGAACAGAGCATCCACTTGGTCAAGGATCCCCTTTCTCTCAAAGAAGATCCTGCACTCGTTTTACCAAAGCTCAAAGTCAAGACTTCACAGCCACAAGAAGAAAATCTCGCGATGGAAGAGTAATTTGTCCAATATGGCTGAATATATTCACTTACATTTTTGTAGTAGCCTTTTGACAGAACCTGTTATGCTTTAAGCACTGTGGATTTGTTAATCTGAAGTTTTTGTTGACACACTGGCCATTCTAGCAGTTGTTTTCTTTTTGTTTTGTTTATACGGAATATTTATTACTGTTGTATTAATTTTTGTTGATTAAATTAAATGAACTTTACTCCAATACCTGTCTACTCTAGAATCTAGATTCAATAGTTCTTCCATGATGTCTTTGATATAGGCTACCTGTTTTTGTTGCTGGTTTCTGTCTTCATTTTTTGATGTGTTGTTGGCCTTTTGAACTCCAAATAAAAAATATGGCTTGGAAAATTATCAAAAAATGAAAATTAACTGTGTCACCGTGATACCGAATGGCTGCCTGGAACGAATCAAAAAAATTTGGATAACGTCGAGGAATAACGGTAACCATACAATATTCAGAAAAGAAAAAAGATACAACCCCAAAATTCACTTCTAAATATTAAAGATCCCCAATTTAGCGCGAAAATTGATCAAAGCGACCCTAATCTGCTAATTGGACTAAAATAATTATCGCTCCACTCAATCAAATGCTCGCCATATCATCTTCTTCACTAGTATTCATCACAAAACCCTCAAAATGTACAATTTCTTCAGCATTAAACCCTATATTCCCCAAAATCCGATCGTCTTCTGTTGCAAGGGAGGCAGTGGTGGAAGTGGATTTCCCGGCGATAAAGGCGGCGAAGAGGGTGGTGCTAGTCAGGCATGGGCAGAGCACGTGGAATGCAGAGGGAAGAATTCAAGGCAGCTCCAATTTCTCTGTTCTTACTACTAAGGGCGAGGCTCAGGCTGAAACTTCTCGCCAGATGCTTCTCGATGATTCCTTCGACGTCTGCTTCACTAGGTTCTATTCTTCATTTTGATTGTTTTTAATGTGATGCTTTTTTTTAATTCTAATTTTCGTAAAAAGCTGTTGATTAGCTGATTTTTTTGGGTATAATGTTTGATCTGAATGGGCAATGTTTGGTTAAAAAGCAATGTAATGGGATGAAATTTGGTTTTGTTGGTTTTATGATTGAATCATATTGTTCAGGTAATCTTTGATTAAAGATTGTGTGGTCGAGTTCACCTGTACTAGCAAGTAGCAACCAGTATTAAAATCGCTGTTCGGATTGTAGAATAGTACAGTTCTACGATCCGGATATGGCTAAATGACTTTAACAGCCATTATTAGGTAATCCCATCATCTGGTAATTGTCACATTTTCGCAATCTCTGGAAGTTATGAGATGATTTTTGCAGAAGACCTTTTTATATTTTATAAAGTTTATACTCTTCTCATATCTTTATTGAAGTATTGTCTTGGGATTTCCACTTCTGGACCATCGCATTTCTGTTTAGCACGAGTAGTTTAAAGAAGTACTAGGAATTATAATGTAGATATGATTCCGGTGTTTGTATTAGGTAAATTTTCCAAATGTTATTAGGTTTAGGAGTTTATGTGGTGTTAGGGTTGTGTAAATTGTAGTAATGTAGTATGTATATATGTTTTATCAATATACGAAAAGGCTAAGCCGTTTATTCCTAATCTCGTGTCTCTTTAACATGGTATCACAACCTCTCTAATTTAGAGAAAAATGGATCCTTGTCTTTCTTCCAAAACACAACCCCAATCTGAATTTTTTTCCCGTGAGAAACGTGCTGCTGGTGCTGGTGTGGTGCGTGTGTTGCATACTACGTTGCTGCTGTGTAGCACCGGGCCTGCTCAAGGGGTTCTGTTGGTTTCCGCTGCTGTGTTATTTGACCATACTTTCGGTGCGTTGGGCTAGTTTCTTGCTCGATTGTTTGAAAGCGGTTGTGAAGTGTGGTCGTTGGTTTAATTTGTTTTTGGTGTGTCTGGTTTGTGCTTGCTGCTGAGGTGTGTTCCTGCCTTGTTTCGTTGTTGTCACTATTCTGTTGGTATGACTAAGGACGACCCAAAGGAGACTGTCCCTCGCTACGAGCCATTCACCGAGTACTACCTTCACCCGAGTGAAGGTACATGTACCATTGTTTGGGGAAATGATAAATCCAAGGAATAATTTCACTTCTTCCAAGGAAATCACCTTTAAAAAAATGTGGATTTCCTTGGAAGAAGTTAAAATTTCCTTGGATTTATCACTTCCCCATTGCTTGTCCTATTTTGTTAAGAGCAGATAAATATGAGGAATGGTCTAGGTCTATGCATAATAATCTGCATGAAAAAACCAAGCTAGGATTTGTAGATGGTACGATTGTTGTTCCAGGTGTTAAATCCCTTGACTTTATTTATTGGGGTATTGTTAATTCAATGTTGGTTGCTTGGATTTATAATACTCTAGATGCATCTATTAGATCAAACTTGATTCTTCCTCTTCTTGCTAAAACTTGTTGGGATGAATTAAAGGATACACATTCCATTGGTAATGGTCTCCATATTCTTGAATTGAAGCATGCTATCACTGATTGTAAACAACGAGGTAGGTTAGTGACAACCTATTTTGGGGAGTTGAATAAATTGCAAAACGAGCTGTCTAGTTATTGCAAATTACCTGTGTGTATAGGGATGTCAACGAGCCGAGCCGAGCCGAGTATTTGGCTGTTCGAGTTAGGCTTGATAAGAAACTTCCGAATTCAAGCTCGAGCCGAGCTTAAACGAGCTTTCATTTTTCCTAATCGAGCTTGGCTCATTTAAGTTTTTCGTTGTTCGAGCTTAGCTCACGAGTAGCTTGTTTAAGTTCAAGCTCGAGTCGAGCCGAGCTATTAGCAGACGAGCCTTAATAAACGAGCTTTTAACAAACGAGCCTTAATAAACAAACAAGATCGAATTTAAACGATCATATTAATAAGAGAAATATTATTTTCAAAAATTATAAAACATAAAAACATAAACTTAAGGGTTCTGACCTTTAAGAATATTAATATATCCTTGATTGAAGAAATAAGAATAGTAAACATATACGGTTTTGGTAGTTTTGGTAGTATACTAGTATTTAGTTAATTTCTTACCCTTAATTTTAGCATAATTATATGAATAATATCATGATATATTATTTGTTAATATTTTATTATATTTACTATAGAAACATTTTTTTAGAAATTTAATATAAAAGAGCTTTTAAACGAGCTTATAAACGAACACGAACGAACTTGGAAAAGAACATGAACGAGTTGTTCGCGAGCTTAAACGAGCCGAATAGTAGGTTGTTCGAGCCAGTATCATTTATTAAACGAGTTTAATTTTTTTGTTCAAGCTCGTTTATTTACTAATGAACGAGCTTTGACCGAGCTTGTTCATGAGCTGTTCGCGAGTGTATCGACTCATTGACATCCCTATGTGTGTACTTGTTTTGCTGCTGCTGAATATGCTAAAATCATGATACTGCAATGTTGCATCAATTTTGTCTTGGACTCGAATCGAAGAAATTCGGGAGTGTAGTTCGACTCTTTTAGTGATGGATCCCCTCCCATCGTTGAATGTTGTCTATGCTAAAGTTATTTCAGATGAGCGAAAACAAACTGTTTCAGAGGCAAATGAGGCTTCTTTATCTAATGTAGTTGGCTTTGATGCTGATGGTATGGCTTCTGGTAGGGGTGACAAGGCTGGTTATGAGCCTAAAGTGTGTTCTCATTGTGGTGGTAAAGGTCACTTGATGGAACGTTGCTATGAGTTGATTGGGTTTACGGATAGGCGTGGTCGTGGCCGTGGTCGTGGTCGGTGTGGCCGCGGTGGTGGCTGTGGGTCCGACGGCCGCGAATTTGCTGGTGCTGTAGGAGGCAGCCGTGGGTCTAGTGGTGGCGCTGTCTATGATTTTGATCGCTCTGGTGCTCCTACATTGTCGATGCGCAATGGGCACAACTAATGGAAACCATCAAAGGCTCGAAACAGGCTCATCCTACGTTTAACTCCGATCAATGGATTATTGATACTGGAGCATCTAATCACATGTCTGGTAATATCAATTTATTTACTAGTTTGTGTGATATTTCTTCATCGCTTGTTGGTTTACCGAACGGAAAAAGTACTACAGCTACGAAGGAACGACGAGTTGTTCTAAGTGATGGTTTAATTTTAGAACATGTTCTTTATGTTCCTACCCTTACTTGTAATCTGCTTTCTGTCTCTCAATTGTTAGAAACTTGGAAATATATTATTATTTTCACTAACAAGCTATGTACCATTCAGGCCACACTTTAAGGGGGTCTATATTTTTCATCCTGTTCGTGGGAAGACGATGTTGAGTGCATTAAGGGGCAAGATTTGTTGGTCGACAACGTTACAATACGGACTGATTCGCTGGGGTGTCGACGCCTGGATCGTCAGCATTGGGGGTCTGATCTACCCGCTGGGTCTTCGGGAGTTGCTGCGACGACAGAGGCTAGCAAGAAAGTAAAGGCTGCTGTGCAGGTTTACACATGCAAGCAGCAACATGGTGCGCGCAGGCAGGCAGGCAAAGGTGAGTCTGCTAATGCTAGCGTTGCTGATGTTGGCAGCATGCCTTTGAGTGATGCAGGCAGAGTGCCTATTAGAACAACCTACTACCGAGCAACCTACTTCTCCATTGCGCCGGTTCGTATTGGTGCATACGATAGTGATGCATCTACGCCTCTAGTGTCAAGGGGGAGTACGGGTAATGTTGAGTATAGAAGCATCGCTAGGTCGTGGTCATTGTACGAAAATTCCATCAACTAAGCTTCTTGGTTATGTCACTAATACTGCCATTGTCGAAAATATTGACCCTTCTACATCAACTGTTCCTCCCCCATCACGTTCCTCAGGTACACCTTTTCCTATAGCTTGTTATGCTGATTTTGATAAATTTTCTGAAAAACGTAAATGTTTTCTAACAACTATTACAAAGGGGAAGGAACCAGTGAACCACCCTCCTTTAAGGAGTCAATGAAATATCCAGGTTGGCGTAAGACAATGCAAGAGGAGATTGATGCTCTTGAGCGTATTGGTACATGGACAGTAGAAGACCTTCTTCCTGGTAAGAAAGCTATTGGTAGTGGTGAGTGTATAAAATAAAATACACTGACAAGTCGAAAGTGGAACGTCTTAAAGGATGTTTGGTGGTATTTGGTAATCGGCAAGTTGAGGGTACTGATTACATGAAACTTTTGCCCCAGTAGCAAAAATGGGCACAATTCGCTTGTTTCTTGCCGTTGTCGTATCTCTGAATTGGAAACTACATCAAATGGATGTTCAAAAATGCCTTCTTACACGGTGATTTGGAAGAAGAAGTATATATGCGATTTCCACCAGAGTCATCCAGTTCCTGGGAAGGTCTGCAGGTTGCACAAGTCTTTATATGGCTTAAAACAGGCTCCTAGACAATGCATCTATGCAGATTATTCGCTGTTCAGTTATATTCAGGGGAGTATCTCCTACCATGTTCTAGTTTATGTTTACGATTTAATCATTGCAGGCAGTTCTCAATTTCTCATGATGCCATAGTACGTTTCAAAGGAAATTTGGGCACCTGCTTTTACACGAAAGATCTAGGTACTCTGAAATATTTCTTAAGCATTGAGGTTGCTCGTGGGCCTGAAGATATATTTCTATTTCAACGAAAGTACTCCCTGGAATGTTAGGTTGTAAGCCTATTGACACCTCAAGGGAACAGCATCTCCGACTTGCGTAGTTGCGTATGCTTCTGGTGACCCTTATGCTCATCCAGATCAATATCGTCGGTTAGTAGGACGACTTGTTTATTTGTCTGCTACTCGTCCTGGGTTAAGTTATTCGGTGCATACTCCAACATTGGGATGCTGCATTACGTGTGTTGCGTTATCTGAGGTAGTCCGGGGCAGGGTATTCTGCTACGTCCTATGGCGGATATGTGCTTTACAGCTTTTTGCGACAGCGATTGGGCTGCTTGTCCCCTGACTAGACGGTCATTGTCTGGTTATTTGGTGTTTTTAGGGAGGTCTACGGTTTTTTGGAAGACAAAGAAGCAACTTACTGTGTCCCGTTCATTTGCTGAAGCTGAGTATCGTTCCATGGCCGTTGCCACTTGTGAGTTGAAATGATTGAAGTCGTTGTTGTTCTCCCTTGGTGTTTTGCATTCCAAGCCTATGCGGTTGTTTTGTGATAGTCAATTCGCCCTCCACATTGCTAAGAATCCCATATTTCAGGATCGTACTAAGCATATCGATGTGGATTGTCATTTTATTCGTGACGAGTTATTGAAGGGCAACCTTTCTACATCATATGTTCCTACTGGTCATCAATTAGCGGACATTTTGACTAAGGTGCTTGGCAGACAACAATTTGGTTTTCTCTTACGCAAGTTGCGCATTCGTGATTTACATGCTCCAACTTGAGGGGGAGTATTAATAATTATAATGTAGATATGATTCCGGTGTTTGTATTATGTAAAGTTTCCTAATGTTATTAGGATTAGGAATTTATGTGGTGTTAGGGTTGTGTACATTGTAGTATATATATGTTATATCAATATACGAAAAGGCTAAGCCGTCTACTCCTAATCTCGTGTCTCTTTAACAAGAAGAATAGAAGATGCCAACTTTTTCCAGATATTCCAGATATTCCAGAATAGTATACAAGACTATTATTCCAGGCAGACGGAGTACTTTGAAGAAAATTGTTTTAATTCTTTATCTCTTAGAGCAAATTCAAATAACTTCAATGAATTGCTGAGCCAACAGCAGAATGTTGGTGAACAATAATTAGTGGAAGTTTGGTGCAAGTGCAATTGTTTCATTGTGGTTTTTCAGTAGATTGAAGTTGAAACATTTTCGAACCTTGTGGTTTATCTAGTTGGTCAAAGGTTTTTTTGATATTTGATGTGAGATTAAGTACATGTTGTTTAGGTAGTCTTTCTTAATTATCTGATGCATTGGATTTTGTATTTTGTGATCTGGGGTTTGATCATTTTGTTCTTGGTATTCTTTAAACCAAAGATTAGGTGGTTGGTCTCATTCGTACAAGTCATGATCGGTTGGATTGTTGATTTTGCCGATGAAAGGACTTAGGAGCTTTGTTTCCTGTTTCCTGTCTTGTCCGCTATACAAGGTGGCATGTCTGTGGAATATTTGGTAGATTTTCAAGTGATGTGGGTCTTGGAGGGATATTACTCATAGAAGTGGAAGCTCTGAGTGAGGATGGAAGTAGGAAATTTTATGATAGAACATGAAAGACAAAGTCACCCCTATTTGGAGTTTTGGACAAGGATTGTGTACATATTGTGGTATAAGGATCAAATCTGAACTTCACATTAGTTTCACATATTCCTGCTCTGACATGAAGGGTTTGAATCCAAATAAATGTGCAACGCAGGTAATTTGGACTGGAATGAACAGTTTAAGTACTATGGGTTGTAAACTTGTAATAAGCATAGTTTTCTTTCAGGTGATGTTTTGGTTGAATCTTAGGCCAGAGCTTTAGATAGTGCCACTAGGATAGTAAATGATGAGATATTGCCAGTGATAAAGTTAAACTTTTGAGGATTTGAGCCACGAGGCTTGAGGTGTAGTACTCAGAAGCAAAATGGATTTTGTTGAATGATATTGTCCCAGTTCCTGAACAGCCTCAGTTTCTCTTGCCATGTTTGTGCTCTCAGTTTGAAGTTTTCTCTTGACTGCTACTTATTTTGTTGCAGTCCCCTGAATAGATCAAAACGAACAGCTGAAATTATTTGGGGTAACCGTAAGGAGCAAATGATCCCAGATACCGACCTGAGGGAAATAGACCTGTATTCTTTTCAAGTTGAGTTTATTTGCCAACTTAAGGAGATGAAGCTTTCAACAAAACTAGGGCTGACATTGTCCAGTTATTGATACATCTGCTTGTCTGTAGGGGCTCTTAAAACATGAGGGAAAGGAGAAATTTGGTAATGCATTTCGTCAATGGCAGCTAGATGCTCCAAACTTCGTCATAGATGGCCATTATCCTGTCAGGGAGTTGTGGACACGTGCCAGAAGCTGTTGGGATAAGATTTTAACCCATCAAAGCAAATCTGTACTTGTTGTTGCTCACAATGCTGTGAATCAAGCTCTTGTTGCTACAGCTATTGGTAAATTGTTGTTTTCCTGTTTGATGTTTCTGGTGTATACATATGTATGTTGTTCTAATTACTTTTCCTGTCTTTTCCTCTCAATTAGGCTTGGGAACTGAGTATTTTAGAGTTTTACTTCAAAGCAACTGTGGTGTGAGTGTATTAGATTTCATTCCCCGAGCAGAGGATACGTCTCCATACATCTGCCTTAATCGTTTAAATCAGGTACATATGCCCTATATTTTACAATAGTAGTGCTCTTTATTATTTTGTAGTGCAGTAAACTAGTACAGTAATTTATCTTTGTATTGGATATATTGTCTAAAATTTTCTTTAGTTTTACTCTCATTAATAGATGATTTTGCTTATAATTTTGGTTGTTGGACAATAATGAGGAAGTATCTGGTAAACTTGCATTTGAAATTGTTAGTTTTCTAATGCCTCTCTTTCTCTGTCCCCCAATATCCTTTAAACGCTTAGGGATTTGTGATTGACATTCAAGCTCAAAAGAACCAATGCCGAGGACAGCCAATAAATCACCTGTCATTAGGTCTTGTAGTACTGTGATAGTGTTAATTTGAAGTAAGGGTGCATTCTTTTTATAATGAAGTAAATTGAACTAAACTTTTCTAACTGGAATGCAAGAACTCCAAGTACTGGACTAAATTGAACCAAAGTAAACTGAACTTTTCTGAACTGGAGCTTTCCCCCCTAAACTCAATTGAATTGAACTGAACTATTTGTTTTGGATTGAACTAAACTGAAATTTTTATAAGTAAGCTGACAAGTACATGCCAGAGCTCCCTAGCTTAGCTGTGCTGGAGAAACATGGGAGCACATGGTGAAAGTTTGGTAGCCAACATGTGTTAACTAGATTTTGTTTTGATCAACGAGCTTCATTAGTTCATGGCTTCATGCATCTCCTATCTTCTCTGTACTGTCTGAAACTGGTGTACGTTATTATTTGTATGTGGTATTCTAGAATTTTACAATCTAGTCTGCGCTATAAGTGAAGTACCACAGTGTGATCATTGTTCAATTATCATTTCCTTTGTAAGGATGACTGTTCATTATTGATGATTCTCAAGTGGATAATTATTAATTTATAAAATGTATTGGCTGTGGTGCAGACTCCTAATTCACCTATTGCTGGTGGAAGTTCTGCAGGTCGGAAAACCAGTAAGCGCATCATCCTTGCTTGTCATGGATCATTGATGAACAATGTGGAGGTGTGCAAGTAACTAATTACATAAATTTGCATCTGTTGCTCTTCATGATTCATCCGAATTACATCAATATCTAGGGGGAAGGGCACTTTAGGTAGCAGATATAGTTAATTTGTTTGTAGCTTGAAGAATATGATAGGTAGTCTGTTAGAGGAAAAGCACTATATATAGAGCATATGAGAGAGAATTATGCTGAATATTGATGAGGTAATTGGTTTAGCTGTTTTAGGGAGTTAATTGGTAGAGAATCAAGCCTCTCAAACGCTTGAATAACATTTACATTTTCCGTAGTTGAGCTTATTAATAATGTCATCTTCTTCTTCCTTATAATCTTCCATTAATGGTGTCTAAGCTATATTAATTCACCGCACCCACATAGTTGAAGCTATCTTGTGGACAGTGCAGGATGCTGTTGTGATTTAAGTAATGCTTGTAAATATGAATTTTCAGATAACACACATAGAAAAGGGTTCAACTTAGTGCTCAGTCTGCTCACAATATATTCTCCCAGCAGTATATTTGTGATCATTGTTGCATGATTGAGTGTAGGGCCAGATTATGTCAGTAGGTTAGCTATCCTGGCAATTAAGAAATTACCTCGAATTGGGTGGACTGATTCACATATACATATATTTTCTTGAAGTGGCGCGAAAGGTGTTTGAAATCTTAAAATCATAAATTTGTGTTCAGTTTTTCAACCTAAAATTCATCGTTTGGAACATGAAGTACTGAATAATTGAGGTAAATCTATTGATAATTTTGCCCCCTCGTATAAGATATTCTGATGGAAATAATTACTTATTTCTGTGTGTTGCTTGACATGTTGCTGAAATTGAACTCTTTATATTGTGTTCCTGTTGCACCCGAGAAATTGGAAAGACGTTTATGGAAGTTGAAGCTATAAGTTAAAGATCTCTAGTCTCTTACAACTCTTTGCAGGTCTTTTCTGAACATTTAGATCTGAACTTGAGGTTAATGTATTCAACAGGCTAACTTCTCGCTTCTTGGGAATCAGCCTTTGAGCATGCTTGGCAGCATTCAGGTGACTCGAGTTGTCATTATCTTGTGTTAGGTTCTTGCTGATGCGTGTTGTATAATCTCATTTTGGAATGATAACAGTCACAGAAAACTGCAGAGCTACTTCTTGATTTGAAAGTGAATACTGTAGTTAGCAGCCCTGGAAAGGCCTCAACGGAGACAGCACAGATCATATCTAAGGTAAGCTGATTGAATATTTTGGGACCATTTTCCTTTATACCTTATTTACATATAGCAGTTCTTAGGCTGCATTTAATAGTTGCAAACTTGCAACTGCTGTCTTCTGATACATTATATTAGGTTCAAGAAACCGCAGAGAGCTTAGGGGCTGATAGTGTACCACGATATGTGGATGTTAAAGAGATGAAGGACCTTGATGTTGAAACCATGCTTGGGAAGTTAAAACAAGTAAGCAGCTAAAAAGGAAAATATATAAAATAAAAATGTGTAGCGATGCAACAGATCTATGGGCATGAAATGCTACAGCTTTTTAATATCCTCTCTCCATCCCCCTTATGTACAGGAAGCAACTGTGGATTCGATTCTGCAGCCAAAATTGTTGGATGGGCTTGGAAACAGAATGGTTAGTCCTGTATGGGATCAGACAGGAAAAGTGTGGCGAACTTTATTAGATGAATTATCTGATCCTTCAGAAACTGTTGTTGTTGTTGGACATCCGATTCTACACATAGCACTGATGACACATTGCCTGAATTTATCGAAAGAGTGGATAAGGTCATTCCATCTTGATGAAGGTAGTATTAGCATCATTGAATTCCCCGATGGACCAAGTGGAAAGGGCATTATTCGATGCATTAATTATACTGCGCATTTGGGAAGATCAAGATGGTCAATTCCCATTACTAAGCCAACAATGGATGAGAAAGATATCTAGTACAAGTAGTTCTATAGTTTTGATTTTTGACTGTTGGAAAGAACTGAATATATATTCCATTTCCACCAATGTCATGTAAGACTGTGTCATTGAATATAAAAACTGATTTTGATAAAGAGTCTGTTGATGTGTTATCTTATCTTCCATTTGACAGCTTTTCTACTTCCTAGTAGTATTATTTTCTTTCATTTTTAGTGCTCGAGTTGCTTACCCGTGTTGCCATTACTATAGTGTGATATCTGGTGTGGAATATCTTATAAATACTGATCATACTCACACAAGGAAGAAGAAAGAATGCATCTTATTTAAACACAGCTCCTGCATTTAAGAAATACTACTAATTCTTATGCTCAATGTTAATTAATTAGTTTTAACAAATCCATTAAAACTTGCGACATAAATGATAATCAATTCATAAATGCGTAGTTTTCTGATAAATGACATCCCAATTCCCCATCAATGTTACATACACCTGGCTGTAAAGTGTAAACATTAATCTGATAATCATCATAGAACACCAGATGGACCTTTGATCCAAATTCCCGACAGGGATAAAACGGAAGTGGTTTCGTGTTAAGGGTTAACGACTAAAAAAATCGCGAAATAACACTAAATCATTGCCGATTGCCTCTAAAGAACAGTTTTAGAGGGAAATTTGGATACACCAGCAAACAGATTACATCAATTAAAATGCAAAGCAATAATATGAATACTAGAATATTTCAAAAGAAATGCATATTCTTATAATAACTATTCTGTTTGACCTAATCAGTACAGATTTGACTCCACAAACTAAGTGGCAGTCCCAAAAAAACAGAATTAACTGTTATATCAGCCCTGATTTTCTGTTAGTACTGATTGTAATAACATACAACTAAACATAAAACATAGTCAAATATTCACCAAGCCCCACATTATTTGATTTAATCAAAAGGGGAAAAAATGGCATTATTACTTTATTAGTACTAATCATAAACCCTAATATATTCAACTAAATGTTACCCAAAACTCAGAAATTATCATTTCTTTCTTCAGAAAAACGGCGCTCTTTTCGGAACCCATTTCCTGCTCCTCTTCCTGAAAGTCATCTTCTCAGCAACAGCAACAACATCAACCAATTTCACCTCGTTTACAACCCTTTTGTTCTGATTTCCCAGAATTACAGTCTTACCTCCATGCTTGAGTTTCAAAGAAACCCTACTGTTTTCACCCGCATTTTTCTCCTCCCCTCTCTTTCTCTTCTTGTTTCTCTCCTTAAAAGAAAGACCCACATTTTGTTCATCCATGGTCATCCGCACCATTGGGTTATCCTTGCACTCCACTTTACAGAGAAGTGAACAGAATAATGCAGGCTTTATAACTTTACACCCACAATTAAAACATGAACCAAGATTCCCTCTCAAATTAAGCATCTCCACAGGCTTTCTTGTTCTAAGAAAATACACATCCTTTTTGTTAATGTTGTAAACACCAATCCCAGTAACATCCAAAATTTCAGACCCTAAACTCAAAATGTCACTTTTTAGGTAACAATAATGGTCTGAGTTCTTCCTTGATCTGAATACATTGTGGTCACTATGACTTTCATCCATCTCCTTTTTCGTCAGCGAATTTCCGGCACAATCGACGCAAAAATACGCCTTTTCGAGGTTTTTGTCTCTCATATGAGTAGTGTTGAATTCAGCATTGAGTAAGGAAGACAAAAATGGTGATACCTCCATTTTCAATTGGGTTTCTCTCTGTTTCTTTTGTTGTTGATTCTTCACCAAGTTTGATTTTATGAAGTCTCTTTTTTTTTTCACAGAACAGGGGTTTTGAAATGCGGTTAGTTATGTGATGAAGGGTTTTATTATAGGGTTTAGAAATGAACGGGAAATAGGAGAAGACGTAGCCTTCAAGAATTCAACAGCCTGAACTGAAAACCTAATTTTGGTTGTTATTTTTTTGGGGGGGGGGGGGGGGGGATATTGTGTAAAATTTATCAAGTCGTTGGTTGTTAATTTTTTTTTTTTGGGGGGGGGGGGGGGGGGGAAATAGTAATTTTGAGATTATTGACATATTTTAAGTATAAAAGTTTTAGGTTCCTTATATTAAGGGATCCGCCATTGTAAGCACGTACTTATAATAGGATAGAACTCACAAGTTACTCGAGCTAGATTGGGTCAAGACTATGCTAAATATATTCGTAAGCCGCGTCGAGCAAATTGTCACTAGACTCGAAAAACTCACGAGTAACTTAGAATAAACCGCATATATTATAAGATTAATAAACTTTACTCCATTTTTATTTAGCTCAAAACTAAGACCATTGACTTTTTAGTCCATTTTTTTATTCTAAAATGCAAATAACAAAGTTAGATTCGTTATATCGTATGAAGGGTTTGACAGATACTATATAAGCATTGTACTTGTAACAATATAAGTGATGTATATAGGAGGGTTTATGAGACAAATAATTTACAAACTACTCGAACTTGACTCTATCAAATTCAACTATAGTATTTTTTTTATTTTTTTTTTGACAAGGAGTTCATTCAACGAAAAAACAAATACAATCTAAACTAGGAAACTAAGAAAAGCGAATACAACAAGTCGAATACTAAGCTATTACATGTGTCATGACTAAAAACATACAAACAAAGGCAGCCAATGAGCACGGGGACGGAAATGCCTTGCATTGAGGCAGTAGATCGGAGCCTGAAAAACCGAGTGAGACACAAACCAGCCGCAACCAGACCTTGAACCCACAACACATTACGGGGAAGCGTGAGAATGACGATGGTGGAACTATGACACCGGAATAAGGACCTTGACATTGCAGAAACCTTGAAGCAACTTGACGATGGAAGCCGATGAGAAGTGAAGAAAACCTCTGACGAAGAATACACCCTGATTGAACAACCCACACATGACACCCGACCACTCCTAGGGAGCGAGATACATACCAACCTAGGAGTCTTGGAACGATACTGGCACAACCACTTTCCTTGGCGACTCTACTATCAGAAGCCTTGCAATTGAATGCAGGTTCTCTTCTCACAACTCCAACCATGGAGATAGCAAGAAACTGGAGGGCTTTGCTGACCCCAAAAATTAAAGATGGGGAGCCTCCTTCAAGATATGATTTAACAACGATGACAGATAAAATCATCACCAACAAACTAACTAAAGAAACCACAGGGACATCAACTCCGTACGCAGACAAAATTCTCCTCCTCACACCAAACCCTTTAAGCATAACTTCCATCAAATAACCTCCTAAGGACACCCTAGAAACAACGACCTACACTGGTTTCCCTCCCCCACATAGGAGAGGGCCAGCACCCTGACCAAACAAACGAAGCAGGGCATAGCTTCATCCTGCAGACCCCATAAAACCAGCAGTCCAGCACAATCCCTTGAGACGCCCAAACCCACACGACACAAATCCCCCAAATTAACATACACATCCAGAACACACCAAGCCAGCAGAACAGACAATTAATACGAAGAAAGCAAATCCTACTTAAGAAACCCCAAATCATCAACCAACCTATAGACCCAACAAACCCCTCAAAAGAGAGATCAACAACCAAAAGAGAAACTAAACACAGAGAAAACATACCAATCGGACTTGGAAGGCAACTTGATCGGCGACAAATAAGCGGCGGAATCACCCTAGCGGCGAAAAAAACCACCGAGCACGGTGGTGGGTGATACCACAAAAGCCAACAAACCAACCACACCTCCTCAATCGATTAGAAACTCCGAAACTTGGCGATCAAAGAACACCGCAAGAACTACGACAAACCTTAAAAAAACACTTAAAGAAACTAAAAACTACAATTAAACAACCAGATCCACTCCCCTCGCCGGCGATGGCGATCTGGTGATGCAAAATCACCGATCGCCGGCGAGCTGGTGGGAAGAATTGAGGCGGTGAAGCAAACGGTGGAAGGAGAGAGAAGAGAGGAAAAAAGTTTAGAGGGAGAAGCAAACCCTATAGTTGTCCCTAAACTAAAAATCTCATGACTAACTCATAATTATGTTTTATATAAAAATTTAAATTTTCTCTAAAAGATTAGTATTCAGTTTAAATTGTATTTATCTTAAATATAGTAATGTATTTATATAACATAATAATTTATTTTCCCTAACAAAAAAAGACAAAATGTGTTCATTTTCAAATTTAAGTTTTTGAGTTTTAGTCAAGCTGCAAAGTTTCACGCTCGCGAGTTTCATACCGAGTTGAGCTCGAGTTCAAGTTGGTGAATTTAAGTTTTCGGAGTCGCTAACAATTAAGAAAAATAAACGAAATTTGTGTTTAACGTCTCATCATCCTACCACACCCTTAATAATTGTAAGTCCACATTAACATAAATACCACAAAATTGAGTTAATATTGGAAGTGAAATCCTATTGACAAACAATACATAATTAGTTACATAGCAAATATCAACAGAATAAATTTCCTCAATTTTGTTACCAAAAAAAAAAATCCTTCTATCATAGATTAACACAAGACAAGGTTGTCCCTTGTCAGGGAATCAAATACTTCTCAAGATAAGGCATGAAACTTACTCCGTAATTTGTTAGGAAATACTATGGTTTTTTTTTAACACGAGCTTAAAGAAAAACAAACATTTTAAGGATGGTTAGAAAAAGACAAAAGTAAAGATGAAGCCGTTGTTGCTAGCTTATGAGCTTGATGAACTATGTCCCTGTCTACGTTGATGCAACACCAATCAAAGGTCTTCCCGATGGTCATGATCTCCTCAATCATCCACATCAATTGCACTTCTAGCACTTCATCTGCCAAGAGTATTTCGACTAGTCTCCTCGGGTCTGTAAAAAATGTGACTCTACAAAATACCGCCCGTGAAGCCCGATGAAGTCACAGGAGACAAGCAGTAGCTTCCGTTTGTAAACTTGATCCTGTAGTTCCAGCTTGTGCACCCCCTAAATTTCTGCCATTTCCATCTTATTTCCCATCCAGGTACCTACCCATCCCATCACTCCTTGTCTATTTTTGCCAAGAACCGTCTACCACAACAGAAGTAACATGCCTTGACATCTTAGTGCCACTAATGATAACCCTAAAGAACCCCATAGGATATGGAACGTCAACTTCTGGCGGCTGAAAAAAGTGCAACATGGGGTTAACTTGGTGCTTCAAAATTACATTATGTTGAATACCTTGATAAATTAGTAGTTGGACTGGAGATAGGGTAATCGCTTCTCCTCTAAAAACTCGAGGACATCAAACGCCCAAAGTGTACTAATAAAGTAAACAAATTTGGACTATTCCTTCCCCCATGGCTGTGAAATTGCCAGATATAATATAGAAACCACACATTAAAGGACATAGCTTCATTTTTTTCTGAGTGGATAGCAAGATTTCCACCCCTCCAAGTTTATTGAGCAAAAGTACAAAACCTAAAAAGATGTTGAACATCTTCTTCCTCATTACCACAAATGTCACACATAAGCGAGATATGTAACCCTCTTCTTCCAATTAAGGTTAATCCTTCTTGCAATGCCGTTATGAAGAAATTTCCAAAGAAAAACTTCCACTTAGGATCAATTCTCAATTCCTAAAGAATTTTTTAGAAATCTCGAGCATGATCATTTCGGAGCGTAGTCATGTCCTCTGAAACCATCATTGCGTAGGCAGTCTTAACCGTAAGTTTCCCTGACTTGTGAAATTTCCAGTGCAGAAAGTCATCAACATCTGAATTAGGCAGTTCAAATCCAATTATTCATTGGGCATCCTTGAATTTAAAGCACGATCGAATCCGCTAATAATTTCACCCAGCAACCATTGGCAGTATAAAATAATACACTTTCCAATCTTTTACTTGCCTTAGAGTAACATCAGAACTAAAGATTGAAATTTCCCCATCCACCCACCTATCTCTACCAGCAACAATTATTTTCCCATTACCAACCTTTCATTCACAACCTTTGAGAATATTGTTACTTGCTCGACACATTCCTCTCATTCCTTAAGAGAAACGACGTCCAATACTCTCAACCGGAATGCCAGTTTTAAGTGGACATTTGAAATTTCATTCTACCACTCCAGCTAATGACTGCGGGTTGTTCACCATTCTCCAAACCTGCCTCATCAGAAGATCTTTATTCAAGAATGTCGTACTCCTGATTCCAAAACCTCCTAAACCCCGAGGTAATTGAACTTCCCCCTAGTTACCCAATGCACCCCTTTCTTTGTATTCTCAGCCTAGAAGAATCGAGTTAAAATTCCATCCAACTTTGACGAAATGGAAATTGGAAGCTCCATACAGGTAAGAACATGAGAGGCCATTGCAATAAGCACTGCGTTAATGAGGATTAACCGTTGCGGTTGTTATAAATGACAAGAATTCCATGCTACAAATTTTCTGCGACTTAATTAATTATAAATTGGAATTTGGTGTGATTCTTCCATGTCAAGTCAATCCGAACTCCGAGTTGCATATCTAAAGTTGGCACTAGTGGCATTCATAGGATTTCCTTACATTCTAGCTGGTCTTCTGTAGGATTGTTAGGACTAACCTAAAAATGCGACTTCTGTAAATTCAACTTTTGTCCTGATATCCCCCAAAATCTATGAATTATCTTTGAAACTTGAGCACAACTATTTGTGGTGGCTATAAAGAAGAGGAGGACGTCATCCGCAAAGAAGAGATGATAAATCTAAGGACAACCCTAGCAAGGGTAATACCTTTAAAGAGATTCAAATCAATTCCCAATTGCAGCATACGGGATAGAATGTCCATGCAAAAGAGAACCAAGAAGGGGAAAAGGGGGGTCCCCCTATCGAATACCACAATCAGGCCGAAATTTTTCCTAAGTGTTACCACTGAGAAGGACCTTGTATGAAACTGTAGAGATACATTGGTAAATCAGCTGAATCCAGTGCACTAGAAAACCATAAGCTCTAAGCACAAGTAAGAGAAATTCCTAATGAACACGATCATAAGCCTTACTCATATCTATTTTGAGTGAGGTTGGGTATCATTTCCCTCTCCTGCATGTATTAATTATGTTAATCGATTCTTGGCTAACCAGTACATTGTCCGCCATATATCTCTCAGGTATAAAAATCATGTTGAAAAGGGGAAATGATATTCGGTAGTATCGACTTCATCCTAGCAACCAAAAATTTAGACGCATATTTATAAATTGTGTAGCAAAGGCCGGTGGGTCTTAAATACCCAATTTCCTCTGGAATATCCTTTTATGGAATCATAACAAGTAACGAACGATTCCACTCTTTTAGAATATATTCTGAGGTTAAAAGGCTTTAACTGCTTCAAAAACTGAATTCCCTACGCTAATCCAATGCTTTTTGAAAAAACCTGGCGTGAAGCCATTTAGCCTTGGTGATTTCGAACTATCCATTGCAAACATGTAAGCCTTGATCTCCGTGTCAAACAGAGGTATGCTTAGCGTGGTCACAACTGTTGGAGAAAGTTATGGTAGACCTAATTCTTGAAAAAAGGTTTTAACATCATATTTAGGCGTAATCATTTGATCACAACTAAACACGTCTTTGAGTTAATCTACTACTAGGCTTTGAACTTGATCTTGTCCTTCAATCCAAACTCTACTTTTATTTTTTAGAGATAGGATCTCATTCCTTTTTTGCCTAGTTTTAACTCTAGAATAAAGAAGAGAAGTTGGAAAGTCACCTTCCTTAATATAATCCAACCTTCCTTCATTTGTTGTCTCCAATACTTAAATTTTAGTGTTGTTTGGGAGAGATCATTGGTGACATTCTCCATATAGTCTGAGGCTTGGTGTAAATTCAAAACATAAGATCCTTCCAACAGAAAAGAATCATGTAAATCTTTCTAATTCTACCCCCATGATTTTTTTATTCATAAGACAACACGTACGGATTTTCAGACGAAGGGAAACTAATCTTCTCCATAGAAAAAAACATTGATGAACCTTGACTAAATTCCCCCCAAGTTTCATCAACTAAGTTATAAATCTCTGCAAATTCAAGACACCAATTCTCAATCTGATAAGGTATCAATTTCTTAAAATCGACCTCATTGTTATCAAACAAATTGTCGCCTCTACATTTCCTCCCGTGAAAGAAAACGCAAACAAACCGACAAACCCTAACGTTGCGCCGCTCGTTGGTGGTCGTAGCCTTAGCGGCAGCCAGCGAGCTTGCGTTTTTCCGGCGTAGTAGTAGTTATTAGGTTGTTCTTGCCGACAAAGAGGTAGGGACTGAAGAAGGATCGTGGCAATCGATGCTTCAAAGCCCCCTTAGTGTTCATCTCTTGCATGTCGGAGTTTTTCGTTTTTAAATTCTGTAAGAAGATAATAGTTGGAGTCAACCATAAGAAGCTAAGTCAAATTCGATTTGGGAGAATTTCGTTTGATCGGATCTTCAACCTTGGGTGCCTATTTTCAGATCTTCCACATGACGGCGCCACCGATAAAAATTCCCTGGTAAAGGTAAAGTTTTAGGGGCTAGGGCTTCTATTTTGGGATAGGAAACACTGGTTTTAGGGTTGTGTTATGATTTTCTTAGGGTTTGGTAATTTTAATTCCGAAGCTAACCTTGTCGATGTCGTCTTGTAGTGTCGGATTACACCGATCTTGACGGTAAAGGTAAAGATTAGGTTAGGATTTCTGTTTCGGTCTTAATTTTTTTCACCTGTGTCCTTATTGAGCTTTTGGCAATTGCATGTGGGTTGTATACCTCTCCTTGTTATCCTCTGTTGGCTTAGTGTTTTGTTTTCCTTCTTGTTGGCTTAGTGTCTTTCTTGTTAAATTTCTTAATGTTGGACGTTATTTGATTGGTGATGGTAGTAGGTTTATTTATTTTTGCTTGTGTTGGTAAATTCCTGTTTAAGTTTGTTGACGTTGGTAATCAATTGTGGTTTTCGTTTGTGTGGATGTCAATTGGAGAAGTTGTGGCTGTGAAGAAAGTGGGGTTAGTTTTTATATGCTGGGAGTTAGTGTGTGATGCAGTCCTTTCCTCTTTCGGAGTATGGAGTTCGATTTTAGGAGGAAGTAAAATGAAGGACTTATTCACCTTCGAAATTGGCCTTAGGGTAAGGTTTTCAGGTAGTTTGGCGAGGGAAGAAGGATTTTATGACATGAAGGTTTGGTGTTTTAGTTGTTAGTTGGTGTTTGGGATTAACTTTGGTTAATTTTCAATTTAGGTTAGCATTGGGGTTTGATCTCGATGTTTTCAAAATTATATATATGAACACTGCTCCCAATTTTGTGGGGATTCATAGCATGTTACCCGAGTTACTCTTGGTGATGCTTGTGAGGTATTCATAAGATCTTTACAACTAGCTCAAGACATTGTTCCGTACTATTCCACTTCTTTCTTTGTCTTCAGAGGCTCATAGGTTAACGAAGGAGTTTGACAACAATTACTATCCCCACTCGTACTTTATCTCCTATAAGGAAATCACAGCCAATGGTACATGGCTTTGGCACGAAATCATCTCGATGTTGGTGCAAGCAAGGCTATATCGGAAAACAAGGGCTGACACAAGGGAATAATACTACCTGTTTGGATTACACCAATTTGTGTTTTGAATGTTATTTAAGTTATGGAATGATCACTAAAGACCATAGTATAATTTACTTACGTTGTAATAAGTGAACTTTGTTTTTTTTTTAATGCACATTAAGTCTATGTTAAAAATATAACAAAAAAAAAAAAACACTAAATTGCTGCATGATTTGACGCAATAAAGGGTTGATTAAAAACTTTAATTTCTGGAAACGTAAGAAACCAATCATTAGCAACCGATCCAATCGTTCCAGAAGTTGGGTAATACTATCTTCGTCTCTAAATGATGTTAAAATTTTCCCTTTTAGTCCAATTCAGAAAATTGTTACTCCAACACTTGTGTACTCTATTTTTTGCAATGGGATTTTACATAAACACCCTCATTTTACCCTCCATAATTTACACACTTACAATGTTTGAATATTCCCATTAGTACACTTGTACTATTGGTTTTTGCCAATAATACACTTAATATTAATTGACTTGTATAGTGCACTAAACTAGTGACATTCTAACTATCATGGTTTATTCCATTAAGTAGTTTTACAAAAGGAATAGTGAACACACTTGTCTTCTTACTAACAACAAATCTTGTGGGTCGGGCCAGTATGGGGCCCGATAGACACGGAAAAAGCCAGCCTGGCACGGGCAAAGAAAAAGTACGGCCCAACATGGGCATGGAGTTATTAGTCGTGGGTTGCACCTGGGGAAAAGTACGACAAGGTACGACATGGCCGACCTTGCACGACAAAGCACACTAAATTTTATAATAGTAGGCTTAGGCGTGACAGCCTAGCCCGACACGTGGACACGTGCTTCTTTTTTGAAAATTTTTGACCCGACCCGCCCCATTACAAGTAAGTTTGTTAGGAACGAGCCCGTGGGATAAGTCCAAATCCCGGCCCACAATCATCTTTTCTCACCTTTTGCTTTTTTTTTACCCAGTTTGTTATACAAATAGTAAAAAAAAAGGTTCTTACTCTTGTTGTACTATTATTAGAGTAGAGTACGTACATGTAGAGTGTAAATAGAGATGAATACTAGCCTTATCTGTAGGCGATGCGTGCAGGAGTGTATATATAAAAATTAAAATTGTATAATTCCAATTAATCACCACAAAATATAGGCAAGAAAAACTATTTACAAATTAAGTTCATCTACAGAAAAATTAGACATCATCTATTTCAACTTGAACCAAACATGTAACATAAAAAAATAATGTAATACTCATGTCCTTACATGACGATTTTTTTAAATTGTAGTACCAATGTAAGGGGAAAAAAAAAGTAAACATATACTCCGTAATTTGTTTCACTTTTATTATTTGGCTCACAATGTATTGCTTAACCACGTGAACCGGCCTATTCTCCCTGTCGATTTGTAGCACATAACTAAATCTATAAGAATGTTTTGGATTAAAATAATACATTAGTGTAGGTAACACCCATGAAAAACTTTGGTTCTGATTTCTGAAGATTGAGTATTCTTTTCCTATGAGCTCATTACATCTATTAAGCTACATAAAGTAATATAAACCATTTACCTTTTAATTTTAAGCTCAAATATATCAGAAGAGTATTTAGTTAATTAGTTATATAGTGGATTGATACCTATCGAAGTACTTATTTTATTTCAGTAGTTAAGCAGCTTAACATGTGTTGTGCAAGGTCAAAGTAATAACACATAAAACCAAATCAGATATTAATTTTCCCTTAAAACCCATATATTAGTTTTGAACTTCGATCTCGTGTTTCTTGATCTTCGTTTTCGTCCAATATAGAACTCTATAACTACTCATTATTTTACCAATATTATTAATCAACCTTATTACTATATCTTTTTTTGTTCCTATATATCTTTAGTGTATAATTATAAGGAGCATGATTTTCTGCTTTTTAGTAATTTGTATTGAACGTTAATATTTTACCGAGCAAAGCATAGTTTACTTTTCCTACATTTCTTGTGTATAATTAATATTCATATTGTTTGCTACTAATTTTAAAAAGGAATAATTGACTGGAAAAATCCCAACTTTGAACGTTTCACTTTTATTAATCCCAACTATGGTTTTTTTTTTTTAATAATCCAAACTTTTACCCCTAATGACTTTTAACAATCCCAAAAACCGGTAACCTGTTAAAATGGTAAACACTTGCAAACTTGGACTTGGGCTTTTAGTTTCTCTCTAAAAAATTTGGTACACGTCATTCATTCAATATCCATTCACCCAAAGTTAAACCCTTTTTGTTTTTCATCTGCTGTAAAATAAAATAAAAACAAAAATCAAACACCTTCCATGCTCGTATGTTTAACCTTAGATTGTAATTTGACAATTTTTTGATTGTAAAAGGAGGTTCATTTTGACATTTTTGTTTTTACTTTGTGTTATTTGTTTAATTTGGCAGGTAAATAAACTTAAATCATACTACATCATCTTCATCGTGCTTCATTTGGTAACCACCATTTCTGCTATGGTTGTATCCCTTTCAAATAACTGAAATCAAAGGTCATCAACCTTGTTACTACTAGTAAGTTACTGGTAGTAACCCATTTAAATAAATTGAACTCTGTATCCTTTAAAAAAAAACCCAAAGGAATACACCCCCTTGAACCCGAAAATGACCCGGTGGATCTAACATATGAAGTTTACTTCGTTCAGCTATTAAATGTCACATTAAAATATGAGGTTTGAAAACATTTAAAATTTTGGGTGGAGAATCAAAGAAAATGACAAAATGAGAAACAAGGGTTATAAGGAGATTTATTAAGGAAAATAAATAAGGGGGAATAAATGCATTTAAAGAAAAAAAAAACTAACTCTCTATTGCCATGTCAGCGCCACGCCATACATTACCTGCTACAGTAAGTAACTTACCTGCTAGACCCGTTAAAAGTCAATAGGTGTAAAAGTTCGGATTATTAAAAAAAAACTTATAGTTGGGATTATTAAAAGCAAACCACCTAAAGTTGGGATTATTCTGGTCAATTAATCCTTTTAAAAATTGAATACTACATTTAATTTTAGTGTATAATTTGATGCATTTTCGTACTTGTATTTACTCATCCGTTCTTAAATATTATCCCTCTTTGATTTTTTCATCCGTTTCAACTCAATATTTAAACGTAAATATCTCCAAATACGTAAATTAAAAAAATATAAAATTTGATATTGTTAAACTACAAACTGGGACAAACAAAATAAGATCCCACAACAATATATTTTGAGATACATATTGGAAAGAAATTAAAAGATTCTCTTTAACTGTGAATAGTGGCAAGATTCCAATAGAGACTAATATTTAAGAACGAAGGGAGTACTCCGAATCTTGAAAAGAGAATACAACATGTATTATTTGCATCTTTTTACCGAATAATTGTTGTCACTAAATAATGTTATTTTGACTTGTTTTTTTCCCAATCAGATTATTTGTTTCCTTGGAAAAATAGCATAGTTTGCAAATTTGCATTATACTTTTTCATAAATCTTGGCATCAATTATATATTTAATACAATTTGATTAACTTAAATTGTGAATGAGGGTATTATACACTATTCTATAGAGGACACAAAAATATTATTTACTAAAATGCTTTCGAGAGTTCCCTTTTAAAATAGAGATAATTATTATTAGCACTACAAAGTGCAAGTAAAGATTACTACAAAGTACAAACCAAATGTAATTAAATTCATCATAATTAGTAAAGATTTAACTCCACAAATCAATTAGGAATCCAAAAGAGAACACCTAGTATTCAAGTGCTACATCTGCCCTATTATTCACATAAACCCCTCCACAGTCCCCATTAATTAATTAAACCGAATTTATGCATCCGGTTATGGTGAAGATCCATAAAAAGATTTGTCAGTATTACTTCAACAGTTCAACATAACCCTACTAGTTATGTTAAACACTCCCAATTAAACTCTCATATTAATCAACTAAATCCCACAATAACAAACCTAATTGAAAGGGTAAAAAAACATATTAGTACCAAAAATTACCCAAAATTCAGAAGTTCTTCTTCTTCAACTCTCAAAAGAAATGAGCCCTGTAAGGAATTCCTTTTCTACCCTTCTTCCTGTATGTCAGATTAACAGCATCTATCAAAGTCTCCAATTTCTCCTTGGCGTTCTTCAGAATTACAGGATTACCCCCATGCTTCATTTCTACAGAAAATCCTCCACCATTATTACTTAAACTAATTATCTTCTTCTCTTCCTCCCTTTCTCTCTTCCTGTTCTTCGAAAGACAACGACGGCGACTCGGGTTCTCGTGCTCCATTATCATCTCCGCAATCCCAAAATTCTCCTGCTCTTCATTGGCAAGTAACTTACACAGAATTGAGCAGTAAAATGCAGACTTTTTCACAGGCTTCCCACAAGATCTGCAACACCCAAGATATCCTTTCAAGTGATGGTATTTGTCAGAAACTGATTTTGGTAAGAAAACATCAGTTGAATTAATGCAGTAAACACAAACCCCAGTTACATCTAACCCTAAACTCAAAATGTCATCTTTTCTGTAAGAGTAACGGTGAGACATCTTCTTTGCTCTGAAAACTCTGTGCCCTTCATGCTTTGCTTCCTTCTCTTTCTTCGACAAAGAATTACCGCCACAATCAACACAAAAATACGCCTTTTCGACATCTTCGTCTTTCAGATAACTCGTGTTAAATTGAGCATGAATTAGGGAACACAACAATGGTGGTATCTCCGTTTCTTCCTCTGTTTTTTCTAAATGTACAGCAAGTTTTAAAATGGGGGTTTAAGAAGGGTTTATAAAAGGATGGGAAAACAGAGGCTTGTCCTCAAAAAATGAACTGTCCAAACAGAAGTAGTAATTCTTTTTAAAAGTTTTTGTCACAACATGTCACATGAGGTGGGTTTTTTTTACTGTTTGACTTTTGGTAAAGTAAAAAGTTATTTTACTGAAACGACCATGATAAAAACACCTAAAGACCATGATAAAAAGTTAAAAACACATCACTTTGTAGTTTATAAATATAACTTGGCAAATTCTTGTAAAAGACGGCGATTCCGTTTTATAAGATTAAGATGTTGAGACGCAAGATAAAGCATTAAATGTACGTCAAACAGAAAATGAATCATGATTCATGGAAAATCAGTGATAAAGAGCATTGGTAGTTTGATAACAAGCAGTGGTAGGATCATAAGAAAGAGAGGCATAATAATGCAGGCACGGTATGATATAACAGAAAGGAGCTGGTAGCCGGCAATACAGAAGAGTAGTATATAGCAGAAGCAATAAGGGAGCAGTTGATCGGCGTTTCAGCCAGGTAACAGCATTCAGTAGGTTGGCTGTATTTTTCGAGCTTGGTTGACACTACACTACACACCGCAACTGCTTCAGAAGTTCTACATAATGATCAAACACCAGATAACTAGTTGCCTGCAATAAAAAGATAATGATCAAACACCAGAAAACTAGTTGCCTGCAATAAAAAGAGTTCACAACCTGTCCTGCAATTAAGCTAGTCATGTTCAGATTTTAATCAGAAGCCCTGGTGATGGTAATTTTTTTTCCCACAGAAATGAATGAGAAAACAATACACTATCTCATAGGCTGTTGTGATTTGTATAAACATGTAGCAACTAAAATTTTATATAAGATCTTCCCTCTACCAGTCTGCAAATTCTTCTCAACATATCTAACAAAACTCGGCACAAACCAAAAGAAATGGTGTCTCAACTGCAATGCATTTGTCATACCCTACTAAAAGACCATGTTCTTCTCTAACTTCTAAAGAATATGTATCCTTTTTGCTCTGCCAATTGCAATACAGATCCAGTCGATGACTTGAACAACAACAACAAAAAATAGAGAAAACATCTGCTACTCTGAATTCTGAAATTAACTAAGATTTCCCAACTGAAACAGCGTAGCTCATGCAAAATAGGCAGTGCATACGTTCACTTCTTTCACAAAAGAAAGACAAGGAGCAGAAGGGTGCTTCTACCCTGAAAAAAAAACAAAAAGATCCTTTCGAGTTCACTTACTGCACAGAAGATATTACCTACTGACATACCAGAAAATATACCCATTACCAGATTGGATGTATTCAACCTTTTCTAAATTT
Source organism: Spinacia oleracea (assembly GCF_020520425.1). NCBI lineage: Eukaryota > Viridiplantae > Streptophyta > Magnoliopsida > Caryophyllales > Amaranthaceae > Spinacia > Spinacia oleracea. The sequence goes on from NC_079490.1 coordinate 181,880,881, forward strand.
CATATTACTTTTGTAATTTTCTTTGGAAACCCATCTTCCTCTTCAACATAGCTCACCAGTTGTGTTCACTTCAGTACTGCCAGTTCCTCACACCTCCCTTCAAAATGAGTGCTATAAGCTTTAAATAGCAGATCACTAAAAACAATTTAACGAGAAAATCTTGCAACATAGTATACTTTCAATCAGCACTCCCTACAGAAAAGGATGCCCCTGTTCAAATACTAAACTCCAGAAAGACACATAGTAAGGTTATACTTCCTCCGTTTCAGAAAGTTCTTTACGCTTTGGAAAATGTGTCCAAAGTATAAAAACTTTAACCGTAAATTCTCACCATTATATACATCAAAACGTTACATGTAAGATCTTGTTAGATTGGTCTCGGGATGTATTTTCAGAATATCAAATTTTTATAATTTTTTCACATACGAAATTGGATATATTAGTAGTTAAATATTGCATTGGAATCCGTGCAAATAGTAACTGTAAAGATCTTTTTGAAACGGAGGTAGTAGAAATTACTCTCCACTGCTTTTATTTTGTCAGAACATATCTTAAGTTATCTTGTTTGAAATAAGTCATAATAAGTTGAAAAGAACAGGGCCTAAAGAGTGGTTTACTTTTCCTTTTGAATTCAGAAGGATCGACCTATTTTGAAAATTTGGTTCAAATATATCTTAAGTTATTTTGAAAAAAATTGGTTTAAATATGCCTCACGGTAAGAAAAAGTTTTCTACTACCTAAATATATCATAAACATCATGAATGAATCATAAACACTTACAAGCTCAAGAAACAAAGAGGGAAAGACAATGGAACCGGTTGATACAATCATCAAACCCCAGCAACATCCCCAAAGACGAATGTACAATTGAGCTAGTTGCCTAGTTTATTTGTCTCGAAGGGCCACACCTGACAGAAAACGAGCTTGGGGAGGGAAAAAGTTATTCTGTGACTTGAGAGTTGAGAGTGAGAGGATGTTAACTGCTAAGTTTTCGACTATCCATCAGCCATTATAGCTCAAATTGTCAAACCCTTCCTCCATTCCTAAATCGGATCCCTCCAAACCCCTTAAAGACGCATACAATATGTTCGGCTCAGTCATTTCAAATTTCCTCACCATTTTCCACTCAGGTGTTCTTATATTGGGAATGGATACTAAATTATTATAACAGGTGTCAATTTTCTGTTCACAAATTTGAGCTAAACATTATACTATCCAAACCATGTATCCGCACCATGGCTTCTTTTTTTGGACACAAAGCTAAGGCCCATCAATCCAGGAGAGTGATTCCTCCTCCCCCCTTTCGCCCCCCTCCCCTAAACAAAAAAGTTATTCCCCACAAGGAGCCAGGACTAGGTTTGAAAGAGATGAAGCAGCTCCCACTGTGCTCTCTATTGGACCTCATCCTTAATAGAACTTAATCACAACCAAGATCTACAATCCTTCCTCTGAAATAATCTATCATGCATATACGATACCATAAACATAAAACATGCACACAAGTTGCAGTTTTGAATGTTAAAGAAGTAACTCATAATTTATCCGCAGATTTCAGACAAGCTGAGTGCCTAACCTTCCTATGGTACTTATGACTCCATGAGATACACATTTCCCTGATATGCCATAACTCTCTTGTAAGAGCTGTAGTCTTCAGGCAGATAACTACTCCACAATTATTCATAGCCCTAGATGTACTACATAAAAATAAAAATACAAAATATATATATAAATAAATAAAAAAGTGGCGGAAAAATTACCTACTGGAGATATTTTTTCATGAAGATTTTTCTTTTATAGATATAAGATCCATAAGTTAAGCACAAATCGATTGTGAATTACAAACTCCAATGTAAAATGAAAAATATATAACTTAAACATGAAGGATAACAGATTTAGGCTTTTGTCCCCTATAACTCCAGGCCCTGTTTACACTGTTTACTAATTGAACCTTTACAAAGTAAGTAATTATTTGATTTGGTAATATCTTGAACTAGTTTTCAGATGAAAGTAAATCAAAGATGCATAAAAACCGTTGAGATCCCAAGTTCTCAAAGCACTATGCATTAAGTAACTATGCTTCAGATAAAAATGACATAGCACAAAATACCTATTGAGCTGTATCCTCTGAGAACCTGGCATCGAAAGGAGCAGAAGAGTTGGGGTGAGACGACACACCACTGTTTCCAGAACCCTGTTGTAGTTCAATCACAAGCCATCTCACTGCTTTACTCATTTGTTCTAGCCTTACAGCACTGATGGGTGGAAGACCAGTAACAGGCTGTCCAGGCTTCTCAGCCACTGAGCCTGTTGCTTCATCCACCAAACACTCTGATCCTATTCTCTGCTTAACAGACTCTACAAACTCCTCAGCTTGATCACAAGCAACCCTGAATAGTTCCCAACGCTGCTTAAAGTTCTCAAGGGCAGCATCTGTAGCTGCTGTTTTCTGACTTTCGGATGCTTCTTTTGCTTCTAAGACCCCACAAGCCGCAGCCACAAATTCCTGATATGCACTAGTTAGGGCATCTACACTGTTGTCCATTGGAAGAATCTTCACCTTCACAAAATATACCCACACAATGTGACATCAACATACAAGTTGCTCTGATAGTAGAAATTGAAACATTACAACACAGAAGTAGACGGATTAAGGCATGAATTCGAATAATTGGTATGTAATTTCAATCAATTTAGCATATGGAATTCAAATATACATCCAAATCAAATTGGGAGAAAAACTAGGGTTTATGTTTTCGATTGAATTGAAATTGAACCAAATTTGTTCAAATTTATGAAGTAAAACAATACGGAGTATCCAGATTCTTTATACATATAATTCGAACAAAAAGTATACATATTTTCGAATCAAAAAAATATATTTCGAAAACAGGGAAGAGGAGAAAATAGAAAAAGATGGAGGTGGAGTGAGAGAACGAACGGTGGTGGCGGGTGGAGAAGCGGACGACTGCTGCTGTGGGTGCTGGGAGGAGGGTAACGCTAGCAGGAGTTCCGGGTTGAGTTGGTGGTTGGAGTTGAGAAAAGGATGGGAGCATGGGACTGCTTTGTACCAGAGGGAAGAGGAAAGCAAGGGAGAGGAAGGAGGAGAAAGAAAAGGAACGAAAATAAAGGAAATGGGAAAGTTAATAATTATGGTTACTCTTGTAAGTCTATCTCTAAACTGGTCACCGAACTTCTCTCTGAATTTCTCTCTTCATTTCAAATACAATTTCAGCGTTTGCGCGATCAATTTTCATAACATTACTCATCAAATCTTCGTTTTTGTTCCAATGGTAAAGAAAGCAATAGTGAAGAAAGCGGTAGTTGAAGGTCCTAAAAGCGATAATGTCGCCGTTTTGAAGTTAGAAACAAGAGTTGAAGGTCCGCGAAGGTGAGGAAGACGGCCAAATCAAGCTTCTGAGATAATTCATGGTATGTTTAGAACTTATTTTATGTTTTTGATTTTGAATTATTGAAATGTTTGTTATTTTGTTAAAATTAGGGTTAGTGTTTCATACAGTTTAGTGTATATTTGATATAGTTACCTTTACTTTACTTTACGAAGTGCTTTTTAGTGTTTTTATTAGTGACTGGAATGTTCGTAGTGTTTATGTTAGTAGTAGCTTTTTAGAGTCACTATATTTTTAAAACGGCTACTAATTGTTTAAAACAGTAACTATGTTTTTAAAATAGTTACTATATTTTTTATAAAGTTATTATAACTTTAAAACAGTAACTATTTGTTTAAAATAGTTACTATCTTTTTTAGAAAGTTATTATAACTTTAAAAAGTAACTATTTTTTTAAAAAAAATAGTTACTATCTTTTTTAGAAAGTTATTTTAATTTTAAACAGTAACTATGGGTTATATATAGTTAATAGCTTTTTTAGAAAGTTATAATATCTTTAAAACAGTAACTTGCATGTTGTTTTTATTGAAATTAGGGTTAGTGTTTAATATAGTTAGTATATAAATGATATAGTTACCTTTATATTATGTTTTGAAGTGTTTTACAGTTACCGCAATGTTCGTTGTAGTTATGTTAGTAGTAGTTTTTACATTAATTATATTGTTATGAACCGTTACTATAAGTGTTAAATAGTAACTATGTGTTTAAAATAGTTACTATATTATTATCATAGTATATATGGCTTTTTATATTATCAACATTTTTAAAGTAACTTTATGTTAAAAAATAGTTACTATATTATATTATTACATTATGTATTATGTTATTTAGAGTATGTTTTTGTTCGTTTCTTAGGTGTACAATAGTTACTATATGATTCTAATAGTTACTATATTTTACAATGGTTACTATATGATTTCATTGGTTACTATATGTCTACAATAGTTACTATATTATTTTAATTGTTGCTATATTATTATTACTTTGTCTTATATTTGTTTTCTTTTCAGTTGCCAAAAAATATGTGAATATTAAGAAGAAGAGAAAGGCAAAAGAAGCATAAGAAGAACTAGAAGCAGAACCAGAACCTAATCGGCAAATAATTTTAAAAGATTTTAGTTTGATTGATGTTCTAGTGCCTGATGTTCATCAACTCCAGGCTCAAGCTATGAAAGAAATAGGCACTGATGGCATGCCGATTGTGTAAGTATTTATTTTTCTAAATAGTTACTATATGTTTTAAATAGTATATCTAGAGATACTATATCAATAATAGTAACTATATGTTTAAATTGTTACTATATGTGTATTATAGTTACTATATGTGTACAATATTTACTATATCATTATATTAGTTACTATATGCTTGGTAATAGTAATTATATATTTTTTATAGTTACTATGTTATTGTTTTATATCTATATATTAAATATATGACTTAGGTTATATAATATTGATTATTTTCAGGTTTAATTTTGATACACAATGTTCCAACATTGTGCCAATTAATTAAAGACTTCACACCCCAGCAAAAGGCAGTTGTGGAAGAGATAGGTTTGGGGGATTGTTACACCTGCAACTACACCGAAAAAATACGCAAATGATGTATTAGTGCATCAAATGTTTTGATGGAGTGAGTTCTTTGTTCACAATCAGTGATTCCATGCAGTTTGAAATCACTGATTATGATGTGTATGATATGTTTATGCTCCCCCTTTCTAAGCTGGAGGTTGAAGGGGTTAAATGTGGGCGAAATTCTTCTAATCCTGACTTGGAGTTGAAAGGTCAAGTCGCGAAGGGAGTTTGGTTTTGAAGAAATAAATGCTCAAATTCTTGTGAGGTTGTTTGAGGAAAAAATCAAGTTGTTGACAGAGGGTGGTGATCTGTTTAAACAGTTGTTTGTTTTTGTTGCATTTTCTACATTTATGACTCCTACATCAAATAGGAGTATTGATTTACGATTTGCCAAAGCTTTGGAATTTCCTGATATGATTCCAAAATATAATTGGTGTAGATATGTTCTTCACGTATTGTGTGAGGAAGCTGTGAAATTTAAGAATACTTTAATTAAAGGGAAAGATCATAAAACTTTTGGAGTTTGTGTTTTTTTTTGCAACTTGTTTATTTTCAACGGATGAAATTTAGGAACTTAAGAAGTATTCCTAATGAATTACCTCTGATTCAACATTGGACGTTGAAGATGATAACTGATCGGGTTCATGCTGAAAATGCAAATATGAGTGCATTATATGGTTCTGGAAATTTGGAGAAGGAGAAGTATCCAATTTCCAAAAAGAATTGTTTTTGTTGATGGTCAAATGGATTTGACACGAAAGAAATCGTTTTTGAAAGAAAGTGATCCTGGCAGCAGTGGGGTAGGAGCTGAAAAGCCCTCTGTTGGCCATCGACTTCCCCATCGGTGGGCTAGGATTCTTCAGTTTGAGATCCTGAATCTCATCCTACTAATGAAGAAATTCCCTCCAAAGCCCCTGATGTAAGTTTACTTTATACTTGATATAATTAACTTTTATATTATAGTTACCTTTTATATATTATAGTTACCTTTATATTTGATATAGTAATTGTAATATATACTATAGTTACCTTTTATATACTATTTATATAATGGTTACTATATTTATAATATAGCAACTATATTCTTATAATAGTTGTTGTACTCTTTTATTAGGTTTTCCTAATATGTTTCGTATTTACATTTATGTACTTTATTTTTCAGGATTTTCAAGGTCAGTGGTTGTTGATGAAGAGAGATTTGGATCGATGTCATATCATCCATCCATGCCGAAGAGCTCTTCAAAATAAGGGCTGTGATGCAGAACAACAATGATGATATTATGGAATCTGCCACTTATCAAAAGTTGGTCGATGAGGTAGTGGAGATTCATCAAGTGGTGAAGAACCTACCTAATGGGTGGGATGATGTTTTTGGTACTGCTAAGAATGCATCTATGTCAGCATCTCTTACTGTTGTGCCTCTACCTTCTGTTGTTGTTCCTTCATCTAAGGTTGCATCTCTGTTTACTGCTGCTAGTGTTGAGCCAACAACTTCTACATAAGCATATGTTAATTCGTTGGAGATTTCTAAAGTTATACATGAAGTTGTTGATGATGTGAACAACTCTGTGAAAGAAACTGTGGATGATGATGATGAAATGGAAGAATATGGCCGTGTGTGGGCTGGGTTCTATAAAAGTAAGTGTTATTTTGGAATGACACCTTTTAACTCAATTTTGAAGTTTAGAACTTAAGGATTTTGCTATGTTGGTTAGATTTTAAGTAAACTAAATTCTTAATCATGCAACATAAGCAAACCACAATCTCATGCATAATATCAAGAAATATTTAAAGCAATAAGTATCTTAAAACATGCATAAGATATAAAAAAAAAACTAGATGTAAACACCCCGCAAGCTAAACTAAGCACATCGTCCTGATGTGGTTTACCTGGGTGGTAGAGAGAAAGTACCTTACTATGGGGAGCGGGGAGCTTGGATAGATGATCGGGCTAGGGCGGTGATGTCGATCCTCTTCTTCGTCAAAAAATTCTACCCATCGCAGCAGAGTATCATCACTAGAATATTTGTCATCATGAGTGTACTTGCTATGAGCCAATTCTTGACCCTCTTCCATCATTTCCTTTTCCCTCATTTCCTTTCCTCGAGATTTTAGTGCCCTTTCCTCTTGGTATGGCACGCCTTCCCGCATCCTTATGCACGATCATTCCTTCTGGATCCCTCCCCTTTCTCCAACCTTTGGCGGAGACAGACAAGGTTAGGAGGAGGAGTGAAGATGCATCTGGACAAAATGGTTGTGATTTCAGGATCCGGTCTGGGAGAGAGTAATAGGGTGCCGAATTGACTAGCCATGTGATCTTCCCAACTATCCCATATGTGAAGTAGGGTACGTGTTGAATAGAAGCTAGGTTCATTTTGGGGGACGCCGAAAGAAGTTGCTTTGAATACTCGGTGGAAGCATGAACACTTCATGCTATTCGGCTCACTATACCACCTATTGCTAGCCTTTCCAAGGCTCCTCTACATTTCTCACAAAAACATCTATCTTGAAGTTGATCGTGCTAGGCAAGTAGTCAGGCCATGTTTTCTGGTGGCGTGATGGATGCATGGTTCCAATGGCCTTGTACCATTAGAAAGAGATAATATAGGTCTTCTTCAAAAACCAAGTCTGTTTCAAGGTCTCTTGGAAATAAGGTGGTGACCATGATTTTGAATGACATACGAATGGATGGGTTGTGAATTTTTGTTGCAAAGACCGTGTTTGGGTTGTAGGGAGGAACCTTTGTGAGCTTTTCCCAAAAGGTGTGTTTGTATTGTGGATGTTTAGGGGAAGTTGGGCAGCAATTTGTGGTTTCCCACCCGAAGATATTTTGGAGCTCTGTTTTGGTCTTTGTGTAGGAAGCACTACTTATAAAAAGGGGATGCTAGAGGGGGTTTGAGATTCATCGAAAAGTTGAAAGTGCATTGTTCCCAAAAACTCAACTATAAGTCGGTCGAAGGTGGTTGTGCGGAGCATGGAGTAGTTCCAGAGGTTTACCACACTAAGTAAATCCTTGAATTCTCCAGGAATTCCCATCAACTCAAGGCCAACTTCACCAATTCCTATTGCCGGAGTGAGAAATGACTCCCTACTAGTGATTCGCTCATTATCTACGAGCCATTTACCAGGCACCCATTCCCATTTCGTACCGGATGAAGAGTCTCCTTGCTCTCTTCTTTATTCATGAAACATCCTTTGAACCCCTTAACTCCACACCCCCAAACATTACATAAAACCTATTCTTTCCCAAAACAATACAACAATACAACACCAGAACAATAACAACAACTAATTGGAAAATTCAAGGGAGATTAAAAAGTTGGTTAGCAAACATATCTCAAACAGGGGAGGTATAGAGTGGAGAAATACAGAGTATTGCTTACCAAAATCGCATAATGAAAAAATCGAGCCTTTGTAGGACTAACTAGTCGAGATTTGAACTCCACCCTTGACCCTTGGTTTCTCTGTCGGTGCTCACGAGTTTCCTCGGTGGCACGGTCGGAGGGATCTAGGTATACGTCGGAAAATTGGTGTGAGTTCAAATCTTTGAAGTGGAATTTTAAAAATTGGTTGAGGAATTTGGGGGAAATAAATCTTGTGTTGATAAGGGTTGTCAGAAACAATGGGGTTTTTGGATGAGAGAGAGGAAGCGGAAGCTCTCATTTTCTCGGACTTCTATGTTTTGTAAAGTTGAAGTGAAACGAGGGGAGAGAAAATGACAGTACTTTCTTAGAATCGCTGAGGGTCGTGCACAAATGGCATGGCTCGTGCCAAATTAATTCTCCCTGTGCGGGAAGCAGCTTCCAAACTTTACAGAGGTACCCCGTGCAAGAAGTGCATGGGGCATGCATCATGCCTTCTTCCTACTTTTCCTTCGTCCCTTCTTTTTGCACAACATGTGCACCATTGTTGGGTCATGCCAAGCGACCCTATCATAGACCAAGCTTGTTTATTCCACAAAACACTCAACAAACAGTAAATTTCCTAAGCTACAAAATGAAAAACCATGGGTTGCCTCCCTTGAAGCTCTTCTTTAAGGTCATTAGCTTGACCTACCTTACCCAAATTGCTTAGTCGGGAGTGGCACTATGAGATCCCTTGTCCACGAGACTGCCCCGTGTTTCCCCCACCTTGCGACATGTTATCCTTGCTCCAATCCTCCCCTTATCTTCGTGGGGGGAGGGGGGGTGTCTCGCCGTGGATATGCTCGTTAATAACTCCCTTAAAAAGGGCTCTAGCTGCGTCATGCCATGCCGGATCTCCATACGAGCACTTCTCCTTGAGTATCCTGAACCTCTCCCAAGCCTGTGAGAATGGCTCCTTCTCGAGTTGGGAAAAGATTATTATGTCACTCTTGAAGGATTGAACGACCTCAGGTTGGGTGTAGCGAATTCTAAAAGCAGAATTCACCAATCCCTAAGCATTGAAACGTGATGTACCGATCATCTCGTACCACCCTTTAGCTCGACCTTTTAAGATGTAAGGGAATGCCTTGAGTCTCAAAGAATCTTCAAAAATTCCCTTACAATTCTCTTGCTCACACTTCAAGAGGAAGCACTCGATGTGGGCCGAGATGACTTCTCCTGGACTTCCTCCGAACGTGTCCATCTCTAACTCTTTCACAAAATATGGTCTCAATTCTAACCTACTTCCATACCTTCAATCGTTGCTTGCTCTGTCACTTTCCTAACGTTCTTCTCCACCTTGTGCTCTACCTAATTCACACACAATCTAGGAATTAGTTTAGAATGTAAAGAGAAATTTGGCAAGCAACTACAAAAAGCTACTAAAGTAAAGCTACAACTAATGAATACACGTAAGGTAACATAGAAAACGGTTGATCCCCGACAACGGTGCTAAAAACTTGATGCACCCCCACTAGTCGTTAATCATGGGAGCGGCACACAAGTAATACATTTTTATCCACTTGACTCAATCTTATGGAACTACACTATGTATAGTAGCAAATGGGTAAGAAGGGGTCAAACTCCCAGGGATCAATCATTTTCTACACTATCAAGGGACATGCACGCACTAGATACTTTATTTAGATACAACACTCAATGTTGAGTTGTTTGCACAACTTGTCACTTATTGCACAAATGAAGGGTGTAAACAATATAAGAGGGGTATGACCAGAGAAGAGGAATTCCACCTAGTATAGCTATGACAAGTCAAGATCTCTCTACTTTACTCACTATGATCATTTGGCGAATTACAAGTTAGTCTAGGGAGTATTATACGCTACTACAAACCATTCACATCTGATGGTCACGGTGTGGTTCAAGAGCCTAACGTTGTGTTCCTGATTTACTACCTAGGTTCTCAATGGACACGGTGAAAAATAGGTAAATAGAAATGAGGCTCAACACACACTATAGTCACGCTCCTAGGGTCGACACAAAGAACAGGCATTTTCCTGTGTCATAGGGAGTGTTTCCGGTGTCAACGACTTTGTGCTCAGTGCCTATCTAGGAGAACAACTATAATACATGAATCACTATTTTCCCTGGGGTTAGGAACAAGGCAAGAAATAGGCAAGGCATAATCCTAAGGCGTCTATCATGCAAGCTACGATCAACCTAAGGTATCTAGAAAACAAGGGTCAAGCAAAGACACCTAACATGCTCATAAATCCATCTCAAGAAAGGACATAATCCCACAACAACTAGCAACGCCAAACCAACACCAAACTTACACACTCAAGTAGAGAGAAACACCAATTGCGCCATAATTTTACTAGGGGTCACCCAACCCTAGGCCCAAGTAACCTACTCACACATAGCTATACTTAAACCAAGTAGGTCTAAGTAAACTACACATAAAAATATGACTTACTATTTCGGATAAAGAAGCTCGACCAAAAATATGAGCTTGGGGATGAACTCCAAGAACATACCACTTTGTGTAAAGAACATCAACCGCAAATCATGCACTAAAAACCTCAGAAATTGAAGCTAATCTAAAGACATGAAAGTTGTAAATAAATAAGGCATGAAAAGTAAATCAATTACTTGAATTGAATGGAGATCTTTCTCCAAGAATTCAGAAGTGTAAAGTCAATTAAGCATTAAATTTACACTAGAAAGAAATAAAGGATGGTGAGAGTGTGTCACTAAGAGAGATAACTAATGACTGAAAATAAACCTAAAGACACACTCTATACCTTACACGTAAGGGTAGCCTTCTATTTATACTAAGGGGAACATGTGTCCAAAATGTAGGATTGTCGTTAGACTTTGCACGGGGCTTTCCATTTCTGCACGGCCCGTGCCATTTATGCACAACCTCGCGTACAGTAAAAAAATTACGAAGTACTACGTCAATAATATCTATAATAAAAATAATTTTTTTTTCAATTTTTTTTGTTTAATTCTTATTTTTCGATTTTTTTTTTATAGAAATTATGTAATTTTTTTTAATACATCATGACATCATCTTCTGGTGATTTTTGCCGAAAAATGACTTCGGGTTGTAATTTAAAATGGATGTATTGTACAAGTTTAAAGTTGTAATTGACAAAATTAGAAGTTAGAGATTGTAATTGGCAAATAGAGAACTTTATTAGGTTGTATTTGCTAACTTTTACCCCCATTAAACCTTTTAATTATTTCTATATCCTACCCACACAGGTTAAATTCTATTGAATCCATGTGACAATTGTACTTTTTGTTGGATTGTCTTCAATTACAAAAGGGTCTAACATTTAAGAACGAAGGAAGTGCATATTTTTGCAGAAACCATTCAATAAAGATTGTAATGCAAATGAAATAAACACTTATTAGAAATGATAATTGCACAGAGTACATAATATTGCATTCCACAAAAAATATTAGATAAAGATTGTAATGCATATGATATTTTGCATGATGGCGGATGGTTAAGCCGTTAAGGGTTTCCACAATATTTTATAATATGCACTCGAATTTACCAATAAAACGTTTTGCAAGTACTTTTTGGACAAGATTGTATTCGAATTAGAGAACATGCACGTCAAAGAAAAGTAATTACGGTAAATATACTCTGATTATGTTAGGTAGTCAATGTAAATATATAAAGAGAATATAGTTAATTGTGTTAGATAATCACATATAAATTATAAAGAAAACATAGTAACACATGTAAGAATAATGTTAGGCGTGAGATTGAAATAGAATATGCCAGGATACTTAGCTCTAGATGTATTTTAATGAGTAAATACATATAAAACCGAAAAATCAAAAAAATCTTTTATAATACTAGTTATTTTACTTGTGATTCACATTTTTTTTAGAACTAATTTACGTTTTAAATAAAGGAACTATATATAATTAACATGATTTATCAAATTATTTGTAGTCGAGTTAAAGATATTATATGAGTATTTTCTGGTGCTTAATTAAGTTATGTTATTATTCCATATATGTATTAGAAATATTTTAAAAAAATTATTTGTAATTAAAAGAGAGGCGAATTAATGAATGACATTTGTCATCATCACATTGATTTCCTCTCTTTTAGTATATTATACAGACAAATGGAACCAATTAGTTAAGCACTGGAACTAATTAGTTAATCATGAAACTAATTAGTTAAACAATGGAATTAATTAGTTAAACACTGAAACTAATTAGTTAAGCAATGAAACCAATTAGTTTAGCAATCAAAATGGTTTTTTCGGTAAAACGGTCTCACACAAAAGTTGCCGTGACAATATTTATGCAACAATGATAATATTTATGCAACAATCATAACATGTATACAAACATTAACAACACTTTTACTCATTTATTAAGTGGTCCCCTTACTTTTATATTTCATTTCATTTCATTCAATTCCATTTTTTTGGGTGGGTATGAGTTTCGTTGCCCACTGTCCATGAAAATTATTACGTGCACCCGAGCACACCGTATACCCAAAGGTATTTTAGTGTTCATTGGTGGCCCCTCTCACATTTTCTCATCACATGTTCAGGGAAAATGTGAGAGAGTGTACGGTGCATCCGGGTGTGGACTCGTCGCTGTGGCTAGCTGTTATACGGAGTATATTGCAAAAACATAACACTCACTAAATGACAAAATAAGCAAGGGTGGTAGTAGGAAAAGTCAAAATAAAAATAAAAATGAGTACCATTCCATTAAAAAGAGTATCATTTCGTTAAATTCAGTATCATTTCGTTAAAAAGAGTACCATTCCGTTTAAAAGAGTACCATTTCATTAAAAAAAAGTACCCTTTCCCTAAAAAAATATACCATTTATTTGAAAAAAATACCATTGTAAGCAAGAAGTCCATATGTTATTTACTGTACAATCTCATTTTCTCCCCAAAATTATTTTCATTACTATTTACTTTTACTTTTCTAACAAATAACCGATAGCCGCAGAGACTTCTTCGTTCGAATTCACCTAATATGTTCTACAGTGTCTAGTGTCCACCAACGACTCATCACTCCTCAATTCTTCGTATCTAGCATATTTTTTTTTTATTTTGTAATGTTTTACTAATTTAACAAATATATTAATCGCCATCAATCTAGGAGGTGAGATAAAAACTTTAGCTTCAATCTTATTAAACCTAATTACTTGAAAGTTTAACAAAGAATTCCCCCTAAAAATCTTCAAAAGTACGACAAAACAGTAAGATTAATTGCACACCACTGCATGTATGATGTATTATCATATCCATATCTCTCTCCCTTATGACATCATCACCTTCTTCTTCTCAATAAAACCAAAAAATTACTCTGTAAAAATATTTAAAATAAAAATTAAAACCCCATTTTGAATTATGGAAGAAAACTAGGACTACACTACTGTACTTGCTCACTCTTATTAAGCAAGCTAGAGTGAGAAAAGAGGAGAGATAAAATAAAAAAAACCGCGTTTTTCATTCCATTTTTGTCACTTCTCCTTCTGCTGCTGCTGTTGTTCTTGCATTTTCTTGGATCTCAGAGAAAATTCAGATCTACCCAGTTTCTGAAATTTGTTTTTGATTTTTATACTTGGGTTTTTTATAATGGATTTGTAGCTTTCGATTTGACCCCAAAAAATAATAAACATGGCGAGTTCAGACCCGAATAAGAAGCCTAAACCCGGGCAATGGCCGCCGGTGCCGGAATCAAAGCCAATGCCACCGACATCTTGGGCTAAGAAAACTGGGTTTCGGCCCAAGTTTTCTGGTGAGACTAATGCTAGTGATTCAGGCCCAGTTGGGTCAGTTCCGAAGTCACGGGGGTCGGATTCTGCTGTTGATCTAGAATTGGGTCGGTCGAGGCCTTTACCGACAGCAAATGGGCCGGTAGCAGTTCCCGCAGTTCCTCCGGCGGCTGTTCCGGCGACTGGTGGGGAGAAGGAAGTGCCAGTGAAGAGGAGAAGGGACTCTGATGGAGGGAGTGGGGGTGCAGCGAAGGGGCCGACACCTGTAGCGAATGGGAACGGGCCAGGGCACGCTGTCGAGGGGGGTTCCCGGAGAGGGCAGGGTAGGAACGAGGAGGGTGTAGAGGCGGTGCCTCATATTGTAGAGGATGATGGGTTTGTTGGGAGGCAGTCTCATATGAAGTATGAGCTCAGAGATAGTCCTGGTCTTCGTGAGTTTTCTATTTTTTTAAATCAATAATTCTTTCGAGTTAAACTATTTTCTTTCATAATTTTTACTGACTAGTTGTTTTGATAATTTTGTTTTTCAATATATACGTAAGATAATGTAATGTATAGCAGGTTTATATTCAATTATATAGTGTGATAATATAATTGGTTAATAGAAAGTTTCAGTCTTTATGCAATAATCATGATGAGATCACTACTTTGAGGTTGTTGGAATTTGTAGTTGAATTTTTTAGTGGGTCTCGGTGTATATTGGAAACTTTTGATCTTTGTTAAGTATTGATTGATAGGGAACTTACCTTTTTGGTTTGTTTGATTTTGCAGTCCCCATTGGTTTTTATGGTCTCCAACATTATCTATCGATTTTGGGCTCAATAATTCTGATACCTCTTGTGATAGTACCGGCAATGGGTGGATCTTATGTAAGCATAACACTGAAGCTCTAAATTTCTGTTGCTTATATTGTGCTCCACAAATTCAAGCATCAGTTTTGATGTTTACTGTGTTGTTCTAATGTGATTTAGTGAATGTAGGAGGATACAGCCAATGTGGTGTCCACGGTTCTCTTCATGACTGGAGTAACTACACTATTGCATTCATTCTTTGGAACTAGGTTGCCCTTAATACAAGGGCCTTCTTTTGTTTATCTGGCTCCAGCACTTGCAATAATCAATTCTACGGAATTCCAAAAGCTGCAAGGAAATGTATGTTTGTAACCTCGGACAAGTTCTATTTGTTTTCTCTGCAAATTATCTATTTCCTCTGGTGCTTTTGTTTTTTCTCACGATTGCTTAATGGAATTAGTTTTAGCGTCTTACGTGATCTTAAACATTACTACGTGTGTTTATTAACACTTCAGTGATTGGTTCGAGAATGATCTGGATATTTTCTGGTTTGAGTATTATTTGTACTGGTTTAACTCTACAAGAGAGCAATTTGTGTAAATTTGGCCGTCAATGTCCTGTCCACAATTTGTGTAGTTGTCTGGCTGTCTAGTTCCAGCAATTTGAGACAGAAAACCAATGGAAGGTTTTAAAAAAAATGTTGGATCCCAGCCGAAATGCTTTGAGGGACTGTAACCTGGGAACAAACTTTTTCTTTTTTTGGGGTAAGCTCCCTAGGAGGGAATGTCTGGAAGAAATGTAGTAATGATCTCATTTTATGATTGGCAAACAATAGTACTGGCATATAGGTTAGGGAAGACACTCCTAGACATGATTTTTCCTTGCAAAGTTCGATGTTATGCACTAGTAGCCAGAATAGAATGTATTATCTTGATTTTCTATGATGGCTTTGACCTGAGGGAGGATCTGGATGCATGTAGCTTGACCCTGCAAAGTGCAAACTGCTGTTTCCATTTGACCATAAACTGGAAAGGCTAAGGGGCAGGTTGGCGAGAAAATTTATTTTTATCCATTTGTCAGAATTACAGTGTTGTTCTGATGTACCTTTGGAGAAATTAAACGTATAGACATACTCTAGTATCTTTTACTTAATGATATTTCTTTGAGACATGTTCATCTACCTTGCGCAGGTTTTATGCCATTTGTGTCTTAGAAAATTTCTGATTCACCCATTTTGATGTAGCTTAAAGCCATTAACCAGTATCTCCAAACATGTTTGAGTTAGGCAGGCTACTACTTGTCTGTTAACTTTCTTGCTGGACGGTTATTTTCATTTTTAACTACTTTGTATCTCTGATAGGCTTACTCCTATGCTTCATCACAAGTTTAGACTATAGTGTATAAAGAAACTGCATGATAACCTCAAGCAGGATGTTTTTTGTTTTACGGACGATTTGAAGTTGTTATGTTTGTAATTCGTGACTAGGGTTTTATGTTACTGATAATTTTCTACGGATAACTTCATATGTTGCTTATGTCCATTGTTTAAGTCTCTTTCAAGTTTGTTTATATATTTGTAATCACTGCAGAACTTCAAGCACATAATGAAGGAGCTCCAAGGGGCCATCATAATAGGATCAGCATTTCAGACATTCTTAGGCTACAGTGGATTGATGTCATTGTTGGTCAGGTATGAATCTTAGATTTCTGTTAATTTTTGTAATTTTTGCTGGTTGAATCCTTTGATGTGTAGGATAATCTTGTGGAGTTAGTGGATAATGGCTGTTCGAAAAAGATATTAGATTCTGTTTTGTGCTACTTCCCCTTTTAGTTTTAATGAGTTTATGATGTCTTACCCATAAGGTATTGGCCTATTGGTTTAGACTCAAGTACCCTTCTCATTATTTGTATAAATTGCATTGGCAATTTTGCTCCATGTGGACCAACAGAAAGAACTAGATGTTTTGAACAATATAAAATGCAATTGCTATGAAATAGTAAGAAGTGTCTTGATTTGACCTTCTTTGCATGTGGATGGATGTGATTAAATGAGACCTTTTCCCCTTCCTCTATTTTCTATTGGCATGGACAAAGAGGGACTATATTTGATTTGATCGTGTGCTATGGCTGTAGTGTCCACCTTTCCTTCATAGTACCTCCTATGTTGTTGCACTTTGGTCACAGTTTACTTTTGTGGTTGCAAGAAGTTGCTTAGTTAATGCATTCTTTGGCAGTTGTAGCATAATCTTTAGCTATTTATATGAAAAAATACCGTGGAGCATGAGTTTTAAAGTTTTATTGGTATCTTTGCCTTTTCAACTTCTCGCGGCGTTCTGTTGGTATGAATTTTTTGTTCATCTCTGCAGTCTATGCAGTGAATGAAATTGGCTGTTTGTAGTAGGACTTTAGGAGAGTTGGATACCATTTGGAGAATTGTATCTTATGTCGGGAAATATCTTTAAGCATGAAACAGTCCAAACAGATGGTGAAACACAGTCATTACGGGGAAAGGATATTCATGATACATAATTTATCATGTATACTACAGGGTGACAGTCTTCTCCCCTCACATGTTTTCCTCAAATGCCAGCTTTGACATTTAAGTTTGTGGTTCAACCGTCTTGACCTGTTAGTCTCATAATATTACAGGGTGGAGTATATGATCAAATCAGTGTCAGTCATGTATGGAATTATAGATTTTATGAAAATTAGGCGAAGACAGAATAGAAATGTGTGGGAAAGAATGTTTTTATCTAGATTATGTCCCATATGTCCACCTTTTGTAGCAAACCCACTACCCAGCTACTCAAACTTTCTATCCTTTCTAGAAATAAAATCCCCACCACCCTTCAGTTCAAACTGAAGCTTTCGTTTGAGTTGCTTTTCTTATGTGGCAGTATAGAAATAGAGACCAAGAAGTTTTGCATCAGTTCTCTGGGAGCCTCTATTTCCATTTATTGGGAGACTTGGTATAAGGTTTGAACGGGCTAGTTCTTTATCCACAGACCACACCCCAAGTTAGTGAGAATGTATATGAAGTAGTTTTTAGAGATTAAACCATAGTTAGTTTGCCAACAACTTTAGATTTTTAGTTGAGTAGATGGCCAACTCATAAAATTATCCTACTTGAAGGCTTAGTTTTAAAAAGCGCGCTTTTTTGCGCTTAAAGCTCAAAAGCTCAGAAGCTCACAGCAAAACGCTTTTGCCAGCCGAAGCCTAGCGACATACAAGAAGCGCACGCTTCCTAGCGCTTCGGTGTTTCTGCGGTTCTTAGGGCTTTTGCGCTTCTTGTAGTCTGGGCACATCAAACCCTTCTTTTTTATAAAAAATAAAGCCACGTGACTCTAATTTTCTTTTTAAAAGTATCACGTGATTTGTTTTTTTTGAAAAGCGAATATTTGGGATATTTTTGAAAACCCTAGTGCAATTTTCTCCCATAGCCGGATTTCTCTAGCCTTCTCGTCGGATTTCTCTCGTCGCATTCTGAATTTTTCTTTCATCGTATTGATTTCTCTTTTTTCTTTCATCTTTTCTTTCCATATTTTCTCCATATTTTCTGAACTTTTGAAATTTTATTATTTCTTTCTGGGTGCGCTTCGCCTACGAAAAGCGTGCGCTTTCGCTTTGCGCTTTGCGCTTAAGCTACAAGGCCCTTTTGCGCTTCAGTGCGCTTCACGCTTTTTAAAACTAAGCTTGAAGGAAGATCATTCATGAGGTGTAGTGTGGATTAGATTTTGGGATAGAGACATGTCCCCCCTCTCCCCAAGCTCTCATGTGAGAGAATTGGAAGAAATACACCACAAGCTATTTGCGGATTTGGTTGTGTGATTTAAATAGAATGTTTTGTTCCAGTCCTCATCCCGACATCTTCCTTTCCAAACTTCAAAGTAGATGTGGGGTAGGGGGAGGATGAAGAGAAAAATCAGACCACTAAGTGAAAGAAGCAAGTTCATGTGCTTTTGATGGGATTCCTTTTCCGGGGAAGGAGGATATGTTTTGCAGATTGACAAGAGACATATATCGAATTAGGAATATATTGTGTAGCTCGAGTTTGGGATTGACTAAACACTAAACTAAACACAGCATACGATTCTAGAAACTTTCTCAACTACTTGATCACCGGTGGATTTGTGTAATGCATCAAGTTTAGGTGAAGGGGCACTTTAGGTAATACAAATAAGTTGGTATTCTTAGCTTGGGTAGGAAGGTAACTAGGGAGTTCAGTTATATGTAGATGAGATCAATTGGAAAGGAGGTATGATGAATATTGATGGGAAGTTTATTTTGATTTTTCTTAGCTTTCTTTAGAGAGTGTCCACTCGGAGGTTAACACATTGAAAATATTTACTTTATTCATTGTAACTCAAAAATTTTGGATAATAATTTTTAGATTATAGCTTAGATGTAGTTTTGCACAACCTTATCTGTTATTTTGTGTATGCATAAAAGATTCTAAACATAGTGACTAACTGACAAAATAATAATTTATATCTGAATTCAATTGTATGATCCGTATCACTTTTAGAGTTTTAGAAGCTGGTAGTAACTGCTATTATAGTAAAATAAGATTCCGTAACATATATCTTATGGTAAAATAAGGTCCACAACATATATATCATTTGGTAAAATAAGGGTCCATAACAGTTATCGCGGTGTGATTTAAATCGCACGTAACCAAAGATATTTTGTGGAGTGGCAAGCTCAAGATCCCTTACCGAAAGACCTTTACAACCTTATTATGGCATTCTGTAATAAATTATAACAAGGATAATGGGTAAACATCCAGACTCAAAGAAAGTAATACTCGATTGGGTTGAATTATATTACCCCCGTTCCTTAATGTTCTTTACTCTTACTATTTGCATGGACTCCAATGCAATATTTAACCACTTATATATCCAATTCCGTATGTGAAAAAATTATAAAAAGTTGATATTTTGAAAATATATCACGAGACCAATCTAACAAGATCTTTTGTGATAACGTTTTTATGTACATAACAATGAGAATTTATGGTCAAAGTTTTTATACTTTGGACACATATTCCAAGGCATAAATAACTTTCAGAAACAGAGGTAGTATGTAATATAACTGTGTTAAAACAGTAGATGGCTGGATGCTATCAACTATCATACTACCAACAAAAGTGGTGGTGAGTGAATTGTGAAGGGGGTAAATGAGCATACTCATCTTATATCCCTGCAAATAAGTGTATAAAGGTACTTCCCCCCTATGTGGCTACACAGCTATACTCTCTTAGATTATTGAAGTACTGTATACTAAAAATTTAGCGAGAAGATTTGATAGCATGACTTAATGTATAGAAAATGTAAGTAAAAAATTCTTAGTCAAAGTTTAGTTTTGAAAACGTGGGTGCCTTATTTGAGATGGAGGATGTGTATCTGTTATCTAATGTTAAATAATTTGAAGAAACAAATTAAATTACACGGTTTTTTCTTGTTTGTGTCACTGTAATAATTATATATTTAGTTGGTTCATTTTTATTCTTTTGAAATACATTTTTTATTTTTTTTCTGTAGTTTAAAACTTTTAAGTCATAGCTTTTACGATTGCCAATTTGTCATTATTTGTAAGATTTGGAAGCTTTCTTATTTGTAGCATGGTTGTCTGTTGATTCTCTATGAAGAATTTCTTTCTTCTCTTCATTCGGTTTTAGTAACTTGGGCCACGAGTCACGACAGCATTCATTTTGTTTATTATATCTCTCCACTGCTGTTGTATTCTTTTGAAAGGATGACTCAGGCTGTAGTATCTTTAGTAAACTTACACTAAGTTTTCATTCCTAATGAAAGTAAAATAAAATGGGAGTGTTAATGAAGCATATCTCTCACTGCACCAGAAAAAAAGAGAGCATATCTTTCATAGAAAAATAAATCCAGTTTTCTTTTTTATGTCCTTATTATTCCTAGGTTCAGTAAACAGCAGTCCATTTTTTGTTCTACATATTACTGATTTTATGTCCTGTTCCTTGTAGAGTTTTTCCCTCATCTACTGAGCTGTACACAAGGTCAACTAAGTCTCTTGTGAAAGATTTATCCAGTCAGTTTATGTCTCATCTCACTATCTTGTAACACCCTCTTCTGTGCTGTACTTTACATCCATCTAAACTATCTAAGCTTCCTTTTACATGACTAGCTTTGGGCAAAATTTAGTTTGATTTGTTACGGCCCACATCCACCTAAGCATTTATGATTTCTCCATCCCTAAACTTGGTCATTTTGCAGTAGCCTACTTTTTAGGTGTGCGACAGTAAATTCTCTTGTTACCCCTGTATATACCAACACCAACTACTGAAAGAAAGCATCTAATCACAAAGTGTACTACACCACGCCTCCTCCCCTTTAACCTGTGTTATATGCCTCAATGTCTCTCCAGTTAGTTGTTCCAAGTGACTTTAGTACTACTCTGATTGTGCTGTACATTCATGTTTGCATACATATGTGCATTGATTTTGACAACAGTTTTTTTTTTTTTTTTTTTTTAATATATATGGGGGAGCATAAAAATCAAGTAGGAGATTGCTTGAAATTTATGGTAGTAGCCTGTATGTCGTCTAGAATCTCAAGACGTGTAAACTTTCTTTTCCAACACGAGGTGTTCTTCTATGCCTTTATATCTAAACAGAATTAATCTAATGGTCTCTTTGGATGTACGCTATATTGTTTTTAGACGCACATTTATGTTTTGTCTAGCTGCACATATCTTGCTGGTCACTATATTGTTCGACTTGTTTTTGCTTTGTTATTTCAATTTTGTGTTTTACGGTGTTTCCATATGTTTGTTGCAACGTCTTATCGAATGGTAAATCATTTATATAACTGTTTCCACCTCTAGGGTTATCAATCCGGTGGTTGTGGCTCCAACTATTGCTGCTGTAGGGCTTTCGTTTTATAGTTATGGCTTCCCACAAGTTGGTACTTGTCTCGAGATTGGTGCTGTGCAGATATTGCTTGTGATTATCTTCTCTCTTGTAAGAGATGCTCTAATTGTGATCCATCCATTATGATTAAATTTTTATAAAGCTGTTACTGTCTTTTAAATTCTGGCCTGCAATAACACTGATATCATTCACCGATTTTTCTTGCAGTACCTGAGAAAGATATCTATTCTTGGTCACCGTGTATTTCTGATATATGCGGTATGTCTTGCTTCTTTTCTGTACTACAGTTAGTTTTCTGTTGGCAGCTTCGTAACATAAATATGAAATATTATATTTGAACCGTTGTCTCCGTTAGATATTTGTCATAGTACACAAAGTACAATTTATGGATGATTAGATCACTCTGCTAATTGTTAGTTTAGAGATCTTAGAGTTAAGAAGGTCAATTGAAGTAAATGAGTTTGGTCGGTCATGCTAAAAGTCGAAACAGTTTAGTAAGTTTTATATGACGGGGGAATGTAGTCAATGCAAGTCGTATCTCATGCTAAGTTATTTCCAGGTTCCCTTGGCTCTTGCAATCACGTGGGCTGCCGCATTTCTTCTGACTGCAGCAGGGGCATACAGCTACAAAGGCTGTGATCCAAGTGTACCTACATCAAATATTATATCCGAGCACTGTAAAAAGCATGTTGCCAGGATGAAACAATGCCGTGTTGATACTTCACATGCACTGAAAATGGCACCGTGGTTTAGATTTCCTTATCCTTTGCAATGGGGTACACCTGTATTCAGCTGGAAAATGGCCCTTGTTATGTGCTTTGTCTCCATAATTGCGTCAGTGGATTCTGTAAGTTCTCTGTCAATTATTTTAAATCTGAGAGTTGCAATGCATGGTTAGACGAGTAATTGTAATGGTCACTCCTTGGGAAGACTCCTAGCACTTGATCATACCATTACCTTTCAGGATTTCTACGTCCTTCGCATATTCCCTGGAAAATATCACCTCAACTTGCATTAGCATCCACCTGTCGGCATGATGTCACTTTTTGCTGGTCAAGTCATCAGATGCTATGGACTCCAAGAGGTTAACTCCAAGTCCAGTCCAAAAAAGTTGGACTCGGAAATTTGTGTCCGAGTCTGATCCAAACGTTTTCAAGTCCGGTCTAATCCTACAAGTTTTGATTGGATTGGACTTTGGACTTTGGACTTTGGACTTTTTCCAGTCCACTTACACCCTACAATCGTGGTTTATAAGTGAATATGCTATTAGCATCGATGGCGGTGTATTGCATTTACACTTTCCAATGTTTTAAACAGTCTTAATCATTGTGCATGTACTCCAGACTTGTTTTGTAGATTCTGGTTTTGATCTTATCCTTGATCTTTTTACATGAAAGATCGAATAACTCAAAGACCTCAAATATTGTTTAAATAATTTCAATCTTTATCTTACTTCATAGGTTGGTTCATACCATGCATCGTCCTTATTGGTGGCCTCTAGACCTCCAACACGAGGTGTTCTTAGTCGAGGGATTGGTCTGGAAGGTATTTGCAGTGTCTTAGCTGGCCTTTGGGGTACAGGGACTGGATCCACAACACTCACCGAAAATGTGCACACTATTGCTGTAACTAAAATGGGAAGCCGGAGAGCAGTTGAGTTAGGTGCATGTATTTTTATCGTCTTATCTCTTATAGGTGAGTTCTTCTGCTCTTGTGTCCCTTATGCTTCAAGTTTCTCGGTGAACTGTGCATATTTTTATTTTTATTTTTAATGTAAAAGACATTGTTAAAAGCCATTGCACAGATGTTGTACATAAATTTTAGGCATATCTACTACGAAGAGTGGAAGAAGCTCCGGAGGCGGAGCATCACATAATTTTCATTGACACATGTTTTAACTTGCTAAGCCATGAAGGATAGTTGACAATGTTATAACGTGACAAATTATTGTTGTTTTTCATTTGTTCATGCTTTCACATATCCTCTGATTTAGCAAAATACCGATTCTGGTTTTGCATTTTATATTGAATTCCTTTTGCCATGCATGCAGGTAAAGTTGGAGGGTTTTTAGCATCTATTCCTCAAGTCATGGTTGCTGCTCTCCTTTGCTTCATGTGGGGGATGCTTACTGCTTTAGGCTTATCAAATCTGCGATACAGTGAGGCCGGAAGTGCTAGAAACATTATCATTGTTGGACTCTCCCTCTTTTTCTCTCTTTCTATACCAGCGTACCTCCAGCAATATGGCATCTCTCCAAAGTCTAATGTGTCAGTACCAAGTTATTTTGTTCCATACATTGTAGCCTCTCATGGGCCCGTCCAGACGAAATTTGGAGGGGTAAGCATCTTTCTCCTCTGTCCAACTTTTGCTGTATTCTCTCTTGCTTGTCAAATAAAAAACACTGCAAAGGTTTATCGTGGACTGCAGTTTGAGGTCATAAATCCATAATTATGGAATATTTTATATTTTGTTTTTATGGATATGTCTTATTGATGATTTTGCATGGGATGACCATGTAAATCTAAGGTTGTGGCCCTCTGCTGGCGAACATTCCTCTTTATACTTGTGTTGTTGGAAACAGGTTTAATTTAAAAATGAAAGAAAAGAAAGTGTTTGTCAATGGAAAAGCATCACCATTGAACTCTCAAACAGGAAACGACTGTATAATTACATGAACTAGATACTAACAGTTCTAGGTCTAGAGGGATGAGTACCTTGAGGTCATGGGATTAAACCCCACTAGGGCTTCTCGGGGTGGGTATCCAACTATCCACTATCCCCTTATCCTTTCTTCCTCCTGATCCTCCATTTGCAACGTGCTTTGCGAAGTCTGGATTGGGGACCCGTGAGGAGTCTTGTCCATGCGGCCGATGCGGGTCATTCGACTTACCTACCAACAAAATAAAATACACATCCTTCCTTAATAATCTGTTACCCTTAACGGAAAAAGAGCCTTAGTAAGTAGTTTTATATAACTTTTAAAGGTGATTTAAGGTTATTAAAGTTATTGATTATTATTATATGCGGTGGGAATATAGAGTTCCGGTGAGTTATTGACATGGCATATTTGGTGCAGCTTAACTATGTTGTAAACACATTGCTATCACTCCACATGGTGGTTGCATTCGTTGTGGCTGTAATATTGGATAACACGGTACCTGGCAGTCGACAAGAACGTGGAGTATACGTCTGGTCAGAAGCAGAGGCGGCCAGGAGGGAGCCGGCAGTGACCAAAGACTATGGTTTGCCATTTAGAGTTGGGCGGGTTTTCAAGTGGGTCAAATGGGTTGGACTTTAAGGATCATTTTTAATTGTCAAAAGCCATTGGAGAGGGAGGCTTGATCGGAGATAGTCAGTTAGTTGAAAGAGGGAAAGGAAAAGGGATAGCTAGCTGCTGGATCGAGGTTCAAACATATGCCCCATTATGATACAATGAAGCAGCAGCAGCATTTCTGGACAAGTGATTTTTCTGGCTTGGTGTGGCTGGAAGAGGTGAGTTATGTACATCTTAGGAGGGAATTTGGTTTAACCTTGTAATATTAAATTGTTAGTACGAGGATTTTTGTATGTACGTAGAGGGGTTTTCATAGTTATTTTTCAGTCTGATGGTGCACATTTTACTGTTAAGGGTGCTTGCTCCCGTTGGTTTTTAAGCATCTCATTCCTTTGTTATGCAACCCGGGTTTCACATCTGTTATTATTATTATTATTGTACTCTATTTTCTTGCCCGAAATGGAAACAGGAAGAACATTTAGGAACGGAGGGAGTAATATATATATAACAGACCCTGAGTTTTATTGTGTATTTATTGGCATCATATTTGGTCGTAGACCTGTTTTGACAGATTGGTGAGGTCGGTTTCTGGCTGGATAAGTCAAGTTTGGTAATGATCAATTTTCAGTTTGTTATTCGGGTTAAACTGTAATGGGTTTTTTCAACAATGTCTTAGTTAATACGGAGTAACTATTTGTGCCCTTGACGAGTCTGCGCAAATAGTTACTCCGTATCAATAACTTACCCGTTGTTACATTAATACATACCAATAACTTCGGGACTAAAGACTAATTTGACATAATGCATGATATGTACGTACTTAATTAGTACTCCCTCCGTCCCGGAATACTCGACCCGGTTTGACCGGCACAGAGTTTAAGGGACTTGAGTTGACTTATTTAATTTAATAGGTAGTAGTTGATAGTGGGGTATTATTTTAATGTAGTTAGTGGAAAATATGTAAAAGGTGGGGTTGGGGGAGAGTAGGGGTTGAATTTTTAATTATTTTTTGTATGGAGTAAGGGGTAGGTGGGTTAATAGGGGTGGAGTGAGAAATAATATAATATTATTAGAATATTTCCATTTTTAGAAACAGGTCAAGTATTAAGGGACGACCCGTTAAGGAAAACAAGTCAAGTATTCCGGGACGGAGGGAGTAAATAGTATATAGGGCTGTGGGATCAGTAGTGTCTGATACAAATTTGTATTATTTTTTTGGTTTTATATAAAATAAATAGTTTCTTTCAGTTAATTTTCGTAGTGAATTATTGTAGACATCCATTTCATGATTTCAGTTTCCAATAATATACCGAGTACTTCATTTGGCAATTCATTGATTACAAACAACCTTATAGCATGGTAGTGAGTGCTTTGTTGTTAAGCATGGCAATGAGTATATATTAATCAGACACTTATCTATACGCGATTATTAGCTAGAGTTTAATAAGTATACTAAACTTGGGAAGTTATATGTATAGATTAGAGAAATACGCTTACATAACACGTACTTCCTCTGTTTCTGAAAGTTCTTTACGCTTAGGAATATGTGTCCAAAATATGAAAATTTTGACCGTAAATTCTCACTATTATATACATCAAAACGTTACATGTAAGATCTTGTTAGATTGATCTCGGTATGTATTTTCAGATTATCAACTTTTTATAATTTTTCCAGATACGAATTTGGATATATTAATAGTTAATTATTGCATTGGAGTCCGTGCAAATAGTAACTGTAAAGACTTTTCTGAAACAGAGGTAGTAGTACGTAATAAGAAAGAATTTAAATCGTGGAGAATTCGGTTAGCTTAACAATTACACGTGCTGATTAGTATAACATAAGCGCGTAATTACATTGCATGCATAACTCATATAAATGCTAATATCTTCTGAAATTCTGTTAAATCACATTCTTCCAATCTTAATTTCACAAGATCGACACTGACAATACTTTTCAACTTATCCATGGCAATAATTTATTACTGATTTTGTAAATATACTTAACATATTAGTGGTAGATTTAATTTTATAATATCTTTTAATTATATACAATATCTTTGTTATTTTAACAATTGATATTATTGTTGACTTTATAATATTCTTAGGCTTCTATAAATACTTCATTACAAATATCAATAAAATTAACTTTTCTCATAACTCTATCACTCAATTTCCTAGGAATAAATTTGTGATGATTTTGGTAATTAATTATATATGGCCTTATTGTACACATTGGTTGTGTTTTAATTTGCCGTTGTACGTTTACACATTGAGTATGTTAACGAACTCGAGTATATTTCAGGCCTATCAGCCTATGGTTAGATGACTTTATTTAGTGTCACATCTCGAGGGAAACTTATAGCTTTTAGACTCTTAGATGATTCTTATGGAGAGAGAAAAATTAAGAGTCATTTTCGTCGTCTCTTTTTGTTTTTTACGTTTGGCATTTTGCATGCGTTTTACGATTAGTTAACGTGCATTGAGATTTTTCTATTTTTTTATTTAAATAAGGCAAATTACGTTTATATATAATGTTTTCATTTTTATCAAAATTCCGATATTTGGAAAATGAGAAAAATTGACATCTTAATGGAAAAGTGTGAGAGATTAAATGACCCAATGAATTTATATAGTTAAAATAATAATCGGACACAAATTTTGATAGAATATAAAATGAAATGTAAATGACATTTTGGACAACCAAAAAGAAAAAACGTAAATAACATTTTGGGACAAAAAAAAAACGGTAATGTAATAATTAAAAGGTTAAATTATTTTTTACTACCTAAAAATATGAATTTTTTTTTTACCACCTCTTAACTACAAAATAGATGAAAATGTTATGTGAATTAATGAGAAGTAAGGAAAAATTGTAGCTTATATACATGAAAATCGTGGGTGAAAAGAAGAAAATAAAAAATATAGTCGTTGAAATGAGATCACATAACGTTTCCGTCCATATTTCCGGTTAAGAGGTGGTAAAAAACAATTTTTATTTTATTTTACGTGGTAAAAGACATTTTTAATATTTTTAGGTGTTAAAAAACAATTTATCAATTTTTTAGGTGGTAAAAAATAATTTACCCTAATTAAAAACATTTATGTGATAATACAAAATTGAATGTAAATAACAATTTGGGACACCCATAAAAAAAACGTAAAAATAAAAAAGAGACAGAGGGAGTAGCTTTTAGGTGAGAAAAGAGAGACTCTTAATTAGAGTGTGTAAGAGAAAATTCTGAACTAATGCCAAATCATTCTTTTTGCATGAAAAAGAAAAGAAAAAGAAGAGAGTAAGAGAGAATAAGAGCTAGGGTAAAAAAGTAGTGGATTTCCACAATTTTCTCTTATTTGAAGTTGGACCTTAGGTGGCATAGGAGGGAGATTAAGAGCCAAAGTAAGAGTCTTCTTTATTTATCTGCTCTTAGTGCTGATGTTAAAGCGCTTGGTCTAATACTTGTCTGACATTATCCGATACTCCGTATTTGACATTATTTCTACATTGATCCTCCGCTATTAGAGAGGTTGTTTTTTCGCATATCAGATATGTGTGGAAACACACATATCAACTAAAAGGCAAATAGCTAAAAGACAAAAAAAGGAAGTACCATTCATGTAAAAAAAAGTACTATTCTGTAAAAAAAAAGTACCATTCTGTAAAAAAAAGTACCATTTTTGTTTAAAAAAGTGCCATTTAATTTCTTTTTTGTCCTTTTTCTTATTTTGTCTTTTGTTCTGATATGTATTTGCCCATACATATCTGTTATGCGCTTGTACTTCCTCGCTATTAGACGCCACATGTGAAGCAAATATTTGATGTTTTTATTGATATGTGCCACGTATACATGCAGGGGACTTGCATTTTTGCCGGCAGTCCATGGAAATGAGAACGACACCATCTACTATCGCCGGGGCAGGAAAGCTTTGGTTATTTTCGGAGTGGGCGTTGTAGTAATAATGTTATTAGTTTACATTATTTATCCAAGAATCAGAAGCGGAATTCGCCGACAAGTCGAATGATGCAAGGTCCCGAAGAAAATTCCCAACGACAAGACGAGGATCTACGAATTTCAAAGTGCAAATTTGCCTTAATTTGAGAGACTTTCGAATAAACGGTGAAAGAAAATATTAAAATGAAAGATTGGGTCTTATATTTATAAGGGGAAGCCCAAACCGCTTAACTTCCTTTCAGTTTGCACCGCATATATGATCACTTGAAGTGGAAACAACGATCATCGCAACTACATGACACTTGTCATAAATGCCCAAATTTAGAAGACCTTTTTGGATTAAAATGGCGGGAGTTTTGAATTTCAAAACCGGCAAGTGGAAAATTAATACCCATTCATTTAATCCTAAATTAAATGGGTCTGTGTGACATGTTGTTTGGGTGCCCAATTATCTATCAATAGGGCAACTGCCCAAAAGCCCACTTGGCTAACACAACATAAAGTCAGCTCTCCCTCATAGGCTCTACGCCTCATATAAGCGGCCCCATGCCCACTTGTAGTAAAGCCATAGCTGCATTTACTACACACACTATATAAATATGTCGCCTTAGAGCACATATCAAGGTACGTTCATGTATTTCCTTTACACTAACAATTCTCTAGAGAACTCTCTCTAGATCTGAACGTAGTGCTTACTTAGGCATCGGAGAGACTTTCCTCGGAAACACCCCCGAGGCTAGTAATCTCACTTGTGTGCAGGTATTTGGGACTTAAAACACATTAAGAGCAAGCTAAATCTTCCACATCAACAAAAGGGCCTTCAATCCGAAACACATTGTTTCGTACCCGGAACACCCGTATATAAAATAATACATTATGTTAAATTGTTAACCTTATAATAATACACCATATTATCCTCATAATTCATTATTTCCAATTTAACCATCCCTTTGTAAACTAATATAATTTTAATTACTATCTCTCACTACAAGAATTTGTATCTTTAACGACAACCTAATTACGACGGGTCAAAAATCCCGTCATAAAAGTCTTTTGCGACGGGGTTAACAACCAAACAATGACAGGAATAACCGTCGCAAATGTCTTGTACGACGGGTTTACGATGGATTTACGACGGAATTTTCTATTAAAGACGACCCCCTTTTATGACGGGTTTGCGACAGGAAATCCCTTCGTTAATCAATGATTATTGGCCTTTCGCGACGGGATTTCCAGTCGTTAATAGTACAATTTCTTATAATGTCTACTGTTTCACAACAATCTTTACATTTTTCGTTTTATTCTGTTTCACAATGTTTTTTACACTGTATTTTATACTATTTTTGAACATTAAAATGTACATTTTATCCCCTTAACCCGCAAAATTTACATCTTTCCACTAACTTTTTTCTTACTTAATTCATGTTTTTCTTACACCTACCCACATTTTTACACTATTTCTCTTCCTTTATCCATATTATTATACTCACCCACTTTTTTACACACTTTATCTTATTTGTCTTAATATTTATGTAAATAATAACTATAAAGATCGATCATTATAAAACGGAGGTAGTACATAATACTTCATCCGTTTGTTAATAGTTGCACTATTATTTTAACCACTATCATCTTTAGTTATCGGTTATATTAAAAGGACAAAATTTAATTTAAATATAGACATTGAAACTAATTAGTCCAACAACATTTTATAAAATACATATTAGTAAAATGACTAGTCAATTTCGTTATATGATAGTGTAGAAAGTAAAAATGTTGAGACTATTATAAAACCGACTAGCACAAAACACTCTCTCATAATGTTCCGTTAATAATCTTGCAAGATGGATTATGAACTCCGATCACAAATAGCCAACAACTTTAGAATTAGTGATCAACTAAGTGTTACAAACACATTTTGATAAACATATCAAACTTGCTAATTAATTAAAAGGGTAATCAAATATTATTGATGCAAAACATCTGTTAAACTAGAGCTTTGCAAATATCACTTTTGAACACCCTAATAATTCTTTGTTTTTATAAAATCATTTTCCAACTTAAATAAAGGAATTACTAAAGCATTACCGCCACTGTGATAATGGTTAAGGTTAATACCAGAATTAAACAGCGAAAATAACTAACTTTCAATAATTAAATGATAGTTAATGGTCTTACTACAAGTTGGAACCATTTTAGGCCTAAACCAAAATTCAATTGAAAACAAATTCCATTAACCAAAACTGAAATAGAAGCAGTCTAGACTATATAAAATAAATAGAGTTTAAAAATTTCAAGTAAAAATAAACGCTCTCAACCAATCTCATTGCTAGGTAACTTCACTTGTAAGTCACCTCTAGAATCCTGCTTATTAAAAATTTACTCCCCAACAATACAAGTGCAAATGATTGATCATTTTAGGGTCATTATGGCAAAGACCATGACCAAAAACACATAGCACGTAACTCTTGACTTATAGATTAATTAGAATAAGCATCGAACGGGCCTAGAAAAGAAATGTCCATTGGACAGGTGTTGGGAGCCAACCAAACACCAAAAGAAATAATAGTAACCTGTGTCAGACCATACTGACGGAATTATCTGCATAAAAAAGTGAAACAACGTCTTGTATCACTAGTAGGAGTACTGCCCCATAGGCTATCATACTCAAGATATCTACGTTTCAAGTGTTTTCAAGTTTATTCGGATTGCACCTTACGTTTATTAATTTTTTATTGAAAAGCCTACTCAGACTTGCTAATTAATTAAAAGGGTAATTAAATAAATTCTAAAGTGCAATTGTCGAACGGGACCTTATACGTCATTATTTCGTTTTAAATTATTTCCTTCTTTTTAGAA
Organism: Spinacia oleracea; assembly: GCF_020520425.1. Taxonomy (NCBI): domain Eukaryota; kingdom Viridiplantae; phylum Streptophyta; class Magnoliopsida; order Caryophyllales; family Amaranthaceae; genus Spinacia; species Spinacia oleracea. The sequence goes on from NC_079490.1 coordinate 181,912,773, forward strand.
GGAAGGGGTTCTGCCGTTATGTTGTATATGTTGTATGTTTATAACACCATTGTTTTATACGCCATAATAGAATTGGAACCACTACCAAAGTCACTTGTTTGAGTTGTTTCCCATTAATATTATCCATCAATTACCATTTACCAACATCAAATCACATCATTATCCCCACAATCTAGACGTTTTTCTGTTCAAACCTAACGAAGGTTGTGTTTGGTAGGTATAGGACGGAAGTTTAATTTGTTAGTTTGATGATATTTTATTGGTAGGCCCTTAACTAAATAATAAAGGCAACAATTAATTTCATAAACTTTTGAAAGTTATAATCATGCTAAAAGGAAATCATTCATTTATAAAACACAATTAGTTTCTTGTAGCTTGTATTTTGTGTTGTGGACACCTAGACGGCCACACGTACTCAAGGTTGTGAAGTGTAAAGATTTTCCTTAAGTAGAGAAACGATACTAATTTATTCATACAAGTATATGTGTTTTAGGGACACAAATAATACTATTTTTCATCCAATCCTAACTTAGATCTTTGTCATTGATGAGTGATTGTTACCTAATCAAGCCACTAAGACCACAATTATACGGTTAATTAGCAATTTTAATTTTAAAAGTTTTTGGTGCAAATGAGCCACATGTACAATTACAAATTGCAAATGTGGGCACGCGGGAGGATTCGAACCTGAAACATATCATTCTCAAGCCTTCAGATTTAACCAATAGGCCAAGCCCTAATTGATAATATCTAATGTTTCTGGTTTTACTTTAAGCTACTACCTACTTCATATATTTTACCAATGATGTCTAGGCCTAGTGGTTAAGATTGAGGGCATGTGTACAATAAGTCCTAGGTTCAAATCTCCCCTCGCCCATTTATAGTTTATATTTCACTAAAATATATTTTGACTTCGAAAGAACGTAAATAGTCCTTACATTTTCACTATCGGACTTATTAGGTTTTGAATGGAAGTACACTTACGTAAATGAAAGTATTAGGATTTTAAAATTAATGTTAAGAATATGTTGTCAATTTTTTTTTTTTTTTTTTTTTTTGTTGTTGTAAGGCCCTGTTCTTTTGAGTTGAATTAAATAGAACTGCACTTAATTTAATTTAATTTAACTGAACTTAACTTACGCTTTGTTTTGTTCACATAACTTTCACTTATTTCGGGAAAAATAATTTCAGATAAGTTCATGTAAGATAAGTTCGGGAAAAAAAAGGTTGACCAAATATAATTTATAACTAAAATAAGTTTTGATAAGTTAGGATAACTTCAGATAAGTTAATTAAATTAAGTTCAGATAAGATAAGTTCGGAAAAAATAAGTGAAAATCAGGTGAATATAACGCACCCTTAACTTAACTTAAATAACTTAACTAAATTGGACTTAACTGAATATTACTGAATTGAAATAAATAATAAATACGGAGTAGTAAATAATAAATACGGAGTAGTAAATAATAAATACAGGTTAATAAATAATAAATGCTACAGTCGTTCAATAATGTTCCTCATGTTTAATATTCATATGCTCAAAGTTTAAAAAATTTGACCGTAATTAGTACTATAAATAATAGTAAAAATATTTACTTGTGAGATGTCATTAGATTCTTTTCAGTGTAAGTTTTCTAAATATAAATTTTTTACAATTTTTAATAATGAAAATTTTAAAATATTAATGGCCAAAGTAGTGCATTCGAGACCGCACATAATGAAAAAGTGATGAACGTTATTAAAGGGAGAGAGTAATAAATAATAAGAAATAAGTAGTAAGTAGGAGTATTAAATAAGAAATAAGGAATAAGAAATAATAAATAATAAATAATAAACAATTAATAATTAATAATAAATGATATATGATCAATGATAAATTATAAATGATATATGATAATAAATGGTAAATAAAATATAATTGATAAATGATATCATACTCCCTCCGTCTCTATTTGTTCTTCCTGGTTTAACTTTTTTTCGTCTCACAAGGAGATTCCAAACAGAAAGAACAAAAAGAGACGGAGAGAGTACATGATAAATGATAAATGAGGAATTATAGTAACTAATATAAATATAATAATACTAATAATAATAATAATAATAATAATAATAATAATAATAATAATAATAATAATAATAAGTTGATTTGAATTGAATTACAATGAACTGAACTGAACTAAACTAAACTGAACTGAAATATAAGCGCTGAAACTAAAATTAAGCCAAAAAGAACAACGTATCTATTTACATTATACTAAACAGACATCAGGAATGACACATGTCATTTCTTGGTGCAAAATTTTCACGCCAAGAACCCCTTTCGTAAAAAACACCAATATATTTTATTTATTTTTTTCTCTTTTAACCTGCTTATGCATGGAAAGAAAAAATATATTATTGAATATGACAATATTTGATTGATGATTTTGGTAATATTTTAGTCAAATCGTAATATCAATAATAGAAATTATATTAACTCAATATTTTGTCAAAATAACATATTAAGCATATCGAATATTTGGTCAAATTTTCATATTTCAATATAAAAATTATATATTACGTAATAGAACAAAAATTGCTTATTAGATGATCAATACGTCTCATGTGTGACCAGCCACACCATCAATTTGATGGTGAACGCGCGCGCGCATACGACTACAAATATGGGCAAAGAGACCCTTAATAAAAGACCCGTTGGTCGACATAGAGGGTCTCTTTCATATAAGAGATCTAATATTGTAGATAACGGGTCTCTTACGAATCAAATAACCCAATAAAAATTAGAGGGAGAGAAATAAAAGACATGTTATCTAGCTTAACTGATCTCTAGCGTATAAAAGGGCCCACTTATTTTTCGTAAAAAATGAAATAAGAAAACCAAGAAACCTCTTATTTAACTAAACGGGTCTCTAGTATTTTACATGACCCACCACTTTTCCATAAAAATTAAAGTAAAATAAAGAAAGACCCGTTGTTTAACTCAACGGGTCTCTACTTTCCTTCTTTTTTCTGAAGGAAAACCCTGAGTCCTGACGAAACCAATTTCACCACATTGTTCTTCCCTGCAATGTTGCCTCTTCTTCCCTCGACATACTCACATATAATGTAGGGCAAAGGTTGGATAACTCACCACCACCGGCGAAATACACTACAATCGGCGACATAACTACCACCGGCGACCTCACCACCACCGTTGCCGAACTACAAAATTTAGGTCTTTTATTCTTTTCGCATCACTCTCTTATCTTCTCGAATTTTTGTTTCGAATTTCTTATTTTTGTGTGGGCTTTTTCGATTTGCGATTTCAAGTTGTAATTGTTGCTACATAGTTAGGTTTTTTTCTGAATTTTTTAACTACAAAGTTAGAATATTTTCTCTTGTGAATTTCTGCAAATTTCATGTTGAATTGCTGCTTAAAACTGTGGCTTTAGTCGAATTTGAAGTCTGTATGCTTGTCAACTGTCAATGCGATGTTTTTGCTTCATTTGAAGTACTCATGCCAGACTTCTATCTTTATGTCGACTCTACCACAAAAAGTTACGGATATCTTGTAGTTTCTAAATGGTGTGCGTTGTCATGCTTAATGGTGTTTGTCTCATGCTAAATAAGTTTAGAGGTTTTTCCTGTGATGTGTGATGTCCAGCTTGGCTTCTTTTATGAACATAAGATTCATTATAGGATTTGCAGAAGAAGTTTTCCTTCTCCTGTTGATTTTGGGTTTATGATTACTCTTATTTGGGGGTGAGGGGTGGGAGGGAAGGAAAGAATTCTTGTTTCATCAGGTTGTTGTGCTTTGAAGTTTTGTTTTTAGTTTGTCAAAAGAGGGTCAGGGATAGAATGAGGTTGTAAAGACATGTATCTGTCCGGTTTACCTGCCAAGAACGAGCCCCTGATAACAATAATGGTGAAACAAAAACTTCATCTCAAGCTATCCAGCAGCTCGGAGTCACTCTTTTGGAAAAATGGTTTGCAGGAGATGCGTGAAAAGGTGCACAAGAGGCAGGGAAGTTGAGTTGCCTAAGATAATTAAGCATCAAGATCCTGACTTCTTTGCTTAGACTTAAATACCAGTAATAATCAGATAAAACATAGGTCATGTAATTGTTGCTCCGTAGTCCTTGCTGTGCAAAAGCCAGAATGTGTAGATGAAAATTTACTTTTATCCCTCCATTTTTAGATGATATGTTACTTGACTAGTTGTACATTTGCATTGGATTGTGCAGATAGTGAATGAAATGCGTGGTATTCAGCAGGTTCGAGTTGAAACTGGTTTGCATTACCTGCATACAATGTTGTATTAAAAATGTACTTCTATATATAGCTAACGTTATCTTGTGCTATTGTTCTGGATTTTTTGAACAAACAATTGCTGGAGAAGGTTATTGACTGGTGTTACTTAACTTTCTATGCTGGTGTTAACAATTGGTGTTACTTGACTTTCTATGCTGGTGTTACTTATACATTGTATTCGTTACTACTTTTCTTATTTTATTGCAGTTTCAAATTAGAGGTTCCTTGTATAGACTGGTGTTACTTATACATTGTATTCGTTGTTACATTTCTTCTTTTATAGCAGTTTCATGTTAGAAGTTCCTTGTATAGACCGGTGTTACTTGACTTTCTAAGTTGGTGTTACTTATAAATTGTATTCGCTTTTACTTTTCTTGTTTTATTACAGTTTATTCAATTTCATGTTAGAGGTTCCTTGTATAGAATGGTGTTACTTTATTTCTATGTTTATGTTACTTTTAGATTATGTTAACCAATGCGATAGACTTTAAACACGTTGGGATTATTTATAAGTGTGAACACACGCCACACCTCGGGATGTCAACGAGCTGAGCCAAGCCGAGTATTTGCCTGTTCGAGCTAGGCTTGATAACCGAGCTTTCAGTCAGTCATGGATCGTTCGCTGTATATTTAGGAAAGCTTAGTCAAGCGGTGTTTGGTTTCATCATCGAACACACCGTGTCGGGCCTAGGGACAAATGTAGGCGTCTACACTCGTGAATAAGCTCGAGTTCTTTTAATATATGTACTTTTTATAAAATAATTTTTTGCATAAATTAATTTTAATAAATATTTATTTGTAACATATTAAACATGAAAAAAAAATGATAAACATGTTTCTTAATTTAACATTTGATGATCAATCTCTGTCGAGCCTCAACGAGCCTATCGAGCTTCGAGCCGAACCGAGTTCGGTTTTAACTTTTCAAGCTCGAGCCCAATTTCCTAGGCTCAGCTCGACGAGCTTCGAGCTCGAGCCGAGCCTTTGCTCACGAGTTTCGAGCTCGAGCCGAGCCTTTGCTCACGAGTTTCAAGCTCGAGTCGAGCTTATAAAGGCTCGGTCTCGGCTCGGATCATTAACACACCTAATTGTAATTATGTGTACAGTCCTCGGTCTCCAAAATGATGATCATAATATCAATTTTTTATAATTTTAATTATAACTACAGAATTCAATATTTGATGTCCGAAAACATTATATCGGAGCAGCATATAAAAAAGGAATAAGGTGCGTTAGAACTTAATAATCAAAATTTATTTTAGTTATAATTGTACTTAAACGACACTTATTTTTCATGAAGTTATCTTATCTGAACGTAACTGAAATTATATAAACTTATTTTTCCCAAAATAAATGAAAAAAGATGAAACAGAACAGAGCTTAACTTATGTAGCGAGGAAGCATGACAAAAACGCCTAAAAGTTCCCCGTAAATGGTTTATTAATACACAATGTGGACGATGTAATTATGTAAATAGTTTTCGGTCTCGAAAATGATGAATGTCGATCAATGAGAGATCGGAAGTGGAGTGCTTTCTTTGCTTACCAACATTATTCCACCAACATATAGTCTCATCTCCAAAACGTCATATACCTTACATAATTACAACACTTTACATGTAGTACATTGTTTTGTCAAAGCTTAAGGACAATGACGTTTACGTAGTTTCTCCAATTTGGTTGGTAAACACATTGTATTTTCAAGGAAAGGTTGGTAAGTACATTAATCAATGTGAGAATCATTTTACATTGCAATCCATCGTTGTAACTTGTAACGTACACGAAGAATGTTTATCGATGGTAAATTACGAAGGAAGTGGATTTCATATTTTGTAAAATTCGACCCGGCCCCGACATGAAAGCATGAAACAAATTGGCCACGAAATAAGTGACTCGTGACTTTTTCTTTATTTATAGTGATACAAAAAATGTAAAATTGATATTAGAAAATATAAATTACGATAATAAATTTATAAAAGTTTAGTTAAATCAGAAGATAAGATCAAAGCAGGTCGATGATACTGTTAAATTTCATATTAGATCAGCCTGATCATAGGTTTATTAAGCTAATAGGAATCATAGGTCATACGCTCATAACCAATTATCAAGGCAATTTTCTAAGTATTATCAACGTATTGTATCTTTAGCATGGTACCTACAATCAAGGCTATTCGTTTGCCCTATGTGCTTATACATTGTGTGCACACGAGTAAAAGTCCTTGTGTTCTATCTTGCAATGTAAAACATGCACGAACAAAATATTGTTTGGTTGCACCTTACAATGTACCGTTATAATCATATATAGATCAAGCATTGGTAGCATATGACACTCATTTCATCCTTTGCACAGGAAAGTATCAAGTTTTCTCATTAAGCACACTACTATAAAGTATAAACGTAGTAGGTTAGTAAGTACTTCCTCCATTTCAAAAAGATCTTTACACGTACTATTTGCACGGACTCCGGTTCAATGTTTGACCGTTAATATATCCAATTTTGTATGGAAAAAAATTATAAAAAGTTAATATTCTCAAAATGAATAACGAGACCAATCTAACATGATCTTACATGTAACATTTTGATGTATATAATAGTGGGAATTTACGGTCAAAGTTTTCATACTTTGGACACATTTTCCAAAGCGTAAATAACTTTCTGAAACGGAGGTAGTATAAGACGTTTGCTCGAATTTCTTCTAATTCTAAAAAATATCTCTTGCGTCTCTCCCTCTATACACCAGAAAGGACGTACAACGTAAGAAACAATAGAAAAATATGAGAAAGGGGAAAAAGAAAAAGAAAAAAAGCAACGTTTGTAATGACAGATGAATTTCATTACTATAAAGCCATGTTCACCGATGGAGTTTAGGTAACATTTAGCGCCTTGGAGGTCAAAACACTTACACTAAATTATAGTAATTAAGTTCACATAACTTAATTTGGGGCCAATAAATTCGAGTAAGTCAGCATGTTGAGTAAGTGTTACGCTCACAGGTATATACATTACAAGAATTTGTATTTTTAACGACAACCTAATTACGACGGGTCAAAAATCCCGTCGCAAAAGCCTTTGCGACGGGGCTAACAACCATACAATGACGGGAATAACCGTCACAAATGTCTTTTACGACGGGTTTAGGACGGATTTACGACGGGATTTCTATTAACGACGGCCCCCTTTTATGACGGGTTCGCGACAGGAAATCCCGTCGTTAATGAATGATTATTGACCTTTCGCGACAGGATTTCCCGTCGTTAATAGTACAATTTTTTGTAGTGATAATAGATAAGTTTATACAAGTGATAGAATAAAATAAAAAAACACATATATAACTCTCAGCATAATATATTAAGATACTGTTTGGTTTTACGGAAAACATTTTCAATTAATTAAAATGATTTTCCATGGAAAAATGTCTTAAATAAAAATATTTCAAACTAGTTTACATTAAATATTTATTTTTCCTTACAAGAAAAGTGAAAAGGAAGGAAAATGAGTGTGGTGGGTGAGGATGGAGGGAGGAAAGTAAAATGGAAGGTAAAGTGGTTAAAAGTAAAATGTTTTTCCCTTGAAATAGTTTTTTTCTTTTTTTTTGTTAAACATATACTACCTCCTTTCTTGAAAAACTTTTACACTTTCCGTTTCAGTACATTTCAGAAAGTTTTTTACACTCTACTTTATTCCATTTCTACTTTCATTTGGCTCACCATAACTTACCCATTCACAATACTTTAATAATAATTTTCATTCACCCACACTGTTGGACAATTTATAGCCACCATCACATATTCACCAAAATTCCTTAATTACCGTGTAAATAATAAGCGTAAAGATCATTTAAGAACAGAGGTAATAATGTTTTATAACCAAACTTGCGTGCAGAGAAAAAACCAAAACAACCTATGATTGAAGAAATATTGAAGAAATGCTTAGTCCTTTTAAATCATTATATATTTTACGCAAAATAAACAATCCCTAAGTAGCAAATGTACAATATAATTAGTACGTTCCGCCCTTAATAGTTGTTTGATCCTTGATTTAGTTAGAAAGCTATCTTATCTCAAAAAATGACTTAGCTTGGAGTTTTCCAAAGTAACACAAAGAAAAACTTGACTCTTCTGATCCGTGGCATAGAAAATAAGGCAAATTAAACTAAAGCAAACTCCGGAAATAGTAAATGCTTCATTATTCATGTGGTTATGCCCTTTCCAAAATTAGAGCAAATGATAAATCAAGATTAAAGATGGAGATAAAAAAAAAACTTTTTGGATAAGATAAGGAAACTACTCTCTACTATAGTTTGACAGGTGCTCTTCAGTACGTGACCTTCACTCGTTCTGATATTTTATAGGGGTACAACTATTTTATCTTTTTATGCATGACCTCGGGGAGGAATATTATAAATGTATTAAAGTAAATTTTGCATTACATCCAGGACACTATTGATCATGGTTTTCATTTAGTGGCGTTAACCATAATTTCGTTACAGGGAAAACACACTTAAAGAAATATAAACTCGGAATACATTGAAATCACAACAAATTTATAAAAACATACAATATGAATTTGACTATAACACTCTATATATACTCAATAGTCACTGTGAAATATAGAATTTATTTTAACGTTCATTCTCCTACCACTACGACTGCGGTTTGCGATAGAAAATAGAGTTTTCTTAAGATATATATAATTTGTATAATTCTAGTCACATTAATTTTCATATATAATACAATAATGACTAATGTTTGTAATAAGATAAATGAAAAACACTTCATGCTAATCTAGGGAGTTTCACCCAATCTAACACTAGTGCTTAAATTATTCTAAAATCTACACTTTATATAGAAGATAATGAAATGGAAGGATAGGGGAGGAAGGGAAGGGTAAAGAAAGGGATCGGGAATGATAAATAGATCTTCATTTGCCCTTAAAATTTCTCCAACTAAAACCTTTTCAATTATGCAAATTTAATCCTATGTCAAAAAAAAAAAAAAAAAAAAAATTCTCCAACTCTAAAAGGGTGCTGCTTATTGAACTCATGCCGAAATAGTAATTGGTGAACCATAATTAAATTGCTTAGTGATGAGCTGCCATAAAACAACAAAGCTTTCGTTATAATTCACTAAAAAGACAAAATTGCCCATAAGGCCGTCAGACATTATTGGCCCTTGGCGGGCGTCTGAAAGTCTCGAGTCAAATAATTGTAGCTCTTTTTAGTCTTGACCCTAGAAATACTTTACACAAAAATAAAATTAATAAAATTAAAATATTTCTAAGAAGTAAAATTGGTAGGACCATTATCATGCATGCTCACCAACTGATTTTTTTTTATTGAAATTCAATGCATTACAACACGTTTACAATTTCATGGTTTTTCTTAGTAATTTTAATTAATTTATCACTTTTTCTCTCAAACCCTGAATTAATTAAACAAGTTTTCAACTTTTGTGTATCATTTTATAAATATCTTTTCAATTGAATTCAAAAAATATATGTTCTTGTATATTAGGTATAAAGCATGTGCGAGTACGTAAATTATATTGTTGTGTAATGACATCAATATATTTATATTTACTTTAAAGAAAAGTAGAGGAGGGATGGATGCAAAGCACAAGCAAGTTGGATGAAATCGACCACGAAAGCCTTCGTGGAATACTAGACAATTTGGTCGTTTATTACTTTATTCATCCTATATTAGATGTATTTTATTCATTTGATTTTCAATTATTTGAACTTATCAGGAAAAATAAATATAAACTGGACATGAAAAACCCTTAGTTTATTTTTCGTAAACATCTAAATACTTTTTTTTGAAATAAACATGGAAAAGTAAATTAGTTCAAACATTTATCAAGTGATCACATGCTTTTTGTTAATTGTTTGGTTTATGTGTTTTCCTTTTATCACAAATTCTTATTTACAATGGCTGTACAATAAATATTGTACACCGGAGTAAAAGTTAACTCAAAATGCTTAAAAGTTAAGCATATATAAGTAAAAGTTATCTATTTTTCAGTTATCTATTTTTTTTCATTTTAGTAAAACTTATTTCTTCAAAATAACTAATAATGTATAAAATTAATCATTTAACCCTTTAAAATATTTATCTATCAATTTTTTTTTACTAATACAAAAGTTAATCAAAACTAGGTTAAAGTTATAAAAAAAACGGTTAAAGTTATCTTGGTGTACAATAAATTTATTGTACACCTTGTGCGCACAAGACCTTTTGTCCTTTTATTACTTTGGAACTACCCTCGTTTGGGAAAAAAAAACATGACTTTTATTAATAATTGTTTGTTGGATTGTATTGTCATTTTAATAAATAAAAAGGACCATATATAGTTTTTTAATTGAACAAAAGAGGGAAGGAGATCCTGACTTTTAAATATTAATAGATCTATGCAATAAAATGAAATACGAAGTACTCCACCCGTTCTTAAATATTAGTCATGTTTTGACTTTTCAACTCGTTTCTACACAATATTTAACGTAAATGTCTCCAAATACGTATGTTAGAAAAATATAAAAAAATAATATTATTAAACTACAAATTAAGACGAACAAAATAAGATCTCGCATGAATATGTTTGAAAGTACATATTGGAAATAAATTAGAACATTCTCTTCAATTATGAATAGTATCAAGATTCCAAAAGGAACTACTATTCGAGAATAGAAAGAGTATGTAAATTAAATAGAAACGAGTTAGAAAAATGTGACAATCCATTGAATTAGAACAAGAGATTATGAAATACTATGTACAAAGTAAGAAGCACTGTAATAGAATTGTATATTAGTGGGATTGACGAGGTGGTGTCCTCTTGACCTTAACCATTGCCAATCTATGCTTGGAAATTCGAATTGGATTTATATGTAATTGTGTGGGGATTGATTAATCAGACGTAACTAAAAACAGTAGACTATAATTTAGATTAGGATCCTTTTATATAGATACGGATCACAAAGTTATGACTTTACGACGCTTAATTCCTCTTTAGTTTCTTGTCCATTTAATTATCTTTTATTTTATGTTGTGTTCTTTTTTTACTTGGAGCTTCTCTCTGTGTTTAATTAAAAAAAAAAAAAAAAGAAAAAAAGATCACACATAGACTGCAAAATGAAAGGTGAAAACAATGGAAATGATGGAAGTAGATTTTCCATCAAGATGAAAATGAATCAGAAGTTGCTCAAGTTGTCCACTGTACATTCGGACATCCTTTGCGCACAATACATCATAATACTGTCATTTTCCGATGAGAAATCAAAAATATGTGCGAAAAAATTGTTTTAGATGTCAATGTGATATAATGAAAATTGCCAAAATGTATACAACTACTACTAAAAAAGGTTGATCCTACATTACTAGTAAATGAAAATTTCCAAAAAGGCAGAAATAAAATTAAAATTAAAAAAAAAAAAAAAAAAAAAAAGGAAAAAGAGAAGAAATTGGAGGGGGGTAGGTGTGAGATTGACCGAACCACCACATTACACGCACACAATCACCAATCTTCTCCCTCTCTTGTATATAAACCCTTCCCTTCTTCTTTTATCCTCAGCTTGCAGTTCCAAAAAAACTCCAAGCTTTATAACTTACAGAAAAATAAAATAAAAACAAAAAAAACAAAATTAACATTTTCATTTCACATTTTTGCTTACAAGTTACCACAACAAGAAACAAATTACATTAGAATCATTCGCAGCGAAAATGCAGGCATTATCTCCGTCTCCAACCACCACCGCCGCCTCACCTAACCCACTCCGAACTCGGCAAACCACCACCACGACTCGAGTCACCTTCCACCCGAGTCAACTCACTATCCGATGCTCCGCTTTCGGTAGGAACGGTGCCGTTACTGGTACACGCGCCGATTGGCAAAGCTCGTGTGCTATACTCGCTTCCAAAGTCATCTCTTCCCAACAAAACTCCTCCGCGGGCGGAGATGGCAGCGAGAAACCTGATGAAATCACCACTGTGAACGGCCATAAAACCCTCAGCCTACTTCCAATCGTCTCAACTGTCACCACCGCCGCAACAACCACCACAAACAACCTCCCAAAACCTCTTTCTCTCTCCACTGACTTCTCCCCAGCTCCAATGCACGGAAACACCCTCCGCGTCGCTTATCAGGGCGTCCCCGGCGCGTACTCTGAAGCTGCCGCCGGGAAAGCATATCCCGGTTGTGAAGCCATCCCTTGCGATCAATTCGAAGTGGCGTTTCAAGCGGTGGAGCTCTGGATCGCCGATCGGGCAGTTCTTCCGGTTGAGAATTCCCTCGGCGGTTCGATTCATCGGAATTACGATCTTTTGCTTCGTCATAGGCTCCATATTGTCGGGGAGGTTCAGCTTCCGGTTCATCATTGTTTGTTGGCTTTGCCTGGGGTGAGGAAAGAGTATCTGACGCGCGTGATTTCACACCCGCAAGCGCTAGCCCAGTGCGAGCACACGCTCACCAAGCTGGGGTTGAATGTTACTCGAGAAGCCGTTGATGATACTGCTGGCGCCGCTGAGTATGTTGCTACTCATGGGTTGAGGGATACCGCCGCCATTGCCTCCGCACGCGCCGCCGATTTGTACGGTTTACAGGTATTAATTCTTTACCTTTTATTAAAATCGAGTACATGAAAAATTACATTACAGTAATATTATTGCTGGAAATTTGACTGAATTAGCTTGTTATAAGAGTGAAAGCACTATCATTAGCATTATGATATGGTGGAGATATTATTGATGAATTGTCAAATTTCAATTGCATGTTGTACTGTGATGATTAATTTAGGGTGATGAAAAATGAAATTAGTCATTTTCCTCAAAAAATAAATAAAAAAAGAAAAGAAATTAGTCATGTATGGTAAAGGAGCCAACTAACTAAGAATTTTGAACTTGTGGCCTTGTGGGTGATGGTGAACCATTATGTTATGCTTTTGTTTTATTGCCTGGCATCCCCATGGCCTTGTTGTTTTCACTTGCCCAAAATTTAAAAAATGTTGAAGAATTTATTGCAATGATCATCATGTTTTGATTAGCTCAAATACAAATTAACAAGTTCATGTAAAAGCTACAAATTTGTATATACTTCAGTCTTAACCACTATGCCAAGTCATCATGGGTCTAACTGTTTGAGTAATTAAAATTAACTTGGTAATAATGTGTGATTTTGTCATTAATTCCGAAATCTATAACATAATGGCATTCTAGGAAATTTCGTTAATGAATTAATGGTCTACTTAGTGGTCTAATATGTACAAGCATCTTTGTTGACCAACCATATTTGTTAATGTTAGACTTTGTCTCCAACTACTAAGTCTATTATGTACAAGTTTTAATAATTCATACTTAGGCAACTTAGCAATGAATTTACTAAAAGAACAAAAAAATACTAGTTGAAGTTGAAAATTGACACCATTTTTGTTATTTTAACAAGTAGAGTTGCTCCCACGTATTTTGGCATCTAATTGATGTGAACTTTTTCAATATTTTCCATGTATGAGTAATAGTAGTGGTGGATGCATTTTAGCCATGACAGCTCGATAGATACCGATAGCACATGTTGCCTTTCCTACCAAACGCTCCTAAAATTAGAATTTTAATTTTAATATTAATTTTGTTGATCAGAACTGACCAACTAAAATTGTTATTAATGAATTTATGTAGTTAATTAATTGATTTATATTATACAGATATTGGCAGATGGTATTCAAGACGACTCAGGAAATGTTACTCGGTTCGTTATGTTAGCCAGGGAGCCGATTATTCCTCGAACCGACCGGCCTTTTAAGACGAGTATAGTGTTTGCTACTCATGACAACAATGGGGAAGGCAAGGGAACCTCATCCTTGTTCAAGGTTCTTTCGGCGTTTGCCTTTAGGAACATTAGCCTTACCAAGATTGAGAGCCGCCCCCACCGCCACCGACCTATTAGGCTCGTTGATGACGCTAATGTAGGTACGGCCAAGCATTTCGAGTACATGTTCTACGTTGATTTCGAGGCTTCAATGGCCGAGCCTAGAGCTCAGAATGCGCTTGCTGAGGTTCAAGAATTCACATCTTTCTTAAGGGTATTAGGGAGTTATCCCATGGATATGTCACCGTGGTCTCCGTCACGTCCTGATGATCAATAATATTAAAAACTCTATAAACGTACAATAATTAGTGTTGTTGTGTTCATAATTCTTGATCCTCAACAAGATGGCAGAGGGTGGAAGAATCATGTAAGAAGAGAGAAAACTGTTTATTTTGCTTAATTTTGTCCTTGGGATTATTTTATTTATTTAGATATAAATAGATTAATAGAATTGTTTATATGTATTTTTCTTGGAATTTATTTTAATTCCTTAAGAAAGAGATGGAGTAGTGGTGGACCAGTTTATGATGGTGGAAAATTGTTGGTGAGAAATGTACATGTAGAAGATGTTGATTATTGTGATCACGATGTACCAACTTTCTTTTTTTAAATATGTTTTATTACCCTTTTTAAAATTTATTTAAGTCAGTGAATATACTTTTGGTTAATTGGTCTTTTTACTCCTAATCCACAAAATCTCATTTGATTGTAATGTTTTTTTTTTGTTTTTTTATAGTTGTTGTCCATCGCCTACTAGAGTGACTAACCATCTCGCTCTGCATGCTTTAATCATATGTAAAGGGTTGACCAATGATCTGTTTTCATTTCCAAAGGTGGGATGTGACTCGAATCCCCAACCTATTAGTTAAGAGATTAAGTGAATATCTACTATGCTAAGACCAACTTGATTCATTCAAATGTAATGTACGACTCTGAAGTATTACTGATTCGTTCTTCTGTTACTTGGTAGCTCGCGATCTCCACCGGCCGGCCTCGAATGGATTGGCCGGCTAATATAATATTGATCATACAGCTGAAAACATTTGGTACAACTGCACAAGATGGCAACATAAAAACTGGATTTGAGATTTGAGTGACTTCTCTTTTCTAAAGACGTTTTGTAAGAGTAACTCTTTAGAAGTCTTTCTTGGCCTCTCACTAGTTTATTACATTCTTACATAGTACTTCCTCCATTTTTATTTATATGACACAATAGGGTTTTGGACACTATTCACACAACCTCTTTTGACTTCATTTTGTGGTTTATACTTAAGTAAAAACATAGTCGTGTGGGGTCTTGTTAGATTCGTCACAATAAATATTTTTTAAATATCAACTTTTTATAATTTTTTCTTATCCAAAATTGA
Organism: Spinacia oleracea; assembly: GCF_020520425.1. Taxonomy (NCBI): domain Eukaryota; kingdom Viridiplantae; phylum Streptophyta; class Magnoliopsida; order Caryophyllales; family Amaranthaceae; genus Spinacia; species Spinacia oleracea. The sequence continues at coordinate 181,928,277 of NC_079490.1, forward strand.
AGATATTATTGTTTGAAATCGTGTATTGGAAAACGTGACTAAATAATTGTGTCATTTAAATAAGAACAGAGGAAGTATTTGTGAACAGTGGCGGAGATAAGAGGGGTTGTAATACCTCGTATTTTTCGTAATTTATAAATACTCCGTATATTTTTATTGTATTTATAAAGATTTTATGAATTTAAATGCATTTTATGAGAATCAAATGTATTTTATTTTTAAATAATTTAATTATTAATTATTTACGAACCAGATTTTTATTAAATAAATTAAACGAATTTATTTATTCGGGAATTGTTGGGTCGTATTTTGAAAACGAATTTCATTCTAATCTAAGCCCAGTCCAATTGCATTGTCAAACCCAACAAGGCTTGCAAGGATTAATTTTAGTTAAGCCCGAAAGCAAGCCCAACTCAAAATTCCAAAACCTAGCCCATGTGGGAAAGAAGAACTTTAAATACACCCCCTCATTAAACCCCCACAAATTTTCAGAACTCCCTATCTTCTCTCTCCTCCTTGCGGCACTTCCTCTCTCCTTCGTCCGCCCTTTCCTTCGGCCCCAAGCAACGAGTGTTGCCTTTGCTCGCTGCTAGCTCGCGTGCCGTGCCTGCCTTGCCGCGCCTCACGCGCACACTCACCCTCACTCCCTCTCGCTCTCGTCGCGCCAAGAAGCGCACACCCCTCGCCCTGCCCGCAGCGCACACCCCTGCCCTCGCCCTCGCCCGCAGCGCACACCCCGCCCCTGTCGTGCTCGTGCTGCGGCTGTTGTTGCTTCGTGCTGCTGCTATGCTTTGCGTCGTTGCCCCACACGCAACACCTCGTTGTTGCGTGTGTGTGTTGTTGTTGTTAATCAAATCCGTATACTTTTAACTTTCCCAAATTCAGTTTTTAAATTATTTAATTACGATTATTTAATTGTTTTGGATTATTTAAATTGCTGGGAATGGTTGTGAACACCGTGTTTTAATGTTTCGTATTTGATTTGATAAGATTAATTTTAATTCAAAAGAATTATAATTTTCAGATTTAATGATTTATTAAAGTGTCAATTTTTATGGTCAAACCATGGTTTTATTAATGACCTATTGTTAGGATTTAAATTCCAATTGTTCAAGTGATTGATTCACATAATTTAATGACGATTTAAATTATGGGAATCAACTTAAATTTTCAGATTTATTATAAATCTTAAAGTGTTGATTTTTAATGATTTTTAAGGCCAAAAGTCAATGTTTTAATACTAGGACTTGAGTTGACTATTTGAGACTATTAAATTAACGAATAACGATTAATTTCTAAATAAACCAAGGGTTTTAGATTCTTAAATAGTTGCTGGAAATTTAGTAAACATGAATAATAATTAAGTTTGTCCTTTGTGTTTATAGGAGTTGATTTCTAGCTTGAGTCGTGATTCGCACAGTGGCCCCCGTACTTAGGTATTCCAGGTACGTACAAAACTAGGGTGACCACCTATCCCATGAGGACCTTATGAAGTATATTGATTGTGAATCATGTGAACTTAAGTGTTGAGAATTCATGTTTGATATGTGAACAAGCATGTTGAGAATTGTTGTTGAATCTATGTGAATGAGCATGTTATGGATTGATTTATGCTTTATAGATTCTGTTGAACTATCATGTTATGGACTTTGATAATCGTTGAATTATGTCAAGCATGTTGTTCAAATTAATATGCATGTATGAGTGTTTCGCATGCAAGTTATTATGCTATTGTACGGAATGTCTAGCATACAATGAGCCTATTGAGTATTGCCTCAGTGCATCGTTTGTTGTATTGACTCCGTGCATCGTTTATTCTACCGCAGTGTAGCATACATTTAAGAAGTTTATGTGAATTGAACTAAGGACTATTCGTGCTAAGGGAACATCCCGCTTGTTAACAGGCAATGTCTGGTTATCTCAAACAGTGTTTTTGAGATGGAACAATGGAGTAATTTCACTTGAGTCTTATGTTTGATCACAAGTCCTAAAGGATTAAAATGAAGTGTCATTGTTTAATTCTTTATTTGTGTAATTGTTGAATTTCTTGTGAGTTATGTCTTTGGGTTGAGTCTTGAACATAACATACTAATTAACGTAAAGTGTAACCCGAATGAGCTTCAAAACTCTTGGAACGTATACACCTTGAGTATGAACAATGGGGGGAGTCGCGTCAGAGAAACTCCTACTCCTTGAATGATACAAGACGTTGTTTCATTCTTTTGGTTATTCGCTTATAAAATGCGCAGGAATTTCGTCGGTATGGTCCGACTGTCGGTAGAAAGCCCGACTCTATTTTATTTGGTGTTTGGTGGGCTCCCAACACCCTCAGTTTCCCTCAGTGGTCTTGTTATTCCCTCAGTGGTTTTGTGTAATACCCGTTCGGAGCTAAATTCTTATTAATCTATGAGTTAAGAGTCGTGTCAAGTCTTGAGTATGTATTCATGATTAATTGGTTTACTTGAGTGGCTTTTGCATGTGGATTATCTTTATTGTTGAGTGAAGCATGTTAGACTAGGATTTCATTCTAGCTTGTTCGTACTCAGCTTTCGCTGACTTCGTGCTTCGTGTCTTTCGGTCATGGCATTCGCCTTAATGACCCTATGATGATCCATCATAGCACTTGCATTGTTGGGGAGTAGTTTTCAATAAGAAGGTTGGTAGAGATAACTTGCAGGAGAAGTTATCATGGGAATAGTGAGGAGAGACTATTTCATCTTTCGCATTTATAAACTCTATTTTAATTTATAGTCATGACTACTATCATTATTACTTTAGTATGGTTTGAAACTTAGTTAATGTATTTTCTAAACTATTGAATGTTGGTTTGGGCCTCAACGGTTCCAAGTTGTTTTTATGACCATTAACTATTTAATATGTTTTGAAAGTTAGTTATTTCCGCTGCGTAATTCTGGTAAATAGCCTGAGCTGTTATCACGGTGGCGGTAATATCTTGGTAATTCTTTTATATTAGTCGGAAAAAGGTAATTATAAATATAAGGAATTATCAGGGTGTTACAGGGGCCGGGGTGGGGGCGGTCGCTCCTCCCCAACATTTTTTAATAAAAACTTGTTTATAGTATTTATCTATATCTATGTACTTTCTTAAAGCTACATGTGATCATCTCAAATATTATAGTGTCTAGTCCAATCGTCTAGGCGATGTCCCGGTTTATACATTGAATAATGTAATTTTATTTTAGCATGAATAATTGTTAATTTGAACTATTTTCTTTACTTAAAAATTATTTGTATCAAATTAAAATGTTTTGTCCATCAACATCTAGTGTAAGTATAAAATAATTGTATAAGTTAATACATAGTGCTTCTTAATGAACATTCATTATTTATTTCAAGTTATATATTTACGTAGAGTGAAAATCATAACAAATAGTTGGCTAAGATGATAAGACTTTTACTGTACATCTTGTTGGTCTCATATTCGAGACTTATAAATGCGAAATTTTTGTACGCATATTTCTTGCTATGTTGATGACATGTCATGTTTCTTGTAAGAGGGGGTTCCATATGGCACATATACTTTGTTAGAACCGTCTTTTAATATATTACTCCATAGTATAGAATCTATTATCTATCTATTAATGGATTTTTCATGAAATGCCCATGAGGTTTGCCTTAATGTACCAAATACCCCTAAACTTTCCAAAATGCACCAAATACCCTCGATGTTTTAAAAAATAACACAAAATGTCCTTAATGAGCATTTTCTGTCCATTCCAAACTTGCACTTCTGTGTGGATAGGGTTCATTGTTTGCAAGATAAACTCTCTGATTTTTTGAGTCAAATAAAACCACTTCTCATCAATATGAATGAAGTCATACATGTTGTAATATGTTGGTTCTTGTGGTATAGTGTAATCCATTATCAGTCTGATTACCTACCTCATCCTTGCCATTTTTCATGCTTCTGAAATGCCTAGATGCAAGGGACTTGAGTGTGGCTTAATAACTTTCCTCTTGATGAGCCTCCATATTGTTGTTGCTCCCAAATTGAGCATTTTTGCAAGATCTACGATGCATGTTCTGTCCCCCATGCCTATTTGTGCAATAGAATCATATGAGACTTGAACCTTTTTCCTGCCACACTTGTGATACTTGCTTTCCACAACATATGAATTCATTGCTTCCTTCTGTTTCTTTGCTCTGTCCCATATTTTGCCTATGGTTTTTCTTGTGTAATCAAATTCTATGACTGCATCCCTTATTGTTCCATACAAAAGAGTTTCTGAATCTGGAATCTTTCTATTTAGCAGGAACACCAAAATTTCAAGCCTCAATTCATTATTTATTCTTGGAGTCCTATGCTTATGATGATCTGTTGTGTGTGTTGCTGTTTGATGATGATGAGGTGATGCATTTTCTGATGGTGGTGGAAAGTTCAATCAAATGTTGGTATTTTGCTGCTGTCCATTCCATCTTCTGCTGGTACATGTTGTACATCTTCATTGCTGTTTGGTACATCTTCATTGAACTCAAAGTCCCCAAAATCAGCCTCATTTTCAGAAGCTTGTACCAAGTCAGCATCATTATCACCTCCCTCCGAGTCAGAACCGGAGTTAATGTCGTCGCCTTCATCATCAGAAAATCCGAGGAAATCGTCATCCTCTTGATCTGAAGCCATTAATTCCCCTGTTTTTTTGCTCTTTAATGCTGAATTGAGGAAGAATTTTTGGTGTATCCCTTGTATTTATTGAACTTAAATTGAGTCAGAATTTGGTCTTTTGTGGGAAAAGTGACTCTATTTATAAAGACATTCACTTTTTCAACCTCTTAAAATTTTGGAGGGAAAAGTCAATTTTTAATTTTTTGGGAAATTTTTGGAGGGAAATCTGAATGTCAGTTGTTTGGGCTACATTTCCAGCCAAAAAAAACTTACTCGTTGTAAACTTAATTCTGATTGGTCCATGTAAGATGAGATGGGTCCCATGGCCCCATGTGAATGAAAATGTTGGCTAATTTATTTTGATACTTTAATAAATATCTACTTTTCCCCAATTAATTTAATGTTATAAATATATTGTATTGTGGATGCCCATTATACCCCTGACATCTGTATCCTATATAATACATGTATATGTACATATTATATTTAGGAGAATAAGAATATAACCGCCTGTTTCTCTCTTTCTCTCTATCCCTTTCTCCCTAATTTTATAACATGTTATCAGCACCATTGCTAACCGTTGATGAAAATCAAAGGAAGTTGCGACTTAACAAACGAGAAAATAACAAAGAGAATCGTCATTATCGATGTAAGTAAATATTAATCGATTTACATGGATTGTATGATATTATACTTGTTGAATTATAATCTGATTGTGATTATAGTTCGTCAAATGTTTTTATTTACATACTTTACTTTGTTGAATACGTGATTTCGAGTATATGATTTTGTGTTAACGTACAGATAAACTTAATTTTATATTGCAACCTTTAGTTTTGGAGTTTGGATTGATTGATTGATATTTGTGCGGTATTTACATTTAATTAATTCTTTGGTGGATATGGTATCCTAACCGTCAACTGCATTTCTATATACTCTTAATTTGATTAATTACGTTTGTTATAAAAACCGTCCGTTATTTTCATGCATCCATATGAATATATGATGCCTATGTATGTGTTTTTGGGTAGACCAAGTAACTAACAATTTGGATGTGAAGACAAGGAAACGATCTAACAAATTAATTTTGCAGGGTTAGTTATTATTATTGCATGTTTGTAATAGTTGTGACCTATATTTTTTACTTTTAATTTATTTTCTTAATGCCTCCCTCCGTATGTTGCTTTATGTTTATATAAAGGTTATTTAGAGATGTTACATTCCGATCTGACTAGAAGTGGGACTTTGAAAACGACGAAAGGGATTTTGAATATAGTGACATAACTCAATTAGAGGCTGTTGATTTATGAACTTCCCCCGAAGGGACTAATTAAGTCTAAGAATGTCTCTCATATATAATGATAATAGATTATGAAGAGATATGTTTAATGGTAGACAATATTGCTCCCACAATAGTTGAGAATGGAATATATACAAAGATCGGTGGGAGATATGGATCAAAATGATACAATGATGGTAAAAGTGGTATATGGATCAATATGGATCAATATGGATCAGTGGATCAAAATGGATCAGTGGTATATGGATCAAAATGATACAATGATGGTAAAAGTGGTACACGTGTTGTTCATATTTCATTAATTCTTTTTATGAATACGAGTACAAGTTTATGATTATTATACCATCATGAAGATAAAGAAAGATGAATATGTGTATTGAAATTGAAATGTACCACAATTACAATGCATACTCAAGAAGAATATAAGCTATCTTTCCACAAGTTTTGTTAAATTGTCTTGCTTTTAGAAATAAGACACTATTTTGTGTCGTTATATTACATCACAATATGTTCAAATTATAGTATTTTATAATTAAAGTGATCGCTTTGGGAAGATAACCAGCAGTTATCGAATGAAACATTTTATATGATATTATATACGTACGATGTGATAATTCAGGTCATCCGGGTTTAAGAACACCCGTCATGAGAATTTGAAAATTCTTGTCAAATAAAAGTTTGTGTGCTGACATTCCCTCATATGTTGTATATATTCAAAGGCAAGACATAATGATGAGGTTGAGTTGTATTTCAATCAAATAGTTATAATGAATCAATTGAGAAAATAAATACAAGAGATATTAATTACTTTGAAAACTTGTATAATTATATGATAGGTGACTTGAAGTTCACCATGATAGTAAGTGACCTGAAGTTCACCAAAAATGATAATAAGTGACTTGAAGATCACCAAGAAGTTTTCAAGTGTTTTGTGATTGATTTAAATATCATAAATCTCTTGATTGGGGCAATCATACGTCAGCACGAACTGAGAAAATATGAAGAAAAAAAATACAACTGCACAGTGTATCCACTCCCCATGATCAATGTTAATCTCTAGAAGAGAACGAAAGTATGAAACATTTATTAAAATACACGCTGAAAAGTGTATTATTAGTTGGTGAAGGATTTTATGCCCCATAATATATTGGAAATAATTTTCTAACTTAGGGGGAGACGAGCAAGAATAAGTTGGCAAAATTAAAAGATAATAAATTGATCCCCATATGAGTAAGTGTACATGCCAACTTTATGTCCTCGAAGTATGTTTGGACATAAATATCTAAACTTAATTATGTTAAGTTGTACATGTTTAGAGACATAAAGGTATATGCTAGTCATAGTGCTCGATGTTACACATAGTAAATGTTGAGAAATATATCTTGCCAATATTTATTTAAATCTCTGCACCTGAAGTGTAGATTATATATACGGTTCCAACACAGTGATGAGATATAGATTTATTTATATAAAAAGGGCAAGATAATGCAGTTGAGGATATTATTGAAAATAAAGAAAACACTAATATATAGTGTATGAAATACCCTTTAAGTGGTATAGATATCTGAACTATAATAGATGGGCGGTGTGAAAAGATGAATGGTACCTATTGAATAATTATTCAGATATCATTGATGAATAGCATGCAAAATATATGTTGAAGAATTTTGATGATACCGGTAGACGATGGAACCGAAATATAATGCATATGCGAGAAATAATGGATTTTGAATAGGGGATCGTAAATCTATGTCTGTTTCGATGTAGACATACCTATAATGATCAAATGAGCTCATGGGCCTGAAGTCCAACAAGTTATGGATTTGAAATATCCACACTGTACAGTGTTTTGCATTTGAGTCCTACATTCATATACATATGTAGTTAATAGGTAAATGCATCATTCATCATACATTTAGGTTGTTTTATGTTTTATCATGGTATGATATAGAATTATCTAGTTATAATTTCATATAACATGTTTCAAAACAATTATTATGTCGTATATGAATATGCATCCAAAGAATAGTAAGACAGATTTGCAACTTTATGAAGAAATTTATAAGTGGAGATTCTTACTCCATTTGCTTAATAGTTGTGAAAGAAATATATATATAATGTTGATTTAATAACATGTTATGAATCATGCAAATAAGAAAAGTTCCCGAAGAACTTATACATGATGTTCTTAAACATCTAGCCCTTTAAGTTTTGCATATGAATGTCATAACATTGATCAAATATTATCTAAACTCTTGAAGAGTGTTTTTGAAATGTCGTCTCAACCAGTAGTTTGAGTACTTGAGAATTATGAAATATACATATTAGTTTATTCACGGAAGAATTGTTGTACAAATATGAGTTGATTCAAAAATATAAGATAAGAGCATGTAATGTCCTTACATTGAGTTTTATTTTAGGGTCCAGAAGAACCATAAATCACATTATTCCCTAAGTTGGACAATGATATTATTATTTATCATGTATTGTCATGAAAGTATGACTAGAGAAATTTTTATCAACATTGATGATTACTACTACTTATGACCTCCAGAAGAAGGTTTATATATGTCCAATATGAAATGATACATTTTGTAATATTATATGCAAGAATATATATTTATTTCAGGTATTATTTTCAAAAGTTTGGTGATATAAGTACTCATCTAGTGCATACAAGTGAAGATTTGAAAATTCAAGTCAAATGGCGGAGAATCAAATTTCAAGGAGTTACATGTTGATACATTTGAAAATTTATCAACAATTTTATATTCATTGAACTTGAAGATCTCAAGTGATGTATTCATCTGGGGGAGAAAATACGCGTTGCACTCTTTTTCCCTTAACCATGGTTTTGTCCCATTGGGTTTTCCTGATAAGGTTTTTAACGAGGCAACATCCCAAGCGTATTATGATAAGTGTTGTACTATTTTCCTTCACTAGGTTTTTATCCCATAGGGTTTTCCTAGAAAGTTTTTTAATGAGGCATCATCTCATGTATATTACAGGGTCATTGTATTGTTTTAGATAATGGACATCCAAGGGGGAGTGTTATAAATATATTGTATTGTGGATGTCCATTATACCCCTGACATCTGTATCCTATATAATACATGCATATGTACATATTATATTTAGGAGAATAAGAATATAACCGCCTGTTTCTCTCTTTCTCTCTATCCCTTTCTCCCTAATTTTATAACATTTAATACTTTCTCTCTCTTTACTTTATTCAATTTCTTACACACAATCATTATTCTTACACCAAATCATTACTCATATCCCAATACAAACCAAGATTCCAGTTTTCTTAAAAACCACCCAACATTTTTTAGGGGAACAACAAAAAGGAATGGAGGGATTACTAATTACAAATTTTTAATTATTCATTATTAATTTATAATTAGTAATAATTATTATTATTACTTATTAATTATAAATTACTAATTACTAATTACTAATTGTTAATTGTTATTCATTATTTATTATTTATTATTTATTATTCATCATTTATTATTTATCATTTATTATTTATCATTTATCATTTATTATTTATTATAATAAGAAAATTCTAGACCACACCAGACCAGATCAGACCAGTTTGTATAATTTGTCGGCGGGCCAATTGTATAATTTGTATGCCTCGGGTTAGCAGTGGCGGACCTTGAACGGTTTTACGAGGGGGGCCGGTAGAAAAAAATTAAGCAATATACTATGTAATTATACAATTATACACAAATTTTGGGGGGGCCGTAACTAAAAATACACTACAAAATTTTCCGGCCGGGGGGCCAGGCCCACCCCAGCCACAACAAAGATCCGCCCCTGCGGGTTAGTGTCTGGCGGGCAAATTGTATAATTCATTAATTTGTATATAAGCCTCGGGTAGTCGGGTTAGTGTCTGGCGGGCTAATTTTATAATTTGTATGTCTCGGGTTAGTGTTGGCTGATAGTTGAGAAGATGACTGTTAAGATAAGATCTCATGAACAATTGATATGTGAGTGAAATGATTCACCTACGTACGCTGCAAAACGAAGAGGAATAAACCACTTTGCTAAGGGATGACTCGTACGTACAAAGTGGTTTATTCCTCATAGTTTTTATACCATATGAATGGAGAAAGCCTACTTTAGAGATACTTCCCCTGTTCTTATTTAAATGACACAATTATTTAGTCATGCCCATGAATTATTTCAAACATTAATATCTTCAATTTTGGATAAGAAAAAATTATAAAAAATTGGTATTTAAAAAATATTTATTGAGACGAATCTAACAAGACCCCACACGACTATATTTTTACTTACGTATAAACCACAAAAGGAAGTCAAAGGATGTTGTGTGAATAGTGTCCAAAACCCTATTGTGTCATGTAAATAAGAATGGAGGAAGTATAAGCGTGTGAACTCTTATTAACTACTCCCTCCGCATTTGACTTTTTACGGTCTATAAAACACGACTTAAAACGTAAATATCTCTAATTTATATGCGTAAAAATTATAGAAAGTTAATATTCCCAAAGTATACATTGAAACTACTTTAACAAGACCCAACATGTATGGTTATATTATTATTTCCCGTAGGATAATGAGAATTCATGGTCAAATTTTCAAAATTTGACCCAAAAAATTATAATAGGGCAATCTTTTCGGAACGGATGGAGTAATTAACGTTACGACACAGGCCGGACTACGGACTACCTATTGAAATTTATCGATGATGGATATATAATTGGTAATCGAATATAAAATTTATATGGACCCAACGTATGGTTAAGAAGAATATAAATTTTATATGGACCCAACGATGGTGTATATTAAAAGAAGATGATTTTATATGGACCCTTAAAAGAATACGTCTCTGGCTCTCGGAGTCTGCCCATGTAACAACAATTTGAGTGTATTGAGATTTGAGACTGCATCATACATACAAAATAGAAAAAAATGAATCTTGTTGACAGTGGGATTTGAACCCACGCCCTTTCGGACCAGAACCTTAATCTGGCGCCTTAGACCAACTCGGCCATATCAACTTGATTGTTAAAAATTGTAAAACACCTTACATACTGTGAGAATGGTGATTGGTGACTATGGAATCTATGTCATCTTAGCTGTACGATTTGGCTTAAGTACTTGTTATTTGTTCTCTTGATTATATACTCCCTACATTCCTAAAAGATCTTCCTGTTTTCCAAATTGTTGTTTATTTTTGTTTTTTACATTGTTAATCTTTTCATTTTTTTTGCAAATTATCCCCCTAAATACCTTAATTCTACAATTTAATTATTTTTTTGGTAAAACAATTTAATTTCCTACCATATCTACATTTATTTCATTCAGCAATCAAATTATTCTCATTGATTTCCCCACCCACCTTATTTAACTAGTATTATATGCACGCGATGCGTGCGAAAGTTAATGGAAAACAAAATTGCGATACTCATGCATCTTATAACATCAATCAATATGTAAGGAAAAAAAATATTTCGCAAAGTTTTTCTAGAGAAAAGTTAGACATTATCTATGTAGCAAACATCGAAATAGTTAAACAATGTAATACCAAATAAATGGAATAAAGCTAAAAACAGTGTTTCACTAGTTTTATCATATTGCCCGTAACATGTTCGGCTAACCGCATGCATGCATATGCACTTCGGGAGACGAATCGATTTGCAAAATAGAATGGGAAGGCTCAGTGTGATGCGATCGATTGGGTGGATGAAGATATTGTGAAATGGAAGAAGGATGTAACTAATGTCCTCATTGCTGAGAAACAAAGATTTATTGGTGAAGTGAAAGTTTTCGAGGCAAGGATTGACTGCATTCGACGTGATAATAAGCGAACGCAAAAGAATGATTTTCCACTAGTGTGGTCGATGAGGTTAACTGGTGTTAATTCTCATTTTAGGTTAGCGATGAGATTGATTCTCATTGCTTTAAAAAATCTTTATCTTAGCGCTGCTTCTCTTTCGGGGGTTTATAGCATGCTTTTCGAGTCACTTTTAGTGACTATTTGGGCTTGTGAGAATATCACAAGTCATTTGCAACCATCTCGGGGCATTACTTCTCTTTCGCTCTTTTCTTTTGTTTCCAAGCTCCATAGGTTTTCGGAGGATTATCTCAGTATGTACCAATCCCGTTACAATTCAATCTTCAATAAGGATATCAATAGCAAAAATGGCTCAGGCCAGTTGACCTCCATAAGCCGTGGTAAACAGAGTCATGGCAACAATCACAGTCGACATATGAAGAACATGCTATTCCTATAGTTTTTGATATTTTGTTGGTATTTCGATTTGTAATCTATGTAAGGGGTGTTAATGACCCTAGTAGTTTAGGTTGTTTTAGTTTTTGTAAGTTGTAATATGTACACTTTATTTATTTATGCAAACTAAGCTTATGTCAAAAAAAAAAAAAAAAAACAACAATATATAAAGAAAATGATATGTAAATTTAAAATAAATAAAACTCAAACTATATGTAACACCACACGACGTTACTAGGACTACTAACTAATTTAAAAATTAATAAAGTGGTATGAGCTCTCATTGACTAATGAAACAGTTACTACCTAGGCCGAGATGATTTTTATGTGGACCCGTAAAAGAGTGTCCCAGGCTCTCGGCCCATGAGACAACAACGATTTGAGAGTCTTGAGACTGTATACATACAAAATAGAAAAACATTAAAGTCATGTTGACAGTGGGATTTGAACCCACGCCCTTTCGGACCAGAACCTTAATCTGGCGCCTTAGACCAACTCGGCCATATCAACTTGTTGACAACATAAGAAACAGAATTGAATATTTGTACCCGCTTCCCTTCATTGTTCTTTCGATTCTTATTATGTCCATGCCATGTTTCGGACTTGGGGAGTTGGGATTCTCTCTAAGTATGACCCGACAAACGTGTCAACTCGTGTAGGTTGTTCACAAATTTTATTAAGCCGGTAAAATATAGAGTAATTGCGCATAATATAACAAATTAATAATAAAAGAAAACTCATGTTCAAATTGATTTCATATCGTGCCGTATCGATTTTGTGTTTTTTAGTCGTGTAAGAGATTGCTATCTTTGGCCTTGTTTGATAGATAGAGTTTTGGAGAAAAATTAGAGGTTTGGGTCACTATCAGAGGTTTGACTAGTCAAACCATCTAATAGTGGTATTTGGTAAAAGGAGGATTGAAAGAGTGGATTGGACTTAATCCTCCAATTTCAAATACGTTGCTATGAGCAGCGTTTTCAAAAGAGGATTGAAGTTGAAAAGTGAAAAGTCACTTTTATCCCCATCTTCATTCTCTTTTCCTCTACCTTGTATCCTCCATTAATAGATCTTGATTTTTTTTTTCTTTAATGTTTTTGTAAATTTACTTCAATGTAAGTTTTAATTGTGAGTTTAGATTAATAATTGCTTTTAACATTGAAACAAAGAGGGTATAGATGAACAAAGCGTTGAAGATTAAGAGATAAATTAGATGGTATTTCGTATTAAAAATGACCTTTAAAAGAAATTGGGTGGAGCAAAGGAGAGGTAGAAGGACGGTGGTTTTTGTCCTTTCGGAGATTTTTTTTGGAGTTTTGATAGTTTGTTATTTATTTTTCTTTGCTTTCAATTAATACAGAGAAGTATAAATTACTAAATGCCACAAATACAATTAACTAGTTGCACATCAGGTAATCATTTGCTGTATTGCCGGTTTACTAGTTTTTTTCCCCCCAAAGTTACACTCCGTAATTAAATTACAATTCACGAGTAAAATATTTATCTTAATTATTAAGAAAATGTTAATGTTATTGAAAATCAATGTCTATAAATGTCATTTAACACAATAAAATATTTACCGGCTTTTAGCAATCAGCTAAGTGTTACCAAACACGTTTATACAAATAGCTAGTCAAATCAGCAGTCAAATCTGGTAAGCAAAAAGGTAATCAGCTAACTGCTAATCCAAACAGTAAACAGCTAACCGCTAAACTCTGATTACCAAACAGGGCCTTTATCTCTAATTAGTATTGGAGCAACAATAGTGAATCATAATGCCATTCATCTTCTTATTCGAGAAGATGGTGCCATAATTCAAACCCGTGATTGTATCAAAGAAGAGGTGGTGATCGAGCTTCTACAACAACCTAATTTAATTTGCTTCTAGGGTTTTGACACTTAGGATTTTCCTACTTCGTATAAATACTAGTTGTATGATCATGAAAATAATACAACACACAACATACTTTGCATGTTCATTATATTATTCATAACCTAACACGACTTATTTTGACGTATTATAGCAGACAAAATGAATTTAGATGAGTTAAGATAATATAAGTACATGAAAAAATATAAGTTTTTTAGACATTTTTATATACAAAAAAATTATTTCAGACAAAATAAGTTTATTTTCCAGATAAAATAAACTCAGACAAAATAATTGGAATAGAACACGTTCTTGAGAAATAAATTACCTGAAAATTTATTTTGATTATTTTATGGGAATAGAGTTTTGTTTGTCAACCACCATTAGATAGACACTACTAGTTCACACTTCACAATAATGGCATTGCCTGAAAGTCAATATCCTCCCACGATCCCATCCTCAATGTCTTCCACCAATTTTCATAAATAAAATAAAAATATAAGCATAATACATCCTCTTTAACGATTTCAAAATTCATCACACATAGTCACATCCTGTAAAACACCCTTCAATAAGTCAACCCTTGTAATTGTACATGAATGGCAGGATTCACAGGGTTCCCCTTCCCTAACAGTTCATCGATCATCATCATCATCCTCTTCCTCAGCTCCCTCCTTCGGCTTCGCCACCGCCCCTTCTGCCTCCTCAACTCCCTACTCTGCCTTCACCGCCGCCCCTTCTGCCTCCTCAACTCCCTACTCTGCCTTCACCGCCGCCCCTTCTTCCTCCTCGTCTCCCTACTTTGGATTCGCCACACCCTCAGCTCCAGCGTCTCAATTCAGTGCTCCACCTGCTAGGTCTACTACCCCTTCCTCCTCCACACCCACTAAAAATACCCATGATGAAGCAATGATCAATTCAATCATCGAAGCAGTAGAAAATCTCGAGAAAACCGAGGGATTTCCTCCAGAAATATTGCAACAGATCAAACAAGAGCTAGAAAAAAAATATCCAAATATTTTTAGCACTCGGAATAATAATGGTCAAGCATCGGAGGTTTACACTAGTTATAATAACAATAACTCCTTTGCTAGCGTTAATTCAATTGCGAATAGCCAACAAGAGTTTTTCAACAATTATAACAATGCTTATAACCAACATTTGAATAGTAATTTTCATCAAGTCCACATTCAGACTCAGGCTCAAATTCAGGCTCAGGTTCAGGCTCAAACTCAAATGATACATATGAATATGTTCGGAACAATGCCGGGAATAAGTCCTAATTATTATGGTAATTATTCGAGTTATCCTGGTAATGGTGATGCGGCCGGCTCCGCTAATACCATGAATATGGTTCTTGGGATGATGGGAAACAATAATAATGGATTTACCAGCAACGTCTTCGGTGGTACTGGCTTTGGAAGTGGTGGTTCTACTTCTAGCGCCCTAAGGTACGTTGTTTTAATTTTTTTATGCCCATGGCTGGGTTAAATATATGATTAATTACACTAATGCATTGTTAGAAAAAATATATACTAAGGGGTAGAGTTGGACATAAAAATAAAATGGACGGAGTGTACACTACACCATGCATTCCATATTATTTACTTCGTATCTTTTTTCTCGTATGAATGAGTCATGAGGACATTACAAATTACAAACAAAAAAGAGGGATTTTAACTTGTGATCAGTCTATCATACACATGCCGTTATTTCGTTAATCTTGGCAATATTGTAAATTATGAGTATATTAATTGTAAAGCAAACAATAGACAAGTTGTATATTCGTACGTTCTAACATAAAATTTTGACGTTAATTTGTGCAGTTTTCTAGCTTGGTAGTCTCCTTGGCGGTTTTGGCGCATGATTTACTTGGCAATGAGTCTTAAACTCTTAATCGTCTATGCTTTCTTGCTTCCAATTTTCACTTACTTAATTGTTCTTAAACTATAACTTTTAGCATCCTTCATTAATTTGTATAAATTGAAATTTTTATTATTAATTTCTCTTACAGTTTTGTGATTTTTTTTTTTGGAGGTGTTGCTAATTTTCACAGCTACATTGTGAATTATCGAAGTTATATGATTTTGTAAATAATAGGCAAATTTGTAAAATACTAACTTATAAAATCGTGTTTTTGCGAAAAACTATTTTATAAAAAAATGTTGTAATTAACTACCTTATAAAAATTTATGTTGTACTACGTAAGATACTTCATTCGATCCTTAAATATCTTCTCATGGTTGACTTTTATTTTTTCAATACATTACTTTGACTCTTAATATCTCAAATTGTGTATGAGTAAAACATTAAAAATTGATATATATATATATATATATATATATATATATATATATATATATATATATATATATATAGGGGAGGGATCCGGTGAGAACACCTCCTTATGTAAGAACACTTCTTATGGTGAGAACACTTTTACACTCTCTATGTTCTATATTTATTCAACAATGTTCTAAATTTTCAAATTCATGTTCTAAATTTATTTAACGATGTTCTAGATTAATTCAAGCATGTTCTAAAATTATTCAACCATGTTCTAAATTTTTAACCTCATGTTCTAGATTAATTCAAGCATGTTCTAAAATTATTCAACCATGTTCTAAATTTGTAAGCTCATGTTCTAAATTTATTTAAGCATGTTCTAAAATTATTCAACCATGTTCTAAATTTGTAAGCTCATGTTCTAAATTTATTCAAGCATGTTCTAATTTTTTTTTAAGATGTTCTAAATTTGTTCAACCATGTTCTAAATTTGTAAGCTCATGTTCTAAATTTATTCAAGCATGTTCTAAATTTATTCAAGCATGTTCAAAATTTATTTAACGATGTTCTAAATTTGTTCAACCATGTTCTAAATTTGTTCAACCATGTTCTAAATTTGTAAGCTCATGTTCTAAAATTATTCAATCATGTTCTAAAATTGTAAGCTCATGTTCTAAATTTATTCAAGCATGTTCTAAATTTATTCAAGCATGTTCTAAATATATCCAAGCATGTTCGAATATTTGCATTTTTCAAGATCCAAATACATTTTCCGGAAATGTCTCTTAACCGCAAACAACCAGCAAACCTAGTCCTTCCATTTAGCCACGAAAACTGAATCTCGTAACCTCAGATCAGTTCAGCCACGAAATCACAAAAAATTCGAACAATCAATTGAGAATGCCGATTGAAAAATCGATTTCGAACAATCGATTAAAATTTCCACCGCGAGCAGCGATTCGATTTAATATTTTCGATTGCAATTGATTTCGAATTGAGAAGTGCTGATTGAAATTGATTTCGAATTGGAGGAGAAAGGAGGAGGATTGAACAAACTTACCGAAATGGCTCATGGAAATCGATTTCGATTTCGAACACCAGCGATTGAAACGATTCATGATTCACGAACCACGACCATAACCACCGGCGATTTAAATTACTGCAGCGGCGGAAGGCGAGCAGCGGCTGTTGGTGGTGGTGTTCAGGTTCGATTTCGCGGCCACCAGAAACACCGCTGCCACCGACGATTATATTTGCAGCAAGCAGCTAGTGGCGGCGAGCGGAGATCGGAGAGCCGGATGTTGATGGTGGCTACGAGCGGTGGCCGGATGTGGTGGTGTTCGAAAAGAGAAGAGAGAGAGAGGAATAGAAGAGAGAGAACAACCGCCGCCACAACCGCGAGATACGAGCGGCGACAGGCGAGCGGCGATCGGCGTCCGGCGAACGACGAGCAGTGACCGGCGAGCAGCGGCGGCGAGCAGCGAACTGAGCAGTAAGAGAAGCGTTCGAAAGGAGAGAGAGAAAGGGGAATCGAAGAGAGAGAAATAGGGCTGGAAATAATGAAAAAAAATGGTTAAAAAATAATTATATTGGGATATTTGTTCATAATAATTACGAAAATGCCATTATTAAAAAGTGTTCTCACCGTAAAGAAGTGTTCTCACCGTAAAGAAGTGTTCTCACCGTAAATAAGTGTTCTCACGAGAGCCTTCCTCTATATATATATATATATATATATATATATATATATATATATATATATAAATATAAATATATATATAGAGAGAGAGAGAGAGTGAGGCTCTCGTAGAATACTTAACTCCGTGAGAATACTTCTTTCAATAAGAACATTCCCTAGACCGTTGGATTGTTTCTAATCTGATCGCCCAAAATGAATCAATTTTAACAAATCTGGACCTTTAAATATTTTACATCTAAGCGTTGGGAATGGGATTAAAAAAAAATATTATTTCAGATTTCTCCTTCTCTCTCTCCAATTCCCCCCCCCTCTTTCTCTCTCTCTCTCTCTCTCTCTCTCTCTCTCTCTCTTCACTTCCTCTTATCGATTCATTATTTCATATTTCTCTCTCTCCACCGCCAACTTCCGGCGATTGCCGCTCGTAGCTCGTCGGTCGTCGCTCGTAGCTCGCCGCTCGCATCAATTGGAAATCGTCGCTCGTAGCAATCCAGCAACGTCGCGATTATCCGATCCTCCTCCTTCCTCCTCCAATTGCTCAATCAACGCTTCTTAATTCGAAATCAATTTCAATCGGAAATTTAAATCGATTGTTCGAAATTGAATTTTCAATCGACATTCTCAATTGATTATTCAAAAAAAAATTGTGAGAAAAGGGGGTAAAAAGCCAAAAACCCCAACAAGAGAAAATAGAAACACACCACAGAAAACAAAAAAGTACGAAACTAGAGGCTAAACTACTGACTTCTACGAAGCTTGGCTTACGGAGCTCTATCCACCGGCACCATACGAGGACAGACAACACCACTCATGTCCTCCAATAAAACGGCAAGATAATCAATTTTTGATCCGACTGAACTCCAAAGTTAGCTAACCAATTAGTTGCTCGGTTAGCCTCCCTGTAGCAATGTCCTCTTGACGAGTAATGAGGGATTTGCATCTTTTAAGTAAGTGAAAATAAGGAGAGTTGAGAGGAGTTTCCCCCTTCAACAAGCGGACTACTACCTCTGAGTCCACAGTCAGGTGTACCTTTATTAATATTTATTTATTATTTATTATTTATTATTTATTATTTATTATTTCAATAAGTTCAGATAAGTTCCAATAAGTTTAAATAAGTTTCAATAAATTCAGATAAGTTCAGGTCAAATAAGTTGAACAGAAAGCACCCTAAGAGTTCCTTTCACAATTTGAATTGTGCTGACCACCCTAAGCTTAGCGTTTATTGCATAGGTGGTCGCATTTTAAAAGTTTAACCCAAAATGATGCATGCAATGATAGAAAATGTTAGGGGAGAGTATATAAATGAAATAGATAACCATTAAAGGCATTGCTTATTTTTCTAGAGATCAATATAGCCAGATAGAACGCTGAACCAAGTCAAACGTTCATCAATTAGTAAAATACTTAAAAGTCCAATTTGAGTGATTGCGTCCACAAAATATACATAATGCAACCCCTTACTTATTCGTTACTACTTACGGAGTACTAGTATAAGTTAGTAAAACTCAACTTGAGTAGTTGCGCCCTCAACATATACTACGTATAATGCACCACGTTCTCTAGCTACTATTAATAGCTCAACTTGAGTAGCTGCGTCCACAACATATATACTCCTTCCCTTAAAGCTAGATTCCTCTATTTGACTCTTTATGGTTTCTAAGACACAACTTAAAATATAAGGGGCGGAGAAAGCAGTATATATACTCAATAATACCCTTTACCTTTGTTAGGAAGATAACCCATAAACCGTTCTCGTAGTTCTAAACAAAACCCTTATAATTAATCATCCAACAATTAATTAAACACCTTAACAAATTAATTAGATCCATATAGATCTAAAAATGGATATGGGGTTTCTTCATCGTCTTGTTGAAGAAAGCAAAAAGCAAATGAATGATGCAATAGAAAAGCTAGAAGAACAGAAGAGAAAAGAAAAGCTTAATCAAGGATCAAGTAGTAGTCATAAATGGCGGATGATCAAGCTCGAGCAAGCTTAGAGCGTGGCAAGAAGATGAATACGGTTGGGATGAACACTCGTTTTGAGTGGGTAGAAGAGCAAGACAATGGCGGCTTTGGGAGCATTTGATGGATACATAACAAAAGGTACTCCCTATGTTTTATTTACCTGTGTCATTTTGATTTATCAATATTTATATACTCCATTCGTTCCGAAAATATCGCACAATTTATTTTTTACACTATTCACACTACGACTTTGGCCATTTTTTTTATTTGTACGTAAGGAAATTTTAGTCATGTGGGGTCATGTTAGATTCGTATCGATATATATTTTCTAAATATTAAATTTTATAATTTTTACTTGAACACAATTTGAGATATTAAGAGTCAAAGTAATGGTTAGTGGGGTAAAAGTCATCCATGGTGCGATATTTCCGGAACGGAGGAAGTATTAACTTTGACTTTTTTTTTTTACCAATGTATAGTAATCAAATGTTACTACTACATATTGTAAAATGTTGTTGGAATTCTCACAATGCATATTTTCATTATATCAATTGTTTACAATTTTTACAAATAAAAAATTAATGATATTTAATGGTCAAATAATGCATTGGTAACTTGGTAAGTGTGTCTAGGGGTGTAAATTGGATGGACTGGATCGGACTTTGCCAAGTCCAAATCCAATCCAAATTTTTGTAGACTTTGATATTTGAGTCCAAGTCCGATCCAAATTTTTTTTGAGTCCAATACAGTCCGATCCATATAAATTTTCTTGAGTCCGAATCTAGTCCAATCTGATACGATTTTTTAAGAAAAAAACAAATTTTTTTTTTTTTTTAGTGAAGTTAAACTCAAATGCTAATGTTACCAGCTAACTTTTCTGACAAATAAAATAAAATATACAAGTATTAACTATTGGATATGAAATCCTTTAACGCTTAGAACTACAAGTCACTCTTCTATCCACGGAAAATAAATAGCCAAAATTCAGTTAAACAATAGATATACACTACAAAAAATTGTACTATTAACGACGGGAAATCCCATCGCAAAAGACCAATAATCGTTACTTAACGACGGGATTTCCTGTCGCGAACCCGTCATAAAAGGGGGTCGTCGTTAATAGAAAATCTCGTCGTAAAAGACATTTACGAAGGTTATTCCCGTCCTTGTTTGGTTGTTAGTCCCGTCGCAAAAGCCTTTTGCGACGGGATTTTTAACCCGTCTTAATTAGGTTGTCGTTAAAGATACAAATTCTTGTAGTGATAATTGCAAATAACAATATGTATTATACATCTAAATATTTAGCCGAAAGCGAAAGAGGTTGAGAGAATATGTTTGAGCTATGGGTTTTATATGAAGTGTAACATTTGATTTTTTTTAGGAAAAAATAAATAAAGGCCCAAAAATCACAATAGTTTTAAAATTACATATGTTTATATAAAAATAAATTTAAAACTTTAGACTTAATTGTATTTTTGGGCTCCAAAAGGTTGAGTCCAAATCCAGTACAAAAATAATTGGACTTGAAAATTTGAGTCCGAATCCAGTCCAAAAATTTCAAGTCCGATCCACTCCGACAAGTTTGGACTGGATTGGATTGGACTTTGGACTTTTCACAATCCACTTACTTCCCTAAGTGTGTCGCTCCAAATGATGCAAGTAAAAAAAATACAGAGAGAGAATGTGCGTTAGCCTTTCACAATCCTCATTCTCATCAACTTTAGTCAATTTGTGCACATTTTTGCTCCCAACTTTCACAAAATGAACCTAAGGACTCATTTTTAACCATTTACATGTTTAATATTATTAGTTTAAGGTTTCTTATATTCATAGATGACTGTATATGAACATCGAAAGCTCGTTTAAGGCGTTATAGGTCATATGTAGCCTAACATGGCATTTTTGCTCCCAACTTTCATAAAACGAACTTAAGTAAACATATTTAGACTAAAACAGTTGTTTTCGCTCCCAACTTTCATAAAACGAACTTAAGTAAACATATTTAGACTAAAACAATTTTTTTCGCTCCCAACTCTCAGCTAATCTTATATTTAATTTAATTTAATTTATTGGTTTGCATGTTGTTCTTTTAAAGATTTTCAATACTCCAGGGGAGAGGCCATTTATCAAAGAGGAGGTGCATGAAGTTCGAGACAAGTGCGCTACTTAATTCACCGATTGTAAAATACCCTCGTTGTAAATTGAACAAGCTAGTAGTTATCCGTGACTCTAAACTTACTTTGTTATTTATTGATTTAATTACATTTGAATTAATGTGGTAATATTATTGAAACTTGAAATATATCTAATTTTTTAGGAATGTCAAGGTGATGTTTGGTGAAATAGACTGCTATAAATTAATATGTATTGCACAGGCTTAGAAATTATATTGCAGTTTTTTCTTTTAAAAAGTAAATAATCACAAAAATGAAATAAGCGCCACCTACTTTTATAGAAGTACCTCTACTTAATAAAGTAGCCCTAATACTACTCCCTCTGTTCTTAAATACGTGTCCAGTTCCCATAAATAGCGTTTCCTTATAAGTGTCCAGTTTTCATTTTTGGACATACACCTTTCCCACTTTTCCATACACTTTTCCCACTTTTCCATACACTTTTCCCACTTTTCCACACACTTTTCCTACTTTTCTATAAATCATTATTACTTTTTCTTACACATTCTACACTTTTACCACTTTTCAATCACCACATCTATGGATAACAACACTAACACTACAAGAGTACCTGCCCTTAATCTTATAACCAACAGCCCAGAAACTATAAAAGTACCTAGCCTTTAACCTTATAAGTAATAACACTTACTCTATATAAAAGATAAAAGTAGTTGTCCTTAATATATAGAAGTAACACACTTAATACTATAGAAGTAATTGATCTTGAACTAAAAAAGTAACTGACCTAAACATAAAAAATTACTCCGTATGTTACTCCCTCCATCCCTTAATACTCGCACCAGTTTGACTGGTGCGGAGTAGACACTTGAATTGACTTATTAATTTAATGGGTGTTAGTTGATAGTGGGATATTTATTTAACATATTTAGTGGGAAATGTGTAAGGGGTGGGGAGTGGTGAGTGGGGGATGTGAATTTTCAAATGATTTTTTGTAAAGAGTATGGGTGTAGGTGGGTTAGTACAATAATATAACGTTGATAAAAAATTCCATTTATGGAAGCGGTGCAAGTATTAAGAAACGGCCCAAAAAATAAAAGCGGTACGAGTGTTAAGGAACAGAGGCAGTATACTTGTCGAGGCAACGGCCCAAAAATAAAAGCGGTACGAGTATTAAGGGACAGAGGGAGTATACTTGTGGAGGGCCTGACAATAGATATCTCAGGTGGAATATCGTCCTTTGAAGTCAACTATGAGTGTACTAGTGCACGTTACTTTATCAGCTCTTGATAGTTTGAAACATCTCATTTATTAATTATTTCATTAAAAAAAAAGTGATTTATTGTGCAAGTAATAAAATATAAGGATACTTAATTACTTATGTAAATTTAGGTGGGTAAATAAATTCTAGGCATCCTAGGTAAGAGGATAAGCCCTCATTATTTTCTCGATAATACTTGGTATTATGTACTCCGTGTCTCCGTATCATATGTTGCGGCAATCATGCATGCATATGCCAATTATTTTAAGCATATGGCATGACATATGTGCATCATATAATACATCAATAATAGCAAACATGTTGTACAACAACCTTGTTATACCTGTGACCTATTGTCACCTTCTATTTATAGGTAAGAAGAAGGGTTCTATAAGAACTGAGCACTCGCTAATATAATTATATCAACTTGATTCGATTTAGCAGATAACTCCCAGCTACATGAATTATATATTTTTATTAAGAGAAAAACTATCTTGATTATCAAACTAGTTTTGGTAAGATGTGGACTCAAACAATTGCTTATAAGTTTATAATCTACTATAGAATCATAAATACGCAACACAGAAGTGCACCACTAATATCATCCTATGTAAAAAGAAGTTACGTCCACCAAAGAAACCAATTTCTAGGCACATTTTAGAAATTCATCACCAAATTGGGTTCAACCTTAAATGATTAAGACTGCTTCTTAACCAAGTTAATTTTGGCATATTGATTGCTCACTTTATCTCTTGACCAATTCGCTGGAGGTTTGAATCTCAACATTCGGGATTAATAAAGATATGTAGTTAGTCTTTTACCATTAATTAATACACGCTGGGTAATAGAATTAGTTATTTTTGTCAACGATAAACCTGTTTTACACAAATAAAAGACCAAATGTTTGTGATTTTTGAATATCACGATTTATTAGTTGGGAAAGAATTAGAATATATTTTGTTCCAGAAATAAAAGTTTTATTCTGACCATTAACTATAAAGCTTATCTTGTACTCCAATGAAAGATTTTATTCTTCGATGACGACCATCACCCTTCCGTGAAACTATACGGAGTATTTCGCATGAAATAGGAATTCACGGAATCAAATGGGTAAATTTACCCGTTTACGGCTATTTTCTTTTCTCTTTATTCGCATAGAGCTTTTAAAAAAAATCAGATTAGATCGTGCATATAAGGATAGGCCGAGTCCGGATCCTCTGGAGTTTTAATAAAACTCTACAAGGTAGAGTTGTATCTAAACCATATATTTTAAAATCAATGGCTCGTATTGATGAGAAATAATATGAGAGATTTTGGAAAGATAATATATGAACCATTGATTTTTTCATTTAATTGTTGATATGCTCAAACTCTACCTTATAGAGTTATTTTAGAACTCTAGAGGATCCAAAACCGGATAGGCTATATCAGAAATAAATAAAAACCACTCACAAGAAACATTCATACCATATTCGATCAGAGTAGAAAAAACAAAAAACACTCGCAAACATTCAAACTAGACTGAAAAAATCATGGCAGATCGAACTATAACATTGAAAAAGCAAACCACACCATACGAAAAGAACAAATCTTACATCCCCATGCAGACGTAGACCGATATCTTTGTTTGTGTTTGTTTTTCTAATTGAGTTTACAACTTACGTACCTAAGTAATTCATGTTGCGATAAACACATAAAATATCAACAATTAGCGACTTATCGTACTAGAGTGGGGGAAAATATATTGCATACTACGTAGTATGGTAGTAAATTGACAATTTGGCATAATTCTTATAAGAGTGTTTTTTTGCGCAAGATGAAACCCAAACTTATTTGAACTGAACTAAACCATCTGAACTTACTGAAAGTCTGAAACTAATAAAATCTGACAGTACCTGACCAAATCTGACATTTTAGGCACTTAATTACATCCATCTCTATAGTAATAACTTAGGGTGGTCGTCAGATATAAGATTGCTTACATCCAAGCCACTCGATCCGTCCACACCAGCTAGCCAATACTCCGTATGTCTTTGATTCTTTTGAATAAAGCAGCTGGGCAGCTAGTACTCCGTACTTTTATGACATTATTATTATTATTATTGTAACTTGGTTCGAGTGTATATTATATACGGAGTACGCGACATCACTAAAAATTGCGCCGATATGATAGACCCTTGATTAATTGATCTACATAATAATAATAATAATAATAATAATAATAATAATAATAATAATAATAATAATAATAATGTGATCACATTTACAGCAAATGGTAAAGCGACACTATAAAAATATGCGTCAACTTTTCCAAAGTCTGATCTCCTTAAGAATGGAGATTAAAGACATTGTTTATACGTTGTTATGTCTAGTATTAGCAGACAGGTTCTTTCTTAATAGTCCCAACTCCTTTCTCAAGAGAATAAGCATCTTTCATCTTTCATCTTTCTTCCCAAGATATATATTAATCATACACCACACAACTTAAAGCTTATCACTTTATTTGACCCCACTATGATATTAAGTGCACATTCTGTGTGTTGAAATTTCTTACATGTATTCGGAAATACATTTGACATAAAACTTCAAATTAAACTTTGCTAGAATATTAATAATATTTTAGTACGTACGTAATAAGAACGATGAATTAATCACTTATTGATTTGATTTCATTATTTGCAAGATCTCAAATCGTTCTTGCATCTAGCATTTTGTTAGATAATTAATAGTATCATTATGTCCAAGAAAGATAATAGAAATCAGACTAATACAAATCATATATTTCCTCCGTTCCGGAAATATCGCATCATGGTTGACTTTTACTCATTTAAACATTACTTTGACTCTTAATATCTCAAATTGTGTGCAAGTAAAATTATAAAAAATTAATATTTAGAAAATACTTATATCAATACGAATCTAACATTATCCCACATGACTAAAATTTCCATACGTACGAATTACAAAAAATGGCCAAAGTCGTAGTGTGAATAGTGTAAAAAACAAATGGTTCGATATTTCCGGAACGGAGGAAGTAGAAAAAGTAAAATGGAAGAGAAAAGTTGGAAGTTAGATAATTCGGGTAAAGTTTAACGTGGGGTCAGGTATAACAAGTTTAAAAACTTTGTCTTAATGAGTCGTGATGAATAACTCCATGACCTCAAGTTGTTACTTGTATGAATTAGGTACGGTACTATGCTAAGTAAAATACCATTACTAGCAAAATTGGCATTTAACACCATACAAAAAAAAAAAAAAAAAGTCAACTAGCAAATTTTCTTACCAAAATGTCAAAGTCCACTTGCAAAATTTTAAATTCGAGTGCCCTTGATCGATTTTTATATTTTTGTTTTCAAAGTTTTTCTTTTTCTTTTATTAAACAGTACCCTTGATTTTAATAAGACAAATTTACTCTTTCTTTTTGCGGTATATCATTTTATTTACATGTCTCGATTCATTTTCATCGCTGATGGTTGAAATTCCAAAATTAATTTTATATTCAAATTAGTTTTAAAACCCCAATATTAATTTTATACTCTATCACTTTTTCCGAGGCGGTTAATGTTTTCCTGTTTGGTACACACACATAGTACTTGGGTTGCTTACATGTGGGCCGCAATATAAAAACCTAAAAGCATATAATTATAGGGTGATGTGAATTGTGAAGTCATCTCTGCTTTTAGATTTTCCATGAAGTTCCTCCCCCATGGTTTTACACGTTCGTTATGCCCAATCTGATACGTGTCAGAAGATGTATGGCAAAACACGTGAAGGTGGACAACCAGCTGTCAGCAATGTCGAAAAGGTTGACTTATTGAAATAGGTCCTCACTCCTCAGGCTATTTATACACTGACATTTTAATTTTATATTTGCAGTCACTTGGATTTTACTTTGGACCTCGATCACCTATAGGAGGACGACACACCTCAACCTTCTCCTTTATCGCTCTCTTCTTCCCTTCCTTATGCACATATTCCCTCCGTCCCATAATTATAGTTTCGTTTGACAAAAATTACGGATTTTTAGAAAAATGTACTGTAATACAGTAGATGGAAAAGTAAAATAGAGTACAAATGATGATTGAGTTTCATAGAAAAGTGGAATAAAGTACATGGAAAAGAGAATATAGTACATGAGAAAATGGAATATAGTACATGTGTGGGGTTTTTAATGCATTTTTAATTAATATAGTACATGGGAATGTGAGAACCTTAATAGCCGAAATTAGAAATATGACTATAATTTTGGAACGTCCGATTTAGAAAATATGACTATAATTTTGGGACGGAGGGAGTATGATCATGTCATTCAGGAAAATTGTAATCTTCATTTTCACTTATATTAATCTTTCTCTTTTTTTCTGTATGTTTATTCATTTTTTTTTCCTAACAGTATATATTTAAGTACTATTAATTTTTTTTACAATAAATAATATTAATATATTTAATTTACTCTCCTAAAACTACATGACGATCAAAGTGTATCATTTAAGTAAATCCTGAAAAGAGTATCCACTTTTCAAAAAGATGTGGTTTTTTTTTTCTATCCACTATAGTTTTATTACATTTCTGACATTTACGGAGTATATTTTTACCATCTTTACCTATTTTTCTATAATAATTACTCCGTACACATTTTTTACGGAGTACTCTGTCATTTTTCCCTTTTTTATCTACATTACCCATTAATTTATTACATCTCTTTTACTTTTTCCACATTTATCTTACACCCACCCACTACTTTTCGTAACAAGATTTTTACAGTAAATGGGAACAACAAATAAAAACAAATGGAGTATGGTTTTATGTTTTTTTAAACTAAACAACAACATTTCAATTCCCATAAAGTTTTACTTTTCATGATTTTCCATGTTAACCAAATAACACATTAATACTCGTATTTCATAATTTTTCATGTTAACCAAACGCCTTAATACCTGTACATAGTATCTACTTTTTTTTTATGAATATATATTATTATGAAAAGTTATATGAACATTTTTATAGTAAACCAAACAACTTGTGACATATTCAAGAAATTATAAAACTGAGGGGTCCGAACCAATACTTTTTATGTCCAAGCAAGTGTCTCAAATATTCACATTGAGCAAAATCAACATACTCTAGTCGAACATTTGGAACTCATATTTGACACGGACAATGTGTCGAAAGGCTACATATAAAAATCAAAATGAAATGTTGTTAAAATGTCATAATTCAGTATTGAGGATCTTACGCAATAAAAATGCCAATGACAAAATCAAAGTATAACACCGAAACACACTTCATTTGACTTGAACAAACTAGTCAAAGTAGTTAAGACCGCTAATGACATATCGTCTCGTAACTTTGCTTAAGTACAGAGTATTAGGTACTCCGTATTTAGGTAAGTAGCCACATAGACAGATACTCCGTAATTGATACTCCCTCCGTCTCTTAATACTCGCACCGATTTAATCGGTGCGGAGTTTAAGACATTTAAATTGACTTATTAATTTAATAGCTGTTAGTTAATAATGGGGTATTTTTTTAATATAGTTAGTGAGAATTGTGTAAGGGATGGGGAGTGGTGAGTGAGGGGTGTGAATTTTTAAACGATTTTTTGTAGGGAGTAGGGGTGTAGGTGGGGTAGTAGGTAAGTGTGAGAAATAATATAATATTGGTAAAGATTTTCATTTATAGAAGCGGTACAAGTATTAAGGGACGACCCGAAAAGAAAAGCGGTGCGAGTATTAAGGGACGTAGGGAGTAAATTGAAAATGGTATGGGGTCCTAGTCCAAATGTTGCGGGTCTGTACCTTGTTTCGTTACGGGTGCTACATGTGACTAAACTTGAGATGTATTTAAATGCTTCATGTCCCCCTTTTATCTCCCACCCTCACCTTCCAACTTCTTTCTTTTTGCTCTGCTCTAAACTCCCCCCCTCCCCCCCCCTCTCTCTCATCTTTCTCTCTCTAAAAACCCAGAAACACAAGTACACAACAGCATCAGAAACTCAACAGACAACAAAAATGATGCACAAATTTCTCACCTCTACTCTCCTCATCGTTATCCTCCTCTGCCTCGTAGCATTTCCAACAACATCTGCTCGTCTACTAGTACACAAACCAGCAGATGACCAAAACCATCAAATCTCCAACGCGGTTCCGATACCAAAGTCACAAGATAAAGACTCCATAGATGTAAGCTTTAATTTGTTTTTTAATTTCACAGCTTTGAATCATATATTTCTATCTCTGAAAAAAACTGATGCATGTTGTTTTATTTGAATGAATTTCAGGAATTGATGGGATTGGAGATATGTGGGAATGGAGATGAAGAGTGCTTGAAGAGAAGACTGGTTTCAGAAGTTCACTTGGACTACATTTACACACAGCATCAAAACCCTTAAAATTAATAATAATAATACTTGTGATTTTATGGCTTTTAATTAACATATATAAATACTTTGATTAGAATAGAGATTAGTTTTGTGGAAATATTTAACCCCTGTTATACAAGGATGGTTATTTCAGAATTTTTAGAAAGAAGAGTTTTGGCATATTTTTCCTTGTGTTAATTCCCTTTGTCCGGAACTAATTAATGTATAATAATCTATTAATTAATGTATTTATCTGGAGTACGGAGTATAAGTATTACTCCCTCCGTCCCTTAATACTCGCACCTTTAATTACATATTATAAAAACTTGTAAAGATATTAATATTTTGAAAATATATATTAAGATGAAGCCAACAATATATTATATACTAACATTTATTTTCATATACTAGAAATAAATTAGGGTCAAAGTGAATTATGTGAATAGTGTAAAAAGTCAAAACGGTGCGAGTATTAAGGGACAGAGGGAGTATATCCATAGCCCCAAGGTAGGCAACAGGCACTGAGCAGCCGCAGCGCACCCCTATACGCCGGCTATAGTGTTTTGGTTTTATTTTAGAATGAATATCTGGATCTGCTAATGTCTACATCCTTTGTTTTTCCCTTAATCAATACTCCCTATTTCACAATTAACACACATGAAAAAAATTAAAAAGTAGGAGCGTTGTTAAGCAAGCATTAATCCTCATGCATATTAGATAAACCCGGGCCCAAGAGGAGAAGGAAAAGACAAAAAAGAGGATGAATTTAACCTCAAGGATGACGGAGTATTTTGTTACTCCCTCCGTCCCTTAATACTCGCACCGCTTTCCTTATCGGATCGTCCTTTAATACTTGCACCGCTTCTATAAATGGAAATTTATACCAATATTATATTATTTCTCACACTTACTTACTAACCCCACCTACATCCCTATTCCCTACAAAAAATCATTTAAAGATTCACACACTCACTCACCACTCTCCACCTCTTACACATTTTCCACTAACTATATTAAAAATACCCCACTATCAACTAACACCCATTAAATTAATAAGTCAATTTAAATATCTTAAACTCCGCACCGGTCAAATCGGTGCGAGTATTAAGGGACAGAGGGAGTAGTTTATATCTCCTATGTATTTCCTCTAGCTAGGATCCTAAGACAAGTGTAAATTAACCGGGATCGTATCAGGTTTTTTCTATGTTTTATTAGATCATACTTACCCAAGTTTAAGAAGACTAAAGTGAAGTAGTCACATAACAAAATCTAAGTTGTGTCACTCGCACTCGCACTCGCACTCGTGACTCCGTAATATCGATTATGTGACTAGTTTTCCAAAATGTGTCACATTCTTAGTGGAATTGGTACTTGCCTTGGAATAAAGGGTTGATCGAGTTTAATGAGTGATACTCTACCGTCAGTCTACACGTACCAAGAGTAGAAAAGGAGGGCGGTGACCGCGGTGCCAGGAAAAGGAAAAGGAAAAGGAATTTATGAAAGGCATTTAACTTGTGGTCTATACAAGAAAATAAAACTATGTGATGAAACAAAGACATGCACAAAAGACAAGTGGAGTACATCAAGGTAGGTGGAAGTTACTTTAAAAGGCCAGGTATTAAATTAAGTCAACTAAAACAACAGTTGACAAGTACAAACTGTAACTTATACAACGGCCTCTTCATAATTCATAAGTTATATCTCTGGAAATGTTAGATCCCAAGAACCCATCGTAGATGTCAACAAGCCTCGTTAGTCGTTACTCGAAATACATCATTGCCTTGTAGTTGCATGCAAGCCAAATTCAATTATCGTCTGCATTAACTCGGACTCAATTTCGCAACTAACTTTGGTGGTAAGTGGTAAGTGGTAAGTGGTAAGTGGTAAGTGTTAAGTGGTAACAATAACCATATGCTGTAAACTGCCAAAACAGGGTATTCAATATCTAATGCACTACGTCTACGTCTACGTCTACGTCTGTTCTAAACCGATAGACCATAATCAACATTTTCGAAAGATATAGAAATCTCAATCTAAAAAATGATTCGCCAATGCTACAACGTAAATAAACGAAACCAGAAGTTTTAACATGATCTTTTTACTACTCATAACTTCCTATCGTCAATAAATGCAGCTATTATTTCCAATCTAATCAACATTGTAAAATGACTAATTGCTCACTTCACTAAATATTAAATGCCATTAATCAACCTCGTTATCAACGTCTAGTACTCTTACAAAACAACACCTATTATCATATAAGGGATGGGAGTTGATAAATCTAAGGAGATTTTTACTTCTTTCAAAGAAATCCACATTTTTTAAGTTGATTCCTTACATTTCTCATTTGCCGATAAATTAACCTCAATGTCTTTAAAAATGTATTTCAACAAGAAATATTAATGCTCCGTAGTCAGTTAAAAAAGAAGGTGAACAGATTTAATTTAGTTGGCTTATGTAGTACAAGTACTTTAATAAAATTATGGAAATTATTTTTCATGTTTCTTTCGGGAAAAAAATTATAACAAGTCTTGAATGATATTGATCTCTCCCGTCAATTAAGTTTGAGACATCAGAAGTCACACTTCAAAACAGATTAGGCCGTCCAATTCTCACAATAATTGTAAGAACCGTCCAGTTCTATATATTGTACAACCACAACACACATTGTTTGAAAATAAATAACAAAAACTTATTTCAAAGCTAATACCCTCCAAGAAAAGAAAAGAAAAAAATAACTATGATTGGGACTGTGAACAAAAGTAAATTTTTGCATGAATCAATGTCACAACTCACAAGTCATAACAATAGCCCAAGTAGAAGAATTTCATAAGAATTCTAAGGTGATACACCTATTGGGTGCCACCATAGTCAAATAAATCCTAGTCTTTCAATTTTTTTTTTTACTTTCTCCTTTCTCTTTTCTTTTATCTTTTTTATTTATTTACTTTAAATCATTTTTATTATTTCAGAAAAAATTTTAAAATCATTTTTACCAAAAATAAAAATCAATTTTTTTTTCAATGTTTAATTCTTTTAATTTTTTTCGCCCAAAAACAATTAATTAAATTCTCTAAATAAAAATTATCATTTTTATCCAATTAAATCTGAAAAATTGCCCAAAAAAAATTCAAATTAAATCAGAAAATTAGAAAATTATCATCACTTGTGGTGTTAAATTATCATCTCAAACCTTGAAAATTTGGAGCGGAGAGGGAAAGATTGCGTGAGGAAATGGTGGTGTTGGGCGGCGCCAGGTGGGTTGAGTGATTGATGGTGGTGGTGGGCGGCGATCTAGTAGGAGACTGAGAATGAGAGTTGCGCGATTGATAGTGGTGATAGGCGACGAGAAGGGATGGGGAGGGAGAGAGGAAGGCGGCCGGAAGTTGCGTCTGGAGTGGGATAGAAGAGGGAGGCAGGAGGGGTTGCGTCGACGGGGAAGAGGAGGGCGGCGGGAAAGGTCGTGACGGGGAGGGGGAGGGCAGCAGGCGGCAGGCGGTGGGCGTTGGCGACAGTTTAGAGGAAATAATGTGTGAGTTACTGGTGGTAGAAGGAATCAGTTTTGATGGTGGTGGAGGAAATCCAAAAAGATTGTTGTGCATTTTGGAGAGATGAGGGTGGGAGTGTGGTGCATTTTGGTTTACCTTTAGAAACCAAATGAAATCTAACGATTAAGAGCATATAGTTAAAGATTTAAGCTTCACTTTTATATATTGAAAACTCAACTTTAATTCATCGAAGCTTACCGTTTATTCATTTTCAAGTTTTATACGTTTTAATTTTTATTCATTCGGCTCACCGTTTATTCATTTTCAAGTTTTTATTCAGTTTCAATATGTGGTAATGACCAATGACGTAGTTGACTAGATACAAACTTTATTTTTTTTGTTATGGTTATTAATAAAAGGTTATTTGGGAATTATTAACCTTTGGATCACACAAAGTCATATGTTAGTGTTTGATTAAAAATAAATATTTTTAAAAGAAATAACCATGGTCATATATAGCTCTTGGAATTAAATGAAATGTAACGATTAGGAATATACTGTTAATGATTTTAAGTAAGAAAGAGTATCATTTAAGCACGACTTTTATTCATTTAAGATCAATTACTATTCATTTAAGCTCCATTTTTATTCATTTTTGCTCCACGCTTACTCATTTACGCTTCAAATTTATACATTTAAAACTCAACTTATTTAAGATTATGTTAGCATTTCATAATTAAAGTGGTGAGAAAATAGGGGGAAAAAAACTACTCCGTAAATGAATAAAAATTAAAATTTATAAAACTTGAAAATGAATAAACGGTGAGCTTCGAAGAATTAAAAAGTTTAGTTTTAAATACATAAAATTAATGCTTAAATGAATAAGACACAACTTAAACATTAGCATATGACACTTATGAATTGCAAATATCTTTTTCATTTTTAATTTGATTATTATAATTGAAAAAACTAAAAGATCAAAAGCTATGGTAATTTCCAAGTTACCTTTTCGTCACTACCTGAATAAAAAAATGCAGTTAATTACCGAAAATCAAGTTTGGTAATTCCCAAAATAAATTTTGGTCATTACCCAAAAATAAAGTTTGGTCATTTCCCAAAAATACAGTTTAATTTCCCTAAGATAAAGTTTGGTAATGATCAATGACATAGTTGGCTAAATGCAAACTATATTTTTGTGCTCTGGTAATGACCAAATTTAGTTTGGGAATTATCAAACTTTCAATCTTTTAGCTTTCTTCAATTATAATAATCACACGAGTCATAGGTTAGTGTTTAAGTTGTGTTTGACTAAAAATAAATATTTTTTAAAGAAATAATCATGGTCATATATAACTCTTGGAATTAAATGAAATGTAACGATTAAGAATATACAGTTAATGATTTTAAGTAAAAAACAGTATCATTTAAGCACGATTTTTATTCATTTAAGCACGACTTTTATTCATTTAAGCTCAACTTTTATTCATTTATGCTCCACTTCTATTCATTAGAGCTTCAATTTTATATACTTAAAACTCAACTTATTTAAGATTATATTAGCATTTTCATAATTAAAGTGGTGAGAAAAGAGGAAAAAAGAAAGAAAAATAAAGTAAACTAAATGAATAAAAATGAAAATCTATAAAAACTTGAAAATGAATAAACGGTGAACTTCGATGAATAAAAGTTTAGTTTTAAATATATAAAATTAAAGCTTTAATGAATAAACATAGAACTTAAATGAATAGAACACAACATACATGTTTGTTACTTCCTTACATTGAAAAACACATAAAACTTATGCTCTCGTTAGCTTAATCTTATATATAGCGCTCGGAAATCGAGATCCGAGCCACATACTCCAAGTCAACTAAAGTCCACATTTAAGGCACAATATACTTCCTCCGTTCCGGAAATATTGCGTCATTTGTTTTTTACACTATTCACACTACGACTTTGGCCATTTTTTTGATTCGTACGTAAGGAAGTTGTAGTCATGTGGGGTCATGTTAGATTCGTATCGATATATATTTTTTAAATATTAATTTTTTATAATTTTACTTGCAATCGATTGAGATATTAAGATTCAAAATAATGGTTAGAGGGGAAATGATAAATCCAAGAAAGAATTCACTTCTTCCAAGGAAATCAACTTTGAAAAAATGTGAATTTCCTTAGACGAAGTAAAAATTTCCTTGGATTTATCACCTCCCTGGTTAGAGGAGTAAAAGTCAAACATGTTGCGATATTTCCGAAACGGAGGAAGTATAAAAAACGTCAAAGTGCACATCTTTAGCCTCGAAATTATGAGATTTTCTCGTTAATTATTGCTCATCTCTACACAATTTAAACTTCACCACAATCACTTAAACTACAACACACTCGTTACACTCACTTAAACTACACCACCCTCATTACACTCACTTAAACTACACCACCCTCATTACACTCACTTAAACTACACCACACTCTCACCATCATCTCTCCAAACAGGCATGCCTGCTTTCCAACTTCCACCATCAACCTCCACCACGCCACCCTCCTCTCTCCTACCCCCTTCCGCTGCTTCGATCCACCACGCCACCCTCCTCTCTCCTACCCCCTTCCGCTGCTTCGATCCACCACGCCACCCTCCTCTCTCCTCCTCCCTGACGCAATCATCCCAACCGCCCTCATCTGTCCTCCTCCCTGACGCAGTCATCCCAACCGCCCTCCTCTCTCCTCCTCCCTAACGCAGTCATCCCCGCCGCCCCTCTCTCTCCTCCTCACGCAACCCTCGTCGTGTGCCGCCCTCCTCTCTCCTCCTGGCGCAACCGACCTTGCGCCGCCCTCCTCTCTCCTTATCCCCGCCTCCCTCATCAATTAACCAAGATCTACCTCTCAACCTCCTTCCTCACCCTTCCTCTCATTGCAATTAATTTTTCATAAACTTCTGATTTTTTTTGCTAATTAAATATGCCCAATTAATTTTCTGAATTTAATAGAAAGAAAGAATAATTTTTGAGTTGTAAGGATCTTTAAGAAATAAAAAGGATAATTTTTGATAATTTTTAAGAATTTAATTTTGATAAATATGATAATTTTTTATTTTCAGAATTTAATCAGCTTTTTTTGTGTCTAAATATTCAAAAGAATAATCAATAAAAAATAAATATGAATTTTTATTTTTGGTACAAAAAATATTTTTTAAAAATTTCCGAAATAATAAAATTAATTTTAAGTTAAGAAACAAAAAGATAAAAGAAAAGAAAAAGCATTTAAGACAAAAAGGAGAAATAAATTAAAAATGAAGGGCTAGGATTGATTTGCATTGGTGAATGGTGATACTCTATAGACATGTCCAGAATTTCATTCACTCAATGGTCAAGACTCAAGAGTAGTCTTGAGATAAAAAAAAAGGCAGATCTAGAATCATCTCAAAACAAAAACTAATCAACATTACATCTAGAATAATGCAAAAAGCTGGAGTACCACAGAGTACAGATCAGCCAATCTATACAACATAATAATAAGGCATGAAATAGGAAGAGACGGTAGGTAAACGTCTACTCACCAGATAATGGTCACTCATAGTCATAGACGAGTATGAGCATGAATAAGGGGAGTCTCTTAATGGGGTCCAACGTACTGTACTTGATTGCGCATGTTTCTCACAAAAAAAAAAAAAAAACGCATTCAATCCCGCAATAGGAAATTTCAGGTAAAGTCAAGGGGAGCATCAAGTTTGGCATACAGAGGATTTGTTGTTTTCAATAGGAAAAACATTTATCTGGTCTTATCTGAACATATATAGTTGTGAGTTAGAACCGAACTGATCTTGTTGGAATTTGTTTCAACTTAATTTCCTTGCAAAAAAACATTCATGTTGACGTACAAACTACAAAGGCTCACAACAAACATGTAGCATAAAAGAAATGCGATGAAGAAACAGAAAGAGCTACAGGGTTACATTAGATAGATATTCTGAGGTATTAAGTTCCTTAGAAATTTCTGATAGAATGAAGGGGTAATACCAAGTAAGAGTTCTGATAACCAAAGGCCAACAAGGAGCATCTTTTTTACGGCCATATAATATATATATATATATATATATATATATATATATATATGTATATATATATATATATATATATATATATATATATATATATAGGCAAACCTAACTCTTAATCTCATTATCATATTCATGGCACCCAAGTATTCTAAGAAAATTACTCTCGACATCCCTAAATAGGAGTAACACAGTAGCCCACATTTCTATTTTAAGCAATCCCAACGTAATATATGCCCACTTTCTTCTAAATACAAATACAAGGTATAGCCATATAGAGTTTAGCACCCTTACTAATTCCCAAAATTAGTGATAATCTCCTGAATGGGAAAAATCAAAAATATAGAAATGGGACAAGAAAAGAAATTTGTCCACGATGACTAGTTTTATTTATCTGGATGCAAACAATTGAAGTGGGGTCCAGTGTCCATTCATTTGATTCCTTATTTCTATGTCTTTTTTAAACAAGGCTTTGAAAAATGAACACCAGATATTATGAATTATGAATTATGAATTATGAATTATGAATTATGACTGAAAAGAAAGATACTATTAGTCACTGATGCCTCAGATTTGGACGAAAAGTTGACCAACAGCTACTAATTTAATTATAGAGGTATTATGGAAAAGAAATGGCTTACTTTATTTATCTCCAGAAAGGCATCATACTCACAGAGTCAGAGTGCACTCCAAGGAAATCAACAACTGCAATCAGAGTTGTCCGGTTTACATAACAGATATTCCCAGTGAAGGCCGATCCATGAATGTCATATCTGCTTAGTGGCCAGTTGAAGTAGACATACAAGTATAACATCAACACCACCACTATGTTTTCCAACCAAAATTATATGCACCAATTCAGCTTCTCACCAACTGTCGTCCTACAAACATGATAGCATCATTACTTCCTCGTGTAACTGACCGTAATAGATCTGTATAACTTGAGATCAACCCGAGAATTCATTATTAAACACCAATTAAGGAAAAAATAATAATAAGATCATCTGAGCAAACAGCAGAAGAAAGTAACATGATCCATGTAGTACAGACAAACACAAATTTATAACTCGTGTAAATCCATATATATATATATATATATATATATATATATATGTAACAAGATCTCACGTACCCTAAATCATGAGAAATCGTACATGATTATCCAGCTTCCAAATTAAATAGCAAGCTTTCTGTGTGTGACACAATCTTGACTCTATTGAGTCTTGCCTAAAACAGATGTCAGTCATAAGCTCCGTACTTCTCCTGACAAAGTTAAATTCTTCATTTCAATCAAAGTACCCATGCCTTGAGCTCAGACAACAGTAAGCTTATGGGTATTGGACACAAATATTACACAAATAATCTAAAGAAACAACCCAAAACATCCAGCTCGAAGAATCATTGGCTCAATACTCTACCTAATTTCTACGCTTAAGTATGAGAGCATACAATCCTAATTGGCACCAAAAATAGATAAGTCCTAAAATTCTCTGAACAAATGAATAGCAGAAATAGTGTACTTAGGCTCCGTTTGGTAGGGCGTAAAACGTTTTCATTGTAAAATTATTCTCCGTGGAAAAAAAATTCAAGGGAAAACACAATTCCAAACTAGTTTTCCTTTGTTTGGTACCTTAAAGGAAAATGGGAGAAGATGGTGAAGATTGAGGGGAAGAAAGGAGAGGGAGGTAAGGAGGAAAGAAGGAAAAGTGGTTTCCCTCCCTTTCAAATGGAAAAGGGTTTTCCACCTTTGAGGGAGTCATGGAAATTTATTTTTCATCTCTTACCCGACCAAACAACGTAAAATGATTGAAAATGGGAAAATCGTTTTTCATGGAAACTTTTTACGCCCTATCAAATGGAGCCTTAATGGGAGCACTGCACAAGCGACAAGTCATATCTTATAAATGAACTATAGAGTAAAGAAAGAATGAGTTTTCTCAATTACATTTGTGCAGTATTTGGCAATTATTGTCAACTTCACATCTATAGTGAAACTAAAATTTTGAGGTGACTTTGCTGATACATACTTGTATGTTTCATAACTAAAGTAAGAGGCACAGAAATGCATTTAGACAGTTAACACAGTAATTTGTTTCCACTGTCAAGGTCAACAAGGAAATTCTGATTTTCCGCAACCAGGCGAATTTGGTGTTTGAGCCCCAGTGAAAGGTCATTCGACCAGAAGTACTAATAATCTTCTGACTCTTTGGGTATTAGCAGTTTGGCACAAGTTAGTTCTAACAATTAAAAGGAATCAGAAAGGAATGGAAAAAGCTTGTGATTTTGAATATTTGATGATAAGTCCGAAACAATCGTTTTATTTAGATAGAAAAGGATTGCAGAGGACACTCCTTTATAGCCTCACCTACTCTTGATTCAGCTAACACTGGTACTCTATCTACGTAATCTAGTACTCCAACTGATACCTTCAGTCAGCTCCAGATTACTATGATCATCTCATCAGCTAAAAAGAAAAGAAAAAATCTCAGGAACATAGTGGATATGTATTGAGGATTTGTGATGCTCTAACATCAGCATTTTTAGCCAGGAATTCATCTAATACACTCACCCTTCCCCCATTGTAAACAAGTCACCTTCCACAACCCAGTTCCCACCATGATGCACAATATACAAGGTTTCCATTCACCATCTGATCACAATAAAACAAATGCATGTATGAAAAAATGAACACACATCTAATATTAAGAGACCTATATAACCGAAAGAAAGTCATTTATTCCTTCGTAAAAATTATCTCATTACACCAAAAGAGTAGGCTTCATCACTTACATACACATTCCACACTTACAGAAGCCTACAAGTAATGACACTGTCATAACAGTTAATTCTCACATTAACATCATCTAGACAGTTGAGAAATTAGTCCTATAAACATAAAAAATAAAAAAAATAAAAACTTAAGCCTAAAAGCTTCAAGCATGTCTACCACCACTACCAGGCACCACCAGCACCTACTCCTGCTTGACCAAAAACTAAAAACCACCCTCCCAGCCCCCACGGCTCACACCTTAACAACGCCCATTTCACATAGGAAGGGCGAATGCAAACAACGTATCCATGTTGCGGATGTTCAGTTACCCAACCCCGTCACATTAGTGTTTTGGATCACCACACCCTCATGCATCATAAAAATTTGGTGACAGGGATGCCCATGAGTTCCAACTACTCCTGGTTATAAACCGGTTCACCTTTGTTAGAGAATGGACAAGCGTAAGAGAGGGACTTTATCTCACTCGCCTTGAAATTGACAGCGTGTGTTGACATGTTCATACCCGGGCGTCGTATATATTTCAATTACACACCATTAAAATGTAATCTACCAATATAAATGTGCGAATATAAAAAAAAGTATGATGAACAACTATTAATATTACCAATCCGACAGCTAAGCAAAACTTAGTCCTCGAATTCTAGTAGTGACACCAGCGTAGAGGAAAGACTAACTAATGTGTCGTCATTCAAGCGAAAAAAACGCACAACTTCCGCTTGTTTAGTTCTGACGTGACGAGTAGCGTATGAACGGCCTTTGAAAGGCCGTCTATCTCCTCTTCCAATAAAAATGATGTCGGGATCATTCTCTGCGGCTTTTTATAACAAAGGTCACTCGTGGACTTTTGTAGGCGACGGTTAGACGATGTGGGTGGGTCTTTAGACGATGTGGGTTTGAACTCTTCCATCAATGGACTATCTACAATTGGGAGGATTTCCAATTTTTGTTTCTCTAAAGTACTTTTTAATTTGTGGTCAAACAATTAGTTTCTCAAAAGTACTTTTTAAATTTGTGGCCAAAAATTATGTTTCTTAAAAGAACTTTTTAAATTAGTGACCAAACAATTACGTTTCTCACAAGCCAAAAGCGTTTCTCTAGAAACAGTTTCTAGAAAACTACAAGTTCTTTTCAAGAAGCTTAGCCAAACAGGCCCTAAACTGCTTCCCACTACGGCACTAATAGAAAACAATACTTACATTTTTCTTAGTTCTTTTTTGGGGGGTGAGGGGGAGAAAAAGAACTAGGACAAACATGTAATTTGGATGAGATAATACATCCTAGGATCCTACACATTATAGAAATTTCAATTTATTGACAGGGTGAGGATTCAAAATTTTGGTATTGAGATACCCTTGTTCGCCCTATTTATGGGACACAAAACCTTCCTTCTACAAGCATTAATCTTTAGATACGTTTCATGATAAACATTTGAATAGAAAATTCTTAGCTATTTTATAGCACATGAACCAAAAATAAAATATACAAAGTAGATATGGGCAGACAATTTGACATGCATACCAACCAAGACTCATGACTCCGCCTGTAATAATATCAAGAAATACAAAATAAATGACAGAGGGCTGGATAAATGAGGTGAAACAGTAAAGTGCTCCACTGTGAACAATACTAAACGGTTTATGTAGGAGAACTAGCCTCCAAATCTTCTGCATATAAGGGGGAAAGGACAGGGGGTCTATGATCCTACGTTAAACTCTTTATACATAGCCTTGTTCTAGCCAATCTATACTGGAAATCACTTGCTTTTCCATTAAACCGTCCTAAAATTGACCAGAATCAATCAACGTTTCCTCAGCTTCTGTGTACATTTGGCATAGCCCAGAGAAATTGATACTCTAGAGAGTCCCTCCCTTCCCCGGAACAAAAAAGACCAAAAAGACATGAAAGAAAAACACCTTCGCAAAGTCCACCTTCTGGCTTCAACTAAAACTAGAGTGGATAGCTATACATCTCAAATCAGAAAGCACAAAAGCACTAACAGTTGACCCTGCCTCTCCCACTCCCAGAACAACATATTTGAAAAATCATCACATAGTGGTTTCCTCAACCTCCATATAGTTTATTTGGCATTTTAAACAACTTAAATAGTAAAATAGATGTACAAATCCATGTAAAGCACTATCAGTTGTCAACTTGTCATTGTAGCTAAAAAATACAAGTAGTGTGTTTTTGGTGTGTGTG
This sequence comes from Spinacia oleracea, assembly GCF_020520425.1. Taxonomy (NCBI): domain Eukaryota; kingdom Viridiplantae; phylum Streptophyta; class Magnoliopsida; order Caryophyllales; family Amaranthaceae; genus Spinacia; species Spinacia oleracea. Next base: position 181,970,566 of record NC_079490.1, read on the forward strand.
TGGGGGGGTGTGCTGCAACTTTGTAAACAGAAGAGATATATTACCTCAGGGTCTCAGAAGTCAGAATCTTCGAAAATCTTCAAGATAGAAGCACCAATATGACACGGGGGGAGACAAATGTGTATCCACCAGTCCGAGAGCAAGACCAAACAATAGGAATGAAGGTAAACTTCAAAGATTAAAATCAAGCAACCACAAAGGCACAAACATCTATCATTTTCATCTATTGCAACTGACTGCAGGCTTGAAAACTGCCCTTGTCCTTCATAACAGTATTCTGTAATCCCTGAAGCACATACTTGAAGGTCAACCCATTAGGTGCAAAACCCAATTTCAGCATCTTGTCCTGTAACTCCATCAATTCAGTAATGCTGCTTTGCTCACTCCTTATCTTAAGAAGTACATTATAACTATCTGTATCGTAAAGCTGATACTTGATAGAAAGTGAAAGAAGCAAGGATTCTGCTTTATCAAAATTATTTTCTGTACAATAGGCAAATATCAAAGCCCTGCAGATATTGTTGTCAGGTTTAAGGTCAAATAAATCCATTTCTTGCATCAAAACTTCTGCCTCCAAGCATCTTCTCAATCTGCACAAACAGCTTATTAGGTTTTGATATATTGCTAAACATGGTTTAACCCTCCTTTCTAGCATCTTGCTTTTATGCAGCAATGCTCCTTCTAGGAGCTCACTATCACAGAATGATTTGATCAATTTATCATAAATCTCCACATCCGACTCATGACCATCTTCCAACATTCTATCTAAAAGTTTAACAGCTGCAATTGGGTGATTCTCCTGAGACAATGCGATAACCAAATACTTGTATACGTCACTAGAAATTGTAACTCCAAACCTTTTAAGCTCCACAATCATATTCAAACATGAACGCAAGCTGCCCGCTTTCACGAATCCTTCTACAAGAACCTGACAGGTGAAAGTATCTGGGCTAATCCCCTTTGCAATCATATCATGAAGTAGGAGCCTCGAATCTTTCATCCTTCCCTCTATACAGTAACCGTGAATTAGAGAATTATACGATACAATATCTGGAGTCAGTCCTCTATCAACCATTCTATGGAAAACCTGATGAGCTTCCTTTAGCTTTCCAATTTTACAAAGTCCATTCATTAACGAAGTGTATGTGACCAAATCAGGAACAACACCCCTCCTATACATAATCTTATACAAATAAAACGCGTCATCCAACCTACGACTTCTGCAATAATTACCAATAAGTGTATTATAAGTCACAAGGTCAGGCACAAATCCTTCTTCCTCCATCTTCTCCAAGAACTCATTTACCTTGTCTACACTTTGGTCCTTGCACAACACATTAGTAAAAATATTAAACGTACACGTATTCGGATTAATTCCAATCCTCCACATCTCTTTATAAAGTTCCCAGCAATTATCAACACAATTTGCCTTCGAGAGCCCACTCAACAAACAATTAAAGGCCAAAACATGAGGCACATAACCCATCTTAACCATCTTCTTAAAAACCCTATAACCTTCCTTTATCAAATCATCTTTCATATAAGCTTTTATAAGCATATCAAACACAACAGGGTCCCAATTACAATCCTCGGAACACGAAACCAAACCCTGAAAAATGTCAACCTTTTCACTCTCATCCGACTGGAATCGAATCAATTCAGACAAAAGCTTCATCCCGTGTACAAAATTCCGAGACCAAACCAATATATGAACAATAATACAGTAATTATGACAATTTGGCTTAACACCCAGATCATTTTTCACCCAATTAAAGAAAATAAGAGCAGACTGGGACTCACACTGACATCTAAGCAAAACCCTAGAAATTTCTTGGGTACCCAAATGAGGAATTAGGTCCTGCAACTGATTTGCGAGATGGGTAATTTGGAAATTGGTTTTTTTGAGAGCTAAACAAATTAGATTGACTAAATTATTGGGGTTCTGGGTTTCGGGAAGGAAAGAGTAAAGTGGGTTTAAGCTGGGTTTTGAGTTTGGAACAATCGGAGGATTGAAAGATGTTGATGATGGAGTGAGTGCAGATTTTGTGCTGTAATTTGAGAGAAGAATTCTTGGGGCTGCAAAAGATGAACTAAGTCGATTCATTTGGAGCTTAATTGAACAGGTTGACGGTCAAATTGCGCGAATTTAAATGGAAGGAGATAGTAGAGAGAGAACGGAGAACTCACTGGAGGACTGGTGGTGCGGTCGTTGAACTTGGTGGTGAGCTGGGGACTGGGGAGGTTTAGGTCCGGCGTATTCCATTTTTTTTTAACGCAAAGAAGGAGATTACATTACATAAGCATTAACGGGTCGTTTGGTAGGAGAGGGGGATAGGGATAAGGATAAGGATATAAATTGGGATGGGATAGAGAATTTATCACAGGGAATTCATTAAACTTATCACTATTTTTTGTTTGGCATGGTAGATAAGGATAGAGATTAAATAACAAAATTATTATATTACCCCTTTTAAAATGGTATGCTAAAATAATGTCAACTTTCTTTCTCTGCTTTTAATTAATGAAGGACAAAATTGTCTTTTAACATTGAAATGAGAAATCCTCAAATCAATACCTGCTCCCCTTGATACAAAATAATGGGGTTAAAGCCTCAATTAGTCTCTATCCATATCCCCTAAAAATTAGAATTCCTTGTAAACAAACAAGGGATAGGAGGGTAAATGGAATATCCTTATCCCCACTTCTTATCCCTCATACCAAACAAGTTGTAAGGGGTAATCTCCCTTCAAAAAAGACAAAAAAGGGGTAATCCCAGAAGGTGAACCCTCACCAACACTTCATAACGAGAGCAGATCTGCAGAATAATATCTGCTAGTGAAGTCAAGCTAGCAAAAGTTAGATCTGTAAAACCTGAAAATTATTAGATGCACCTGGGTGTATCATGCAAGGGTATTTTATGTCATTTGGTGGTCCATATCACATTTTCTCCTCACATGTAAAGAAAAAATGTGAGAAAGTGCACGGTGCATCCGGGTGCATGTAATATGTTCTATGTAAAACCCGTACCGTACCATCGTACCAAGAAGGATAGAGCTGAAGATGTTCAGTTACAAAAGGATTGACAGTGATAAGCAAGCTTACACAAAGACAAACGCTAAGCTATTCAAATAACGAAAGCACGAAACTACTAGTCTGAAATTATTCCACTTATGTATGCTACGGACTAGGGTTGTCAATTCTCAACCCGGACTATTGAATTCGTTGGGTTATTCCGAACGTTTAGATTCTGAACCGGTAATAACCTGTGAGCTGAAACCTCAACTCGATCTGATCCGATAATATTCAACTTGAACCTGAACCGACCGGAAACATTAACCCAATTAAGAACCGAAATCTGATAACAAACGTACCATCCCGCAACAACCCGATTCGTTTCAACCGAACTGAATGATCCGAAACCCATTAATAACCTGATTCTTTCGATCCAGGAAAATCTGTTTAATTTGAACCATTTACAACCCGTAACTCGTTTAATCCGAACCGTTTACATCGTAACCCGTTTAACTTAAATTGCTTACAACCGTAACCCGTTTAATCCCGCTACGTACCATAAACTCTTAATACTTTTAAAAATTAGTCGTCATAGTTCTTGTCCCCTAATTAAGGCCTCAATGTTATAATTTATAAACGTATTGAAAATTGTGATTTTAGTCATAACCAGATATTGTGATTTATAATTTGGAACCGAATTGACCTGACCCGGATACGTACAACCCGCTAACTATTTCATCCTACTTCTGATTTTTCCACAATGTATGAACTCAAGCCGATAACGAAATGATAAATACTCGAACTGATATGAACCTGAATCAGATGTAACTCGGCTAAACCTGTTCAATCGACCCGTTTCAGACCGTCATCCGATGGTTCCAACCCGATATAAGCCCAACCCAATCTGATTCGAACCTGTTACAATCTGGTTAAACTCGTTTTACAACCCGACATGTTCCGACCTGACCAACTTGACCCGGCCCGACTATAACACGACCCGATTATAACCCGATCCTTATGAACATGTTGATGAGCGACATTTATGTTTGTTTAGGGTTTAGGGTTGATGATTCCAACCCGATATAAACCCAACCCTCACTACTACAAAAAAGGGCATAGAGTACTGTTGAAATACACTTTATAGGACGCCTTAGAGGCGTTCTCCAACTCAACGCGCTATAAAGTTTATAAAAGGGGTAAAAGAAGCGTTTTATATACCTAGTTATAAAGTACAGTGATAAGAGATAAGCGTCCTCTATTCCCTTCCTAAAATCAGGAAATGAAGAAGGAATATAGAACGGTTAACGTATATAACTGTCTCCTATACTCTATAATAAAGCGCGCCTCCCGTACATAACCGTCCTCTATTCTTCCTATTAAATATTGAGATACAGAACATCTTCCGTACATAGGCGTACTATATAATTCATGTTTAATATTAAGATATAAAATTGTTTCCTTACACAAACGTTCTATATTCTACCCTTTTTTTATATATTATTTAAAAACAGCCCACGCATTTTTTATTAATATTATTTAAAAAGAGGATATCACGATTCTAGTATGTAAAGCAAATCTAAAACGATAAAACAAAAATTATATCGACACGATCTTTCCAAAAAATCATTCCATTCAATAACAAAATAATATTGTTCATTCAATAACAAAATCCTATTATTCATTGATAAAATAAAAATAAAAATCACTGTAAAAAAAATCCAATATCACTGGAAAAAAAAAACTCAACAGCAACCGCAGGAACTCAACAGCAACAGCACGAACTGAACAACAACAGACAGGAACCGCAAGAACTCAACAGCAACAGCAGCGTCTGCAGCAGGAACAGACTGCAGCAACAGCAGCATCTGCAGCAACAGCAGCGTCTGCAGCAGGAACAACAACAACCATCTCCTTGATGAGCTAGCTTAAGTCACACTAGATCATCGTCATCATCATCTTCATCTTCATCGTTATTTGGTTGGGGATATTCAGTAACATATGAGATCCACCTCTCCCTTAGCTCATCAATCGTAGTTTGAGAATACGTGGGAGTTTTGGCAAAATACTACAAGACAAGTATTTATATGGTCAGTATTTATTACAGTATAACTCTTGCAAATACATTAGATAAAACTTAATCCACTCTATCAGTCCAATGAAACTGATTAAGAAAGTCTCATCATCCACTGTTATGAAACTGGGTACTTTTAGTTCACTGCTAACCAAAACAGGAGGTAAGTTGCAAAACATGAGCTGGGCTTTGAGTGCGTGAAACATTCCCCCGTATGAACAATCCTGGTCAGCATCAAGTTTGATAGTGTCAAGTCCAAATGTGATATAAGAGAGCTATAATAGCCCTCTTTGATCGTATCTTATCCATCAATGGCATGTGAACTATGTGCAAGCTCTTGAGTCTATTGCTACTTAAGTAGCTGTGGGACTTGTTCACTTTGATGGAACTTGGGAGAGGAGGATGGACTGAAGGAGATTTACAGGAGAATCACTAGTACAAGAACCCTGAATACTAAATCATGGAATAGAGTTTGCAATATCACAATATACCAGTGTTCTACTATTCTGTATCACAGTGAGCTTACCTGTCATAGTCATGCTGTGCTTACGATTCAAGTTCCACTTTGCCCACGGCTTTTGCTGAAGGAATGGTGTGCTAAAAGTCTATCATGATATTTATGATGTCACAAGAAATCATAGCTTTCTTACTTCACTCTTACTGATCATAATATAGACTAGGAAATTTGGTTGCAAATTACATTTCAGAACTGGAAGACATATTGCTAGTCATACAAACCTCAACTCTTACACAAATTAGTGAAATTACATAAAATAACAGAGATATACAACTACAATAAACATCCTACTGAATTTGAAATTCAGTTGCAGGTTTCAACACAATTTCCTGAGAAGGGAGAGAAGTTAGTAAAGCAAAAGGAAAAGATGCTATCTATTTGCACTAAAAAACTTCTACTTAAGGCATACAACGAATTTGGTGCCCAGCGGCATCATAAATATAAACTTATATTCGGTAGGATTACTCTGAGTACATTATTATTATTATCACAAATCTTACCATGTTATACACATTAATTAGAATTTAGAAGAGCATAGAAAATTTGGACAATAAGGACTTCCATAAATCTCACTAAGTAAAATTCAGCAGGAACGGAATTCTTGTTACCAAAAATAAATGCACTCTTCTTTTGGGATATACTCCGTAGTTGCTCAATTCTTAAATACAGGTATGACATCAAACCAATGGCCATAGTTACAATGTGCAATCTACAATGCCTCAATTGAATTTGTCACCAAGCATACTATGAACAAAATTTCCCAGGAGCCTTTTGATCCTCAAAGTAGGGAGAGTACATGAATTGACCAAGATGATTCCTAAAGCACCTTACCAACTTTTATAAGATGCTCCTCAATCCCTTCAAGAACATCTTACCTTTCCACAAATCTAAATGGTAGATGTCTAAAATATGCTAGCATAAAACGGGGGAAAAAGGCTATCAAAATCCAATCCCCTCTCCATTCCCGACAATGAAGACTAAATAGTTAATACCATAAGAACATCATAAGCTTCTAGTTGGTTGTGGTCCTCAGAAAATACTTCTTCAATTCCTTTTTAACATTATTCCAAAAACCGAGAAATGAAACACCTCTCTATTTTACTAAGCACTTGAATTCTCTAAAGTTGTTCGCATCAAGAACATATCTCAATCATAGTGCTGTAACGTTATGCTCAACTATTAACCCAATATGGTGTGTATCTCAAGAAGTACTAATTTTACATACACGAGTAAGAAGATGCCCACTTCAATTTGAACAGTACATGCTCAATAGGTAGACATTGAAAAGATGCCCACTTCCTGTGAGCTCAAGCAAGCTAACTACACCATGAGTGACTCTAACATTGTACAACAATAATTTTTGAAGTATCTTAGTTACTCTATAACAGCAAGAGGATTGAAGCCTAAGCAAAAAATATAAATAAGTTTCTTGTAAGTTGTAACTATAATACGGAGAATTAAGCAAACGAAAGATTGCTAATGTTAAATAAATCAATTAAAGCCTCTAACAAGGCAGAGACAAATCCAAAATCATAATCATCCCTCAGAAAAGCATTAATATTAACACCAACACATCCTATTGATACGAGAAAATAGCTAGTCATCAAAATTCAATTGTAAAATTCAAGACACGGTTCCAAATTAAATTCAGGTCAAAGAAAACACCAATTAGGCCAATAAACATATTCAACGCTGATCAATCGTGATTGAACTGAACAATTTCTTATTCTTTTTTATTTTGGCAATTATCAAACTGAATTCTTTAATCATATATTACAAACAAACAAATATTCATAATCCCTAGGTTATAGGTTAAATAAAATTAATGAGAAACAGAATTAAGCACATACTAACCCTGGAAATTGAAGGCAGCGGTGGGGCAGCCGGGGTTTACCGGAGGTTGGGAGGAGGACGGAAAGCAGTGAAAGGGAGAGGCGGTGCAGCGTGAGGAGGGGCGGTGCAGAGGAGTTGCGGGTTTTCTTCCGAGCAGAGGTTGAAGTGTTTTTCTGAGGGTTTTACCGGCGGTTGGGAGGCGGCCGGAAAGGGGTGCAAGAGAGCGACGGTGCAGAGTGAGGAGCGACGGCAGAGTGAGGAGCGGCGGTGTAGAGGTTTTCGGTTTTTCTTGCGAGTAGAGGTAGAGGTTGGAGTACGTGCAGGGTTAATTTTCTAAATTCCCCGCGCCTAACTCATAACTTTTGGGAATTCATTTTCGATCTGCTATGTTATTTTAATTGCTTTGTTATTTTTTTATTATTTTAAAATAAATGGTTGACTTGGTTTAATTAAGGTTTTTTTTTATTGTAAAAATAGTTTTGTAAAAGAATATGAAACGGTTATCTTGAAAACAGTTTTATATTTTATTAAGTATTTTTATATTTTATATAATTTTTTTTATTATGGTAAAAAATATAAGACGGTTAGGTAAGGTAACCGTACTCTATTTTTTTTCACACAACTGTTATGAGAGAAATGCGTACTCTATATTCCTAGATAACGCTTAACAAACTTAACCGTCCTCTATTAAGCGTTTTCTATTCTCTATTTTGTAGTAGTGCCTAAGACATTTATGTCGCTCTTAGCTTAGGATTTTAGTTTATTTTTTAGCATTTTATTACTATTTTTGCTTAGTTTTATCGATTTTAGTTCGCTTATCGCATTTTTGCATTAATCGTAATATTTTCTCTGTAATCCCCCGTAAATTTATAAACTTTACTAATATATTTTAACGTATATTATTTATATTTAAATAGAATTTATGAATTTTAGTAATAAATATATAATTAACGTATATTTATTTTATTTTAAGTACGTTCTAAATATTTAAAGATTTTTGAACTTTATTATATTTATATATTTAATGTATATTTAATGTATATTTAATTTTATTTAAATACATTCTAAATATTTTAACGGTTTGTGCAATCAAAAATAATTTTTGAATTTTATGTTGAAAAGAATTTGAATTAGGGAAAAAAACGTTGAATTCGGAAAAACAATCCTATTCTGTTTGACTCAAACACTAAAACCCAAATCCTAATTCTAGGCCCAATTGGGTAAAACCCAAATCAATAAACCCAAAATAATCCTCCTTCCTCTTTTCTAATTCACGTGAAAACCAAAACAGGAAAACTATTTCCAAACCCTCCATTCACGTAACTGCTCCTCAACCTCTCTGCCTTTCTCTCCACGCTGCTTTCCCAGCTGCCGCCGCCACCCGACCACCGTCGCTCCTCCTCCTCCTGTGCCCGGTAATTCCTCCTCCTTCCTTTTCTTCTCTGTTTCTTCTTTCTCCCTTTCGTTTTCCTCTCCTCCTGAAGGCTCTGTTTTTCTTGCACAGCCGCCGCGGCCCAGCCGCGACCACCAAGCCAGCCGCGCCGCACCACCTGCACTCTCGCTGTGGCCCTGCCTATTCAGTCTGCTCCTCCCTCCTTCCTCCTCCACGCAACCACATCATTGCTCTTGTTTCTGTTTGTTGCGGCAGCCACCACCACCGCACGCACCACCAGGCCTGACAACCTCCGTAAGTCGCCGTTGTCCCCGCCGTGCCCTGTCCGCCGGCCAACACTCCTCCTCTCCTTTTGGTTATTTCTTAAACCCTAAGTTATTTAAATCTTTTAATTAAGTTTATTAATTTGAAATTATGTTTCTTGAAATTAAATTATTAATCTTTATAGTTAAATTATAATTTTCAGATTTGGTGTTGATGTTATTAATTAATTATTTTCAGTTTTGGTTGATTAATATATAAGTTAGGGTTTTAATTAGTTTAGTGATTTAATTCATGATTATTGAATGTAAATTATAAGTTATTATGATTAAATTATATTTTCAGATTATATATTACGTTTAAATAATAAATTTAATTTTCAGATTATGAAATTGAATTGAAATAAGGAATTTAATTATTAAAGCATGGATTTTTAAGGTTTTAATATTCTAAAATCATAATAGAATGATTATATATTATTAAAGCTATTGTTTTTATGATTTTAAGAACGTTGATTATGTTTTGTGGACGTTTGAAATTATTTTACATTGCTGGAAATTTTAAAAGGGATGTTTTATGGGAGTTTAGAACGTTTTGGGATCATTAGTTTAATAGTTATTATGCTTGGAGGTTATTTAGTTAAGTTTCAATATTGGGGATGGTTCAAAATATGTTTAGGGTGTATTTAGAGTACTTTAGTGTTGCTGTAAATTGTTGGATATTGATTGGGGAATTTTATTGGTTGTTTTTAGGCGGAAAATTCTCTTTAGGCGACTTTTGAAAGTGTTAAAGTGGCCTATCAGTTTGTTTACACAAGGTATGTACATACCTGTGTGCTTGGAATGCGTGTGATTTGTTGAAACCATGTTGAAATTGTTGATGAACTTGGTTATGTTGAAAGTGCATGTTTAATATTGTTGGATGGACATGTTAAGCATATATATTTCGTTACGAGAATTATAACATGTTAGTAGATGATTGATGCGAACATGTTAGTTGGGAACATTAGATTATTATATATATATTATATATATATATAATATATATATATATATATATATATATATATAATATATATATATATATATATATATATATATATATATATATATATATATATATATATATATATATATATATATATATATATATATATATATATATATTGATTCAAATCCATTGTTCATTGTTCCCTTTTAGCTTTTCACTACTTTATGAGGGCCGAGGACCTTGTTTAGTAAGTTGAAACCTTATACCCATATAGAGGGGTTGATCAGTATTAAAGGAAAGGTTGGATTTAATTGGAATGAGTCTTGATTGATACCCTTGTGATCACTTACTTAATTCCAAGATAAAAACAGTCGTGAATAAATGTTGTTTGTATGATTGTTGAGTCACAACAGAGATTAATTTGTAAATCTTGTAAAGTGAAACTGAAGAACAATAGCTTTAGTCTGTGCACGTCTAAAGTGACGGACAATCAGGAGTTGGGGTCATGGGTCGCCTATGGCTTTTTCTGGGGCCGGATTGATCACCGGTTCTATTTTATTCAAAAGTCCCTCGATATCGCAGGTCATTGGGGTTTACGGAGTCGCGCCCGTACCTCGTCTTCCTTAGTGAAGAAGAAGAAGTTTCTAGTAGCAACTCGGTCCATTGACTATTTCAATTAAAGTAATGTTAATGATACAAAAGTCTAGTCCAGTCAAGTATAGCTTTCAAGTCAATATGTTTAGGTTTTCCTTGCTTATGTTTCATTAGTATCATGTTAGGGTTGTTCGTTTAATAATATCATGTTAGGATTGTTTTTGTTTTAGTATGTAGTATTCAGCTTTGCTGATTACGTGCTTTGTTTGTGTGTGTTGATCATGGCTATGCCTTATTGATCCTGTGATGACCCATCTTTGGTGAGCAGTCTCTAAGGATCAATAAGTATTGCCCATCTACAGGTTTGAAGATGATGCATCATGGGGATCGGGATTAGAGAGCTTGTATTTAGTTTTGTTTTGCTAAGTGAGCTGGTTTGTTAATTTGGAATTTAGACTTGTCGTACTATTTATAGTTCCTTATATTCGTTGGTTGGTTTTTGGGATTAAACCTGTAATCGATTAATTATAAACCTAAAGTTAGTTTTATGTTTTCCGCTGCAAAATTCAGAATAAGCCGTTACGTTTTCACACGGGCGATAATGTCTTGATAATTCTCTACGTTTTATGTTAAAAAGTTATTTTAGAAAAGAGAGAATTGTCGGGGTGTTACATTCTCGTCTTGCGTATATTTTAGTCGTTTTTGCTCTAATCGTGCTCTTTGTGCTCATTTTCATTGCGTAAGGATCGTTTTGAGTATTAACGTGTTAAATAATGTGTCATTATGCTTGTCGACGAGTAATATGTTTTACGATTTGTAAAATTGTTAAACGAATTAATAATATGACTTTATACCTTTAGTAACGTGCTTTACGATTTACTAATTTGCCATACGACACTTTGCAAATGTGCAGCGAGGCAAGCATAGTTGCTGCCCATCAACCTTGCAGACCAGCTACTGCACACGAACAACAATAGATGCAACAAGCAGTCCATAAGCTGTTGTACAGGAGCCATTACAAGCAGTCCATAAGCTGTTGTACACGAGCCATTGCAGCAGCCTCGTGGGCTCTTCAATATGAGACTTGCAGTGCCTAAACAGTAGCAACTCAAGAGCAAGCAAATAGCAGCTACAGCCCTGCAACATTACACGTAAACAACAGCTCCATCACGAGCGGAAGCAACACGGAAAGAACAACAGCAATTGTGCAGAACTGCAGGCATTGTGGGCGCACAGTTCTGTTGTGCGTTCGCACAGCCTTGACAGTGCGAGCGCAGTCTGTTACCCGAGCGCACACGACTTCAGTAGCTGTTGTTTTTTGTTACCCGAGCGCATGGATTGTTGTGCAAGCGCACATGCCTGCCTGTGTGGGCGCACGGACCCTTGTGCGGTCGCATGGCTACGCGGAAGTGTCATTTAAAAGAGAAATTGCAGCATTATTCGAGGACGGAGATTTTCATACTTAGAATTAGTTTCTCAAATTAGTTTTAGGCCTAGAGAGAGAAATAGGTTAGAGCTTAGATTAGAGGATAGAACTTAGGATTCTTAGCTTAAATTTTCGATTTCTTAGTTAATTCAAACATAATTTTCAGATTATCTTCTCTTTAGTTTGAGTTTAGTTCTTCAATTTTCTTGTTCTTCAATTTTGGTCCAATTTCGATAATTCAAGGTATAATTCTTACTCTTCTCTTTAATTTTTTCTTTCATTCTTTAATTGCTTCATTAATTTCGTTCATGCTTGATTTCATTATTGAATTTTAGAATTAGTTTTATATTGTGAATGTTGTTGATTTTCCCCTCAATTTTGATCTTTGAATTTTCTGAATTTTGTGATTCAATTAGTTTCATTGTTGCAATTACTTTCATGATTAGGATTAGTTTTAGTTTAATCTTAGTCATAATCATGCCTATTGAATAGTTCATAGTCTAGAGATTTGGGTTGAAGCCTTGGATTAGAATTAGAGATTTTTGGAGATAATTTTGTTGATAATTTTGTGAATGATTTTGTGATTAAATGGATTAATTGATGTTTGATTCCATGTCTAGTTAGTTTAGGATTAGCTAACCTAAATTGCTAGAATATTGGAGTGTTTGGCTTCGAATTGGCGCGAGAGCGTGATTCGTTGCTTGCATTACTTTGGCTTGATTTTTCGTTCATAATTTCCTCTTCGAGTCTTAATTGTAGCAAGAGCTAGATTAGGATTGGTTGAGTAGTGCTCGTCGAAGCCACAAATTGGTCATTGCATTCATTCATTAGTCATTGCATATCATGAGCATTTAGGATCTTCGGAACTCCCAATTCAAATTCCATTGCCAATTCCCGAAATCTCTAGAGTTTCTTTACTTGTTCATATTTCATATTCTTTTTTGATTTCAATAGAATCATACATACATACTTACATTTCCGTTTGAGGTAGCTTGTGAATGCAAATAGTTTGAAAAGTCAAATGTATCTATTCTCTTGAGACGATCCCTATGCTTACCACTATAGCCAATATAGTCGGTTAGTTTAGGAGTTTATAAATTTTGTTTGATTGAGCGGTATCCGTCAACGACCGGAAATCGACTCATCAAAATGGCGCCGTTGCCGGGGAATGGCATCATTGTTTGATTTTTCTTTCTAGTTCACTATTCTAGTTCTTTTTCTTTTTCTTTTCATTTTCAAAAAAAAAATGTCAAGAGTGTTCTCATTTCCTCAAGGTGTTCATGAACCATTTTGGATGTATTATAATAGAGTGAATGTGGTGATTGGATATCGTCGCACCCATTGAACTCTTAATGGTTTAACGGCATGGTACCCTTGTAATGTCATATATAACGGTGTGAATAGGAAAATGTTTGAGATTCTTCAATCCAATTGTAATGGAGAGCTTCAAAACATGCATTGGAGAGATGTCATGCCTTTCTTTTCGTGGTTTGCTAGAGTTCAATATTTTGACACTCATGCTCACTCTCACGACTTTTCGCATCCTTGCATGAATGTAAATGATTTTCCTCATGTTTCCAATGTTAATGCTCATGAACTTGATGACAACCGTTCCCCCCATGTGGATTTTCAAAACTCCTTGCATTGTGAATTTTCAAAATCTTATTCGGAATCTCCTAAAGCTCAAATCGATGACATTGACCGAGCCATTAATCAATTTATGTGTTGCAATGTTATTGATGATGATGATGATTATAATTCATATTATGCTAAGGATGAAGATCGATTTAGTGAAAGGAATGATGTTGAAAAGGGTGAGGTATTGAACTTTGAGGTTGTTCCTTTTTCTCCCACCCCTCCTCCCTTGAGCGAAAGTGACTTTCACCCCATTGATGATTGCCCGTTGGATTTTGAGAAAGATTTGGGTCATTTGGGATGTGATAGCTCTATTGAGGATGTCATTGAGAGTGATGCACCTAATTTGGTGGTTTTTGATGAATCCCAGAATATTAGTGAAGTTGATGATGTGAATTTGATTGAAGGCTCCTTTGTTGAGATTTCATGTGCTCTTTGTGATGTGAGTGAAGTTGTTTAACTTTTGTGGTATACAACTCCCAAACACAGGATCACCTTGTGGTTGGCTCTCCAAGATAGACTGAAAACCAAAGCTAGGCTGCATCAATATGGGGTAACTGGTGATGATCTTTGTGCCCTTTTCTGCCTGCATCATGAGACTAGCTCTCACTTGTTTTTCTCCTGTCAATACAACACTAAATGCTGCAAGAATGTTCTCCAGTTGTTGGGGTTCCACACCCATAGAACCAACCTGTTCATGTTACTTAACTGGATTCACATGTACCGTAAAGGAACCTTCAGGAAAAGAGTGTCCTATGCAGTTGTTGCTGGAGTGGTTTATCAAGTTTGGAAAGCAAGGAACTCGACCATCTAGGACCTCTTTGTTCCTTCTATAGACAGTAGTATCGACTATATTCAGTTTAGTATTAGGCATAGGATTAAGAACATCATAGGTTAAAAAGTGAACACTAGAGATGGGGATAGGTTGCATTTTCTGTAATGGTGTTGGTATGTTTGCTCTTGTGAGCTTTTGTTGGTTTTGCTTTGGAGGTGGGGGTCTTCCTAGAAGGTTTGTCCTCTCTCCTTAGCAAGCCTAGTTTGTAATAGTTGTTTAAAATCTCTCTTACTTGTCAAAAAAAAAAGTTATTGGTAATTTTTTTTCTTTTTTTTTTTGAGATAAGTTATTGCTAATGCTACCAATAGATATAGTCGGTCTAGATTTCTCTTATTTCTTGTTTAAACAAGAGTTTGGTTTCATCGTCGACGAGAGAATTATGAAGAACACTTGTTGTATCAATTGAAGAATTATTGAGCTAGACAAGATCAAATCTTTTCCTATTAGTTATTATTTGAATTGTTGGATAGTAAATCAAAATTTCCTTCCTCTTATTTCAAAATTTCAATCAACTCTCTCAATTTGAGATTATTTAACACTAAAGTGATAAATACAAAAATTAATCTTTTATACAATAAAGAATAGAACACTAATAAGTGGAGTACTCTGTAAGTAAAAAAAAGATGGAGAGAATACACAACCAATACCGTTGATATGAACATAACAAGCCCTAAGAGAAATACACCATCAATCATCATGACAATCCAAACGCATATCTATTCTTCCTCTTCCTCTTGCGACTTTCCCTTCACTTGAGGACGGTTATGGAATCTAGACGATAGTGGCTTTGGTGCACGGCTTTTACGATCAAAAGCCCTTGTACATACATAACCTAAATAATAACATGTAAAAACAAAAAAAATATGTAAAAGCAAAAATCATTAATATAATAATTAATACATAAAACAAAATATAATCGGATACCTTCCCAACAACAACGTTGAATTTCCGCCGTAGTTAAACCTAATTTTACACATAATACAACCATAAGCTTGGTTAATACTACAGTACTACGTAAAAGTCAATCACAATGGTGTTACTGTTACATTCTACGTATAAAACATTTTTTCGGACAACACAACTAAACACAACTATTTTCCTTACCTTTACATATTGACGATGTGCCATACCCACAATATAAAGTTCGTCTCTGTTGCATCCATATCCAACTTGTAGGAACATCAATTGGACATTCACTAGTTTGATAATCAGCAAAAACCTGTAACAAACCATTGATGGAATAACTATTACAAAAACAAAAACCCGCCGAAATAATGGTTTGTTTTCATGGCTACTTATTTAAGTTTATAAAGTTGTATTTGCTAATCAAAAGAGGAGAGTACATACGGAGTATTAAAATGGATGTAATTAAACAAACTTTTACAACTTCTGTGCTAAGTCTGCTAACCTAGTTAAACAATATAATACACATTTTTATGCGAATAGTACGCACTCGAAATTATTTTTATATTTTTACTTACCTCATTAACTTGAAAATAGGTACCATTGAGTGGAAAGGATTCCTTCATTGCTGTTCGAACAGGTATCTGTAAATCAAATTTAATTTGCAATCTGTAATTATCTTACAGTACAGAAATAACATAAATAATTTTCCTTTTCTTTCGTTTAGAATACTTACCAAAAATGTTCCTTTGACGGATTCCAGAGTATTACCATGCTTTTCATCTGAATCTGTTAAATGATGGGGTTGGATAAATAAATCTAATTCTTACTTAGCAAATCTAAGTTGTACGAAGTATTATTAAATTAATACACCTTCGTATGAACATAGTTTTGCCTCATATCAATAATGCATGTAACATTATATAGATAACAATTCATAATGAATCGAAAAATAAATTGATATCACACATTTCATCATAACTTCATACGTAGTAATTCTTAATACGTAGCTCCCAAGAAAAACATGGAGGGAATACTATGTAATTTATTACCTGGTGTCGTCCATATGGCGAGAAGATAGGGTATTCCCCCTCGTTGTGGCTCAAACTGCAACAATAATATAAATCACATCACATCATCCCTCAAAAAATATATTATATTATATATAAATCACATCAATTATATATAACAAAGTACGAAGTAATTAATAAAAGTCTTTTCCAAGTTAGGCATGGTGGTATAAGATAATCGACTAGTTAAGGAATTACATACATCTTTCAAAAGAAGATGATTATGCGGCAACTCGTACCTGCAGAGTATAAATACAACTTATCTTCAATAATAAATACAAATCATTTATTAACTAGCTTAATTTTATATTGTAGTCATAAAAGGGCGAAAACTTACACTTGATGTTCTGTCCTCAATCGAATAGGATTAATGTGCTTTGGTAGAGGAATATAATCGTCTTGAGATATGATAGCCAAAGCTCTTGACAAATCATCACTATGAGGTAGTGTTACACTTTCCTTTTCATTTTGATCCTTGAATGTTTGCTTGAACTCTTGAGTACCAATATCAACTTCTATAATTTCCTCATCGGCCTCATTAGTATTGTTTAATAATGAATCTTCAATCTCAGGTAGCTCGGGTTCTTCAACCCTCTTTGGAGAGGCAGGAAACTCAATGATAGGGCTACAATCACGTTTTTGAGAGAAGGTCCGATTTAACATCGGGAAAGATATTGACATGTCTGGTGATGAATTAGAACTGGATGCTAAAAACAAAGACTCTTTCTTGACGTCAAATGGATTTTGGATGTTCTTATTCTTTTTAGAACCCTTCTTCAACCTTAATATCTCTTTATTTTGAGTCCACGTCAACCGAGGATGTTTCATTCTTGTACTGCATTCATAAAAAATAAAATACAAAAATGTTAAATACAGGCAACATATTATGAATTACACATTACTAATTATGACAGTACTTTATAAACAGATATATACTCGCCCTTCTTTGGCTAGTCCTACCTATTGATTGACCAAGAATAATCCTAACTTTGCAATTCCTATGAAGTCCAACTGCCTATGTTTTTTTATGTCAACCAAACAACTCACATACTTTGCAATTCCTATGAAGTCTAACTTCTTAGGTTAGACTGTGCCTTCCGATTAAATTTTGTTTGGTTTTTTCAATGTTCCTGCTGGCTGCTGCCACTCGCATCCCTGCCAGGCTGCTAAACATTGCCCAAACCCCATTTCTTGAGGAAGAATACAATGCAACTCATAACATTTATGGGATAAAATTATTAAATCTACTGACACACAGATGATATTGCTCTCCTATCCCCGCCACATAAATCACCGTGACCACACCGATCACCGCCATCTGCGCCACTACTACTGCTCTCTACATCATCATCACCATTATCATTATTATTTTATCAGTGGTTAAATTAAACAACTATGTGGGATATCATCATGTTTTCTTATCTAAATTAATATTAGTAATTCAAATTTGTGTTCAACGCCATCATCGCAAAAATCATTATATAAAAAAATAGATTTATAAGCAAAAAATTTCACATAAAGGAATAAGTGGTAAGGGGTAGTATTAGGCATGCCGCTAACCTCTCTACAACACTTTGATAGTATTTGCATTCGTTCTTGAATGGACATGCTCTACAATTGGGATTTTTCTTCGTGCAAAAAATCTAAAACACAGTAACATTTTGTAATTATATGGTTAATACAGTAAAAAATGTCAAACTCAACAGAAAATTATCAATAGAAATGTGTAAATATAAAGAGATTCCCCCCCCCCCCCCCCCCCCCCCCCCCCAAAAGAAAAAGAAAAGGGGTAATTTTCTAGCAACCAACATTATTTCTTTGCGCATGTGCTTCTAACTTGCAAGCAACTGAATAACAAAATAACATTGGTTGTAGGGTAAAAATATAGTTCCGAAAGAAAGTACCTTTCCGAATGTGATCAACTGATAATGAATTTTATACCTGTACCAAATAAACATTGGAGTTATTGCATAAGATTTATAAAATCAATTATTTGATAAGTAATGACATTGAGATATAAGTTGAAACTGTACAATTTTTTCCGCTCCATATTGCATATTCTGGACCAAAGATACTCCTGAATAGCGTCTTCTAACGGGTACCTACACTAATTGACTATCAAAGTTAGGAAATTTTCAGCTAGTCCTTCCATCCAAATTATGAAACAGAATAGTTGAGTATACATTACTTTTCAAGAAGATGAAAGGGAGTATCTTTAGGCAATGTTCCGAGGGGAATCCAACCTAAACGTACCGCAATTCGACTAATATTTACATCAACCTGGTATGAAAAAGTCAGAATAGGTCAGAAGGATTAGAATCGATCTTTGAAATGCAATTGTTATTGAAATTCTAAGTTATTAAACTAGATAAATTTTTGTTTTATTTTCCATAAAAATCTCAACTTTATAACATTCTTTGAAGAATGTACCTTAAAACTCGAAAATATGTATTAGAACCTACTTGCTAGAAATGAAATAGTGCAAATCGAGATTCTAAAAGCTCTCTAGGCGCACGATAAGGGCCTGTTCTTATCCTGCGCTAGGCGCCATGGCTGGAGCTTGAAGGTCTCAAAGGATAGCGGTCTCGAATGCGAATGGGAAAGGAAATGTCCACGCACCATCATCGCACTCAAAGAAAAGCAAGGGATCAATGGTTCAGCGGGAATTGAGGGATAGTCAAATAGACCCAGATTTTGGAGAAGGTAAAATTATCTCTCCTCACGCTTCTTTAATTCACTTGCAAGAATAAGCTGCTGCTAGAACAAATTTTTCGAATTGGTTAAATGTATTGAATAGCAATGTTAATTCAAACTTACAGAATTCCACTTCTAATGGCAATAATATTGTCTTGGATAGTAACACTGATGGAAATGACGATTAGATCAAAATTGATCTTGAGGATATTCAAAGTGAACTTGAATGAATCATCAATTGTATGCTTTATTTTAGGAGCAAATCCACCTTTGCATATTATGGATGGGTTTGTCCATCGAATTTGGGGGAATCTGGGTATTGCAAAGTAGCAATTGTTGGGAAAGGTCGATAAATAATCAGATTAACAACACTTGAGAATAGGGATAAAGTTTTGAATTCTGGCTGTCAATTCTTTGATGGATTTGAAAAAAGGATGACGTGAAATCTGTTCCTAAATATTGGGGGAAGAAGAGTTTGTTTAAGATTTCTGGGTTGATTGGGAAAGCACTGAAAATGGATCAGGCAACTATGAAGAAAGATAAGCTTCAATATGCAAGGGTATTAATCGAGGTTAAGCTGAATCAGAAACTCCCTGAACTTATTAGATTTATTAATGAGAAGGGAGTACTGATTGAGCAGCCTGTTCACTTCGAATGGAAACCTTTGCATTGTGAAAAATGTAAGGGATATGGACATGCTATGGATCAATGTGTGAGGAAAACTGGTAAAAGGGTATGGAGGGCGAAGGCTGCAGTGGGTCAACTTCATGCCCAACTTCATGCCCAGGTTCCACGACTTCCACCCATGCTGCAGCAACAAGCGCCGGTATCAACAGCTGGGAATGTCGAACCAACACACGTACACGTACCAGCAACTACTATGTAATTGGAAATGTCGAGACACCTGTTGATGAGGGGTTCCAAAGGGTTGTTGGGTCAATGCAACCTTCTCAATCTACAACACTCCTATAGCTAATCAGTTCGAGGCTCTCCAAAACTCAACTGTTGAAGACATCTTTTATGAAGTACGAGGTACTGGAAACCATGTGATCCAGGGATTGAATTTCCCTGATCATCACGGATAACATCCTTGTATGGAATGTCAGGGGATTGAATAACAAGGTTAAACACGGTGAGGTGAAAAATTTATTCACGCTCACAACATTCAGTTATTCAGTCTCCTGGAGACGAGGGTCAAAGCTGCTAATATGGGGGCTTTGTACCTTAGCTTATGTCCTGGAGCCTTCCACCAGAGTATTAAAAGTAGGAGTGCATGCCGTCCATAATGGTGCTCGGAATTGGGCTAATAGTCCTAATGAGGTTCAACAGGCCTTCCATGATTTTTATCACTCTTTTAGGGAGTTGTATGGAAAGTAGAAGTGGAGTAAAAGAAGAAATTATGAATCAAGGTCCTCGACTTTCTGCTGATAATATCGCTCTGTTGGACTGTAATTTCACACACGCGGATGTGAAAAGGGTTATTTTCTCTATTCCCGATGACAAGTCCCCGGGTCTAGGGTATAATAGCTTCTTTTTTAAAGAATCCTGGGACATAATAGGATCAGAAATCTCTGAAGCTGTTCTGGATTTCTTCAAGACTGGAAAAATTCTCAAGGAGCTTAATGTCACCTGACTCACCTCAGTGATTGATTCCTAAAGTGGAGTGTCCTAACAATGTAGGGGACTTCAGACCAATATCATGTTGTGCTGTGATCTACAAATGCATCACAAAGCTTATGTTTGAGAAGCTTAGATTGGTTCTCCCGGGGGTCATTTCTGATAATCAAGGGACTTTTTTGGCCGGCATAAGCATTTTGCACAATGTCCTCATTTGTTAGGATTTAGTGAAGATATACAAGAAGAGTCAAAGAATTAGTTGCTGCATGTTCAAAGTTGATGTACAGAGTTGAATGGGGTTTCCTTAGAGAAATGTTGTTCGGTCTTGGTTTCCCTTTGTTCTTCACAAATCTGGTCATGACTTGTGTTGAGAGTCCAGGTTTCACTCTTATGCTTAACAGAGTGCCTACTGGGTTCTTCCAATCGCACAGAGGTCTAAGACAAGGGGATCCAATATCTCCCTTATGGAGTACCTAAGCAGAATTATGACTTACATTGGGAATCAAAATGATTTCAAGTTTCACTCAAGGTGCAAATCTCTTAAACAAAATCATCTTTGCTTTGCCGATGATTTGATTTTGTTTAGTAAGGGTGATCCTACTCCTGTAAACATGCTTTTGAAAGGACTCAAATTGTTTTCCTATACAAGTAGCATGTATGCCAATTGCGAGAAATCTGTTGTTTATTGTTGTGGTATGGAGCCGGGAGATGTGGATAACATTGTTGAAGCTTCTGGTTTCAGTCTTGGTTCCTTGCCTTTTAGATACTTAGGGGTGCCTGTGAGTGCAAAGAAGCTCAATGCAATTGACTGTGAGAAGTTGATAGAGAAGATGATTGCAAGAATTAAAGTATGGAGTACTAGACATCTTTCTTTTACAGGCGTTTACTACTCATCAATTCTGTGTTGATGAGCATAAATGCCTACTGGTGCCAGATTTTCATTTTACCTAAGATGGTTTTAAAGAAAATTAATGCTATATGTAGATCTTTTTTGTGGTCTGGTGTTTTTAATAGCCCAGAACCAGGGTATGTTGCTTGGGATAAAGTTTGTGAGCCTAAGAAGAACGGTGGCCTAGGCATAAGGAATGTGGTTATGTGGAATAAAGCAGCCATGGGGAAGCAAGGTTGGAACATAGCTCAAAAAGCTGACAACCTGTGGGTTAAGTGGGTGAATGTTGTATACATTAAAGGGGCTGAATGGACAGAGTACCAGGCTCCTAGTGGTTCTAGTTGGGCTTGGAAGAGTATTTGCAAGGCTAAGAATGATCTGCGATTGGCTTTGCAAAATAATAATTGGTTGACAGTGCCTAAGTTCAGCACTGCAAAAGTTTATACACAATTACTAGGACATGGGCAGAAGGTTTCTTGGAGCACTTTAATAGACTCTCTTTGCTAGGGATGTCAGTGGGGCGGGTTTCGCAGGAGACCCGACCCGCATCCGCCCCAAGTAGGCGGGGATGGAGGTAGGTTTGGCGGGTGATGGGGCGGGGATGGGTATAAAAATCGTACCCGCCATGGGTGATGGGGCGGGTGTGGATTTTGTGTGGAACCCGCCCCATCCCCGCCCGCCCCGCCCCATACCCACTCGCCCCGCTTCATACCCGCCATGGGTGATGGGTTGAGTTTGGATTTATTTGCATGTTTAGGTGATAATATGAATTTAGGTGAGATTTTTTTTGTTATGACATTTTTTTTTTCCGATTATATATGTTACTTTAGTCATACGGTATTTTTTTTCGAATGTTAACTTTCATTACTCCGTATACATGGAAAATGTTTGCTAAATAAGAAAAATTTGGCGGGTACTGGCGCGGGTATGAGGCGGGGATAAGACGGGGATGGATACCCAGTTGGGTGGTGGGGCGGGGATGGATTTTAGTTTATACCCGTTGGGGCGGGGGCGGGGATGGGGATGAATTTTGTACCCGCCATGGGTGATGGGGCGGGGATGGAGATGAAAATTTTAGGTGGGGATGGGGATGGAGGGACCTACATCCGCATCCGCCCCGCCCCATTGACATCCCTACTCTTTGCCAAAGCATCGTTTCATCCTTTAGCTAGCAATGCTGGAGAGGTTGCAAACAAGGCAAAGACTGTTCAAATTACACATTGGTGATTCTGAAAATTGTGTAATTTGTGACAGAGAAATAGAAACTCATAAACACTTGTTTAATTGTGAGTTTAGTAAACAATGTATCCAAGGCATTAAGACTTGGCTGGGCATTAATGCCAATACTACTGATTTTTATATTTTGCTGAGATGGATCAATAAAAGAACAGGAAAATCTCAGTTTCGGAAGAATGTGGTTGTTCTTGCGATTAGTGCTGCTGTTTATATGGTTTGGTTTGTGAGAAATAAAGCGTTATGGGAGCAAAAGGTAGCTACAGTGGACTCTGTTGTGAAGAGTATTCATTAGGCTTAGAGTCAAGAGTATTATGAGTAAGAAAGTGTCTCAGTCTGATTGGATTGGTTTGATGCTCTCTAGTTTAGTCTTTTAGTTCATGAGTTGTATCTTGGTTTTTGCCGGTTTGGCTTGTATGTTTTTTGGGTTAGTGTCCATCCCAGATGGTTTATCTCCCCTTTACTTTCCCATGATGTATGATGTTGATCTTTTGAGAAATGATATTGCTTGCTTACTGAAAAAAAGAAAA
This sequence comes from Spinacia oleracea, assembly GCF_020520425.1. NCBI lineage: Eukaryota > Viridiplantae > Streptophyta > Magnoliopsida > Caryophyllales > Amaranthaceae > Spinacia > Spinacia oleracea. Next base: position 181,994,069 of record NC_079490.1, read on the forward strand.
AGAGAAATAGTGAAAATCTAGAATCTTACGGGAAAGGCATCATGGCCAAGAGTTAAGAGTCGTAAGCATTCAACGCTTTTCATGCCAAGTCCATAGAAGCTTAGTAAATATGCCCTGAAAATCAAAGAAAGGATATTAAAATTTTAACTACAAAAAAATGTATAAAATTGCAAAAGGAAAAAATGAAGGGGATATTCTTGACTTACTTTGCTACTTCAAATGGGGCTTGACGTAGCCATTCAAGATCCATAGTTCCATGTTTATCGACTAGTCGGTTAAGAGTTCTCTGTATTTATGACAATCATCAGATTTTTTGCTGAAGCGGAATCAATTTTTTCCAAACAATAAAAAATTTCATACTCGTACAAAATATGATTCGTACCTGTATTTTTCCAGCAATAATCCGATGTTGGCCCCTTTGCTCAATGGCTTTAGCAATGTCCTTAACTGGTGCTTTCCTTACTGCTTCCCAATCTACAGAATCTTGGGTGTCTGGACTCCTTTCAGTACTCTTCCCTAGAAAATAAAGTCGTACGGGTTCCCAATCGAACTTTTCTGCATCTTCGCCTTTCTTTTCTTTTCCCGGTCCCGGTAAATTAGGCAAGGACGCTATCATATCCTTCAAAGCAGTATCATATTCTTTCTCTCTTGCTTTGGTTTCTTCTTTTTCTTCTACTTCTTCTTCAGGATACTCGATGATCGGGCCATTCGTACTGCATGAAGTGCTCCCAGTACTCCCTTGGCTGCTTGAGATATCTGAATCTATACCACAATCCTCATCTTCATTGGTTTGTGGTTTAATAGGATATCGTGATGCCACTTCCATATACGCATTACTGCACCAATCATAAAATTAAATATGCAATGAGACAAACTCAAATGCAAATTGGCCTCCCAAGATTTCAAAACCGTCTTGACCACTTAGGTACAATGTGATAAACTCAACTATAGTGCCTGAGTAAATTATTTACTTGAAACAAAAATTTAAAAGTTTTGAACTTAAATCATACCTTGAGAGGACATCTGATACATTCTGCGTAAGAAAGACTCCAACGACCGAGTCTAAAACAGAACCATTCCACTTGACAAAATCCTTAGGCCCTGCAATTTTGGCGATTTAGAGGTTAAGAGTTTAAGACCTATCAGGTGCACATATACAAAACATCACAACTAATTAGTGAAAACCGATAACATAATTCCGAAAGGTTTTCTACAGTAATTGTCTACAAGTAACCACAACCGTAGTAATCATACAAACAAAGCGTAACTGAAGAATAAAACTTGGAGTTGGAGCTAAGTTTTTCTTCGTAAATTTTCATTTACCGAGCTCTTGTTTCCTTGAATTCCTCCTACATCAACATGCATAGTACTACATAACTCTAAAGTTTCAATTAAGCTAAACTATAATACCGTACCTAGGCCCATCTTAACAGTCGCCTGTGAGATCATCAAGTCAATTTACAACTGAGACACTAGCATGCTTAGAAACAGAGGATCAGGATGTTTCAATAATGCCAAATTACAAAAATCAGCCAAATATAAAACGTATCTGCACTTTAATACCAACTCTGGACAGCTTTTATTAGTGGATTGTTATTCACTGATGTAAGAATATACAATGACTTAATCATATCCAATGTAATAATCAAAGTGTAATGTTGTATGAGATGAAAACCTGAAAATTTAGTGTTCTAATGAACACGAATAATGAAAGGATATAATTGTTGTGTATGCAGTTGCAATAATCAAATCAGTATGTCAAAAAGGAGAAACGCAAATGGGAAGATCTGTAAGGAACGGATAAAGTGTAATATTTTACATAGTTGGGGAGGGTTGAGTGCTGAGTATGTACGTATACGTATAAAAGACTATAAAAAGCAAGTGAAATACCTTGCAAATTGGTCATTACCATATAGAATCTATTCATCTTTGCTTGTAGAATTTCCCTTTCTTCACAGAATTCTTCGGTCTCTTCAAATGGTTTTTCAGTACCATCCGCTTCTTTGTTTGGTTGTTGAGCAACAAGGGCTAAATTATTTTCTCCCTTTACCATTATACTCAGTCTTTCAATTGAGTCTAGGTCTTCATAAAATGACAAAGATTCAAAGTATTCAACAAGGGGGTCTATAATCTGCTCCATTGATTTCCCATTCCAAGCTACATCAAAAACAACAAAGTCTTAGTCCCAACCTAATCACTATAGTAATATAACAGCCAAATTGCTACTTAAGGAATGAGACGTTCGTATTGTGCAAGAACCGTATTTTCTCCTCTATAGCAAAATTTAAATCCTAATCATCGGAGTTTTTTTTTTATCGTGGTCCGTGTTTTTTATACCACTTTGACAAACTTATACAAATTTACAACATTACCTTTAAGCTTCTTCAAACAACTCTTAATCTTTTTCTTCTCCTGGCGTATCTTTTTCTTCTCTTGGCGTTTAGTAGGACCCTTTGGCGGCTTCTCCTTCGCTAACTTTGTTTTACTTTTTTCACTTTCTGAAGTCGAGCAAGGAGAATTTGTTTCACTTTCTTTACTTTGTAAAACCGAACAAATAGCAAGTCGTAAACTTCTATCACTTCCAATTTCACCTTGGTCCAAATTTACAAGCACCTCATCTCTCTCAAAGCCTGTAATAAAATATGCATATAAACATAATCATTAGTAAGAAATTTTTATCTTTCTAAAAAAAAGTATTAAATTAAACTTACTTGTTTTGTGTAAATGTGGAATGTTTATATGGTCGGGAGGAGAGCAACAAGATATTGTGTGTAAGTCACCCGGTTGTTTCACAACATCGCTAACCGGTGCCAATTTCTTTGCCGATCTCTTTCTCTTCCTGAACTTCATTCGTGAAAATAATAAACTAAAAATACAATCAAATGAATCTCGATCGATCTTCAGTTGCATTGGTAATAACATCATTCTACTACCCTTGGTGATTAAGTTACTCCTCCCTTTTCTTTTTTTCTTACACCTATCAAGAAAATTATTCCCGATTTTTCTACATTCATTCAGACATTTACTATTGTTCCTCCTTCGATAGACTTTCAAAGTTCGTTGACTCTTATCTTTCTCCGACTTTTCATTCTGATTACCACCATTACAAGATAAATCATTAAAACTTTGCTTTTCAACAACTTTGACACCTCCATCCTCAACAAAACTAATGTCCTTAAAATTTAAGGCCCTTTTGCAGCTTGAAGCTTCAGGAAGAACATTTTCAAGTATTTCAGATATGTTAGCCTCTTCTGTTTCAGGAAGAATACTTTCAAGTATTTCAGATACGTCAAAATCTTTCTTCGTCACTTTCTTCTTTACCGGCTTTGGAGTTTTAGGCTTAGGAGTTTTAGGAGTTTTAGGAGTTTTAGGCTTAGGAGTCACTTGTTTGGGAGTTTTAACCTTGGGTGTCACTTGCTTGGGAGTTTTAGGCTTAGGGGTCTGCGCCCTTGAATCATCAATTTTTGGCCAAAAATATTTGAATTTCCGTTTCTCCCCAGGCTTCTTGTTCAAATCCATTGCGACTTTTTGTCTTTTATTTTTTGATTTCTTCTCCTCACCTACGAACAAATATAACCAAAATATTAAATAACATATAATAGAAAATCTAAATTGAAGTGGAAGACCAGCATAAAAGATTTAAATATATGTTAATTTCAACTATTTTATATCACTGTAAGTTTCAGTTTTTGGTTTATAATTTAGAGCTGAAACTCCTTTTACTTTTGTTTTTGGTTTTCTAAAAAACAGAATACTAGAAGAAGAAAAAAAACAATAAAGAACGGACCCTTAATAACTTCGTTAAGAAATTAAAGATAAAAATTGTTTTCATAAATGCTTCAAATTTCTGCTTGTCTTTTAATTTGGTTATTTTTTCAGACTTTCACCAAATTACTGTAGCATGATTTTCCATATTTTCTTTTATGCATGCGAATGAGTAATATAAATTATTAATGGGGAAGGGGAATTTAAACCTGTGACCTATACAAGCAACCACTAGGCAAAATCTCATTGATACGATTTTACTTGATTAGTTGATTGTTATTAGTAGTAATTTGCTTAAATATAAATGCCAACGTTCAGAATAGCAAAACTTGATTAAGCATCATAAAATAATGATCAAGTTAGTTATAAAAATCAAAGGTACAATGTATTTGTTGGTTTATACAATATTTACTAACGACTATAAACAAAAAAGGAAAAGTCAATAAATATACAATCAACCACAGATCAAGAAATATGGAGTATTAATAGCTACTTGATCTTTGAAACTGCCTAGTGAATCTAGTGATATGATACTTGAAAATGAATACAATCTCACTCAAATCTCCGGCCTCTTTCTTTTTTGATGACTTAGAGGACCATTTTATTTATATAGAAACAACACCAAAAGCCCATGTGAGTCATAAGGGCAATATGGGGGAGGGTATTTGAACATGTGAGTTCTCGTACAAACTGTACACAATAATACACATACCCTCGGTTTTAGCCACCGGGCCGAAGACTTGGCAGAAACCGACTGTGGTAATTAATTAAGCTACCTCATTCGGCTTTAAAAGTTCGTCCAATTTAATAATAGGAGGGAGAGTACAAGTTAGCTGACTTGAGTGAATTAGGATACATCGCTAAGAAAGATCCGCAAAGCAAAAAGACGAGCATGAATTTGACCTTGAGAGACTATCACACTTTCTGAATTTCTTGAACAATAACGAAAAAACTTCGATAACTAAGGCTGTGTTCGGCATCATTGCCGTTTTTCGTTTTTTCATTTTCTAATCAAAAAAACAAAAACAAGGCTGTTCGGGTATAGTGTTGAATAAAACGAATTTTGAGGCTTTTTCACAAAACCAAAGCAGAAAATCAGAAACCACTAAAAGTCGTTTTGTAAGTTCCGTTTCAGCTTTATCCCGCAAAGCGTACACCCCTTCTCTCCAATCTCCATCTTGGTTCCCGGCATAGCCTAACTATTCTCAAGATTCAAGGTTCAAATTGGCTAGTATAGTAGTATATAGCCTAACTATTCTCAGGATTCAAGGTTCAAGTTGGTATGGAGCCATGGAGGTCTTCTCATCTTCTTCAATTTCCTCTTCCTTTTTTCTTTTTTAGTTCCCCTTGAAATCATCCCCACTGTTTCATCCTTTTGTTTATTTGAACTGGAAATTTTGTTGATGAATTGGGTTTGGTAGTTTGTTTGTTCGTCTAAATTGTCTGTCCATCTTTGTTCTTTAATTTTTTTTTCAATTGTTGTTGTCGATTATTTGAGTTTTGAATTGGTTTGTCAATTTTTTTTATTTTTTATTTTGGTGTGGATGTTTGAAGGAAGAGATTTTTAGTGAATAGTGGTTGTTAGTCTTATTACTACTTTCCAAACTGCATACAGATAAAAGTTAATTCGAAATCGCAGTATTAGATTGTATACTACTGATTGAATGTGTGAAGCAGTTCCAAGTTCTGGATTGTTTGAGTAGAGGGAAGTCAAGCTCTATATTGTTGATTTTTTTTGTTGAAATAGTAAGTGGTCATAATTAAGAAAAGCCATATTGACCTATTGATTTAGAACTGGAAGTCTTATGAGAGTAATCGGTTTAACTGCAAATGCTCCGTATTTGACAAAACGTCCATATACAATTGCTTCTGATTTTTCAGATAAAAGCTAGACCTCTTTGATTTGTAAAGTGCTAAATCTTTTAGAGGATCAAATAGGGATGACCATTCTAGGGGACTATTCAAGAAAGCTCAGAAGGTATATCCATCCCTTTTGTCGTTAATACAGAAAACTATCAGAAGCTTGAATATCAGCATATCTTTGAAACTATAGCCTAAAATATTTAAATATAATAAAACAATAATGATGATATATTAATACGGAATAATCATAATAGTAATAGTTGTGACATAAGAGTAATAGTTGTGAAGCTTGGGCCTAGAAATGACATAGGAGTAATAGTTGTGTATTGGTTTTAGTTAATTGGAACCTAAAACTGAAAAAGTTAAAACCAAAACTGAAATCAGTTTCCTGTTTTTGAAAACAGAAAACTGACAATAATGCCGAACGGGCCCTAACAAATTAATGTGAAGAATTCAACCAGACCCGAAACAAACCAAAAGCAAAACCTGCTAACATCCTTTGATCCAAAAACAAACAACTATTTCGCATCCGAAGAGAAAAGACTCCAAATATTCACTTATTCAGTAATCCGCAACAATCAATTAGTATCAATATCTTCCTTCCATCACATAAGACCAAATAAAATCCCAAAGGTAGTCAATACTCATCTCTATTCTATAAAGGTGTTGGTATTTTGGTAAATACACTTTTGGTGCCCCTATAGAAAAAACTAACATACCCCTACTAACCATAAGTTATGGATCAATAAGTATTAAATACAACATAAAGGGAAAATAATTAGTCAATACCCACAATAAATAACGTCATAGAGGGAAAAAGTTGGAAACAAATAAGAAAACTACAAAAATAAAAAAATAACTTAATCACAGTAAAGATTACGTATTACAGCTAACTTAACCCACCAAAATCAGGGTCAGGAATTAAAAAAAAAAATAACAAATACTTAATAGCAAACTAACCCACAGTAATGACTCAAAAATAATAAAAGAAATTAAAAAAAAAAAAGTCAAAAAGTCAATCAATTACCCCTTATGTTTGTTAATATTAATAAGTTGGGAAAAGATGACAAAATCCCTTATTTCTCTCCATTTTAATTCATAACCCCTTAATTCTCTCTATTTTAATTCATAACCAAAACAAATGGTGGAACAACGCTCAATGTTGCAATCCAAAAAAAATCAATCAATTTCCGAAATCACTTTTTCCAGTTTCTAATTTAACTAGAGATTATATCTAATTTTTCTTATATGAACTTTTTTGAACAATTTTTCTAGCATATTATTTATTATAATTAGTTGTGGTAAGGCAATTTTTAGTTTTTATAGACTAGTAATTAATTAAGGCAAGTCTTCTCAGTCGACTATGAATCTATCATTAATTTACAAGATTTATAACTATTACTAAATCATGATTAATTAGTTGAATAAAATTAAACCTTAAACTGTAGTTTCAAACAATAATTGTACAGGGATAGTGTGTACTTACGAAGAAGAGGCTCCTGAGCAATGCTTGCGCTAGGATCACTTTGAAATTCAAATTGATTCGCTCCAATTACACTTCCACCACCATTAGCCCAGCCAGCAAGATTCTCAGTACTCGCTCCAATTACACTTCCACCACCATTAGCCCAGCCAGCAAGATTCTCCGTACTCGCTCCAATTACACTTGCACCACCATTAGCCCAGCCGGTAAAATTATCTGCCATACTCGCCCCAATTGCACTTGCACCATTAACCAAGTCAACAAGACTCTCCGTAGTCACTCCAATTACACTTGCAAAATTAGCCCAGCCGGCAAGATTCTCCGAACTCGCTCCAATTACAGTTGGATCATTAGCCCAGCCTGCAAGATTCTCTGTACTCGCCCCAATTACGGATGCACCATTAGCCCATCCGACAAGATTCTCCATACTTTCCTCAATTACGGATGCACCATTAGCCGGACCAGCAAGAAACTCCGTACAAGGAAGATTACGACCGGGTTCGTACCGGGTGGTTGAAGTCCCATAGCTAAAATTAACGATACTCGAACGCGGCTTTTCTGGGGTTTCTGGGGTTATTGGCACCCAGCAATTGTTTTGTTGTACCATGGCATAGGAGAATCAGTTGTCAACTGAGAGAATTTCGTGGAAAAATAAGGGGGTTTGTAGGGTTTATAAACGGGATGATATGATCGTTGGGGGGAGTCAGAATTTTCTGGGGTTATTGGCACCCAGCAGTTGTCACCACTGTCTACTAATTATAAAAATTACAAATCTGTGTTTTAAACTTGTTAGAGCATCAATTATAAGGGTAACTCTTATTTACCCACTCTTAATCTCTTTCTTTATCCACCTCATCACCCTCTCTTAATAAGAGTTATCCATTAAAAACCCCAAGAAATAACTATATCTTATTTACTCCCTTTTAAATACGGAGTACCTTTTACATGTATTTATTTTTATTTTTTTTAACAAAAATGTCCAAAACAAATATAATACTCCAACAATCATCCACCTCACCCCCTATTTCTAAGAGTTACCTCTTATTTAGAGATGTCTTAATCAACCGAGGTAGCTAAGAGTTAACTCACTCTTAAAATTTCTCTCTCTTCAATAGTGGGTTAAGAGTGCATTATAATTGATGCTTAGGAAACCTACAGAGCATCAATTGTAGAGTTATCTCTTATTTGCCCCCAATAACTAACTCTTATACACTATCTCTTAGGTAACTTTTTCCTATTTTTTTATTTTATTTTTAATGCAAAAATATCAAAAATAAGCACAATGCTCCCCCAATATTCCACCTCACCCCCTCTTATTTTCTAAGAGCTGTCTCTTATTTAGAGGATGTCATAATTAATCTCTAAATAAGAGGGAGCTAAGAGTTACATCTTATTCGCTAAGAGTTAGCTCTTAGATTTTCTCTCTCCTTAAGACGGGGCTAAGAGTTATCTAGTATTGATGCTCTCAAATACACTACTTTGAAAATCTGGATTTATTCTATATAATAAATTACAATGAAATATCTTATTTTAAATTACAACTAAAAATTACTTTAAATTCGTTATGTATTTATTTATTAAAAAATGAGTTTAACATAGAAATTGTTCATTTTTTACTCTTCTTTAGAGTCATAATATTTTTTTTAATTAAGATCTATACAGTATATAACAAAGGACGAAGGAGAAAAGTTTTGTAAAAAAATTGAAATAGAGAATGCCAAAACTAAGGGGTTATTGGAAATCTCTAAACAAAATATGGAGTAAGAAGATGAGGAGAGATTATTTATTTATTTAAAAAAAATGAAAAAGGGGTTGCATTTGCTTGAATATTACGGAGTATTGGGAAATGAACCGCTAAACAAAAAGAAAGGAAAAATAATAAAAAGAACTGCAGCTATGGGAGTTCGAACCCAGTCATTTGCTAAAACTGCAAATATTCTAGCCATTGAAGCAAGAAGAAAATGTATGTTATTTTTGTACGCTCGTATTATAATTGTTTTTTCGTTGGGGAATGGTGTGTCACGTGACACACCATGCCCAACGGTAGCTCCGCCAATGGATGTGATGATGGTGATGGAAATTTTGGCTTCTTCCATGGGCATGAGACTTGAGGAGATAGTCGAGAGCGAGGGAATAGGATGTAGCAGTTATGGTGGTGCTGTGAAAAAAAAGAGCAGCTGACGGAAGAACGATAGTTTGGAAATAAGAATAGTTGGGAAGAACGAGTATTAATTTGCTATTTTTTGTTTAATTTTGTTATGAAAATTAAGGATGTGTATGTATATTAATGTTGATTTTAATAGAAGGTCAAGATTTCAATAACTCTATTGTTGAGTTATTCAACAACTCTACTCAACCGGCAGCAATGGGAAAAAAAATACTCCATTTAGGGGAAACTAGGGACTGGGGAAGCTGTCATACTTAGATTTTATTTTATCTTTTTTTATTCTTTTGGAAAATTGGTAGATATAGTGGTTATTAGAGAAATCATACACTTATACTGGGGTAAGTTGACTGTACTTACCCTCCAATCAGGGAAAGACAAGTCATCAAGTGAAAATTTAATTTAGGGGGTAAATGTTGAGCTTTAGGGTGGTGTGGTGTGGAGGGGGGGATTTCACTCTTTCCGTCATTGTTATCCTCAAGAGCTGGACTTTCACCACCCTAATCTCTCCAAAAATTAGCCCGTCCAAATATATATATATATATATATATATATATATATATATATATATATATATATATATATATATATATATATATATATATATATATATATATATATATATATATATATATATATATATATATATAACCACCCCTTAAAATGAGAACTGAGAACTAATCTCAGCCCTTAGATCAATTCAATCAACGGCCTACATCTCGCCTGACCAAATCAAAAAGTAAGGGTAGTATGGTCATTTTAGTTTGGATGAATGACCTCCCTTTCTATTCCTTTTTCCAGATTTTCTTTCTCTCTCTTCTTCCCGTTTTCTCTCTCCTACTTTAAACCCTCTCTAGTCTCTACGATTGACTTATCTTCTTCAACATCTTCGATTACTGCAAGTTTCTTACTTGTTTGCGATTTCACGTTTTTCAATTCGTCAGGTATGTATTGAATTGTTCGATTTGTTTCATTGTTTGTACTTTTGATTTTGGATCAAATTAGGGATTATTGTTTTTCAAATTAGGGCTTTTGTTGCAGTGTTTTGCGATTTCATTGTTAAAGTTAGGGTTTAGTTTTCTCGAGTTAATTAGAGTTTCATTTCAATTTTTGCACTTTTAACTGTTAAAATTAAGGGCTTAAAACTGAACTTTTCATTTTTATTATTGATCTTATTGTTTTGTTCTGAGTTATTCTTTGATCCTATTCATTGTTTAATCTGTATTTGTTTGTATTATTGTGATTACTTTACTAAACAATTTGTTTATTAGCTTGTATTTTAAAAAATTTGAATTGTATTAATTTTGGACTGATCTTTTACAACGGCCAAAAATTTGAGTCCAACATAGATGCTTACCAGCACTATGGATTGATCTTGGTTTCTTGATGTATTCTTGTAAGGAGGAGCTCATTTTTGCCTACCTAAAGTACTTTAAAGTTGATCTCTCTCTGTTGAATCTTAATTTGGCCGGGGAAGGTCTGAACTTGTAGATTATATGGAGAAGGGAATATATGTATGGGCCATAGTTCTTAGTATTTTAAGTTAGTTCGTAAAGAAAGGGATTGAATTCATTTGAAGTTCTATTGGGAGGATATTTTGTAATTGATTTACTTGTGTTCGTTGTAGCTAGGCTGAGATGGGCTGAGTTGCCTTATTTTTTTCAATTCCTCCTCCTTTGTGTGTTTGGATTGGGATGATTAGTTTGCTTTTAATTTGATCCATGATTCTCCCTTGAAAATAGTGTTTTTGGTTGTTGTATGGCATGGAAACTATGGAAAATGTGAAACATTTTGATATAAAAATGAGAGCTTTATAGCTTTTCTTGACTGATGTTTTCTTGAGCTTGTTATGGTTTAGGTGGCAGTCTTGTTCTCCTAAGCAGGGTCTATTTGGTGGGTCTATTTGGTGCTACAGAATTGCTGAAGTGATAAAAAAATTCCTGATGGTTCACAGACGGTTTATCATAGTCAGCCATCTCATCACTGGATTTAAAAACATCCTCTTGGAAAATATGAGTTGCAACTGATCCAACATCCTTTTCCCTGCGCAGTATCTTGTAAGGAGCAACCTAACAACAATAAAACTTTAGCAAGGTATGCCAAACACGTGAATTTGATAGCGGGGAACTTTCCCTTGTACATGTACTTCTTAAAAGTGTATGCTACATTAATTAACTTTCCCTTAAATCATAGATTATTATCTCCCAATATGTTTGGACTTGAGATCAGTGCCACAGTTTCCACTTAAAAAGCAGTATATACAGACACCTGAAAATCACATAACCAACAGAAATATACAAAATTTACAAAAATGATTGAATTCTTCAATTATTATAGTAAGCAAAAATGGGTTGATTAATACTGGCAGTCTTGTTCTCCTTAGATGGGTCTATGATTAATGAGATCATAGGCTAAAGTATGGTACTAACTGTAAATTATCTCAACTATAATAGTAACTACATCCTCTGAACTTGTCCAAGTGCCTGGTAATTTTTCTTTGAGCCTATTGTTTCTAAAACTAAGGTATGTAGTTTAGATATTCAGAATGTTATAGTTGTTTCAGTACTTGTGATTCTAGCTACGTAGGTACTTGTTTTGTTTTTGAAGTTCCTTTGACTCTCTGGCATGTTGGGCACAGGCCCACAGTTGACTTTTGTTAGTTCTGTTGGTTTCTTGCCGAGCTTTGGTTCTTCTCTCAGTTTTTAGAGATAGGGTTGAGGATGGTTGTTAGAGATGGAGTTGGTGATGTTCTACTTTTTAATCAATTCTATTTACTTTTACCGGTTTTTTATCTACTTTAAAATTGCACAAAACGAAAAATATGTTAATGCTTTCTAATTACCTCGAATCTATCTTTAGATAATAACCTACTAGCTCAATTGGAAGAGCATTTTGCAAAAGCGCAAAAGACGTGGGTTCGAATCCCACGTAGGTTATCTTTACTTTTTGTATCGTTTTATTCACTTTTAGTGTGAAAACATTTACTTTCACTTAGAGTTTATATGCTAATTTATCGCTTCAGACCATTTAATTGTTCATACACTATGATGTTTTCTGATTTGCTTTTGAATATTATTAGTTTACTTTTGAGTGTGTTTTATTTACTTTCCGTGTATTTCTGATAAATAATGTAACAAAATTCACAAAGTTTCTTAATCTCTTTGCTACAACACAGTCACAACTCACAGGGACTGCTGTCACAACCAATCAACCATGAGATATTAGTTTACTTTATTCATATTTAATAATCCTTACCTCTGTTGTATTAGTGTTGGACATTTACTTTTAAGTTATTATGATTTACTTTTGAGGTACTTTGATTTACTTTTAATTTTTTGTAATAACTTTCGAGTTTTTTTTTTTAATTTACTTTAGAGACAACCTATGTAGGAATCGAACCTACATCCCCTATGCATTTGCATAGTGCTCTACCATTTGAGCTAATAGGTTTAAAGGAAGAAAAATATTGACGCTTCATTGTTATTATTATTAAGTTTACTTTTAAAGTGATTTAATTAACTTTTAGATTAAATTAGTTTACTTTTGGAAAACAAAACAAGAAACAACAAGTAAACTTTGTCCAGGCTACCAAAGTTGACTTACAAAACCGAACCACCATCCCTACACAACAATCCAGGAGCCTACTGTCAGGATCCACCCTCAATGAAGACTTACTGTGTCCCCAAATCTGACAACCAACACCCCCGGCAAACTAGAAAACTCATTTACTATCAACCTATTAGAACTGGAGTACCACTTTATAAGACAAGTTAAAAGAAAAACAGCTAAGTAGCATCCCAACCGTGTTGGCCAACAACTAGCCTGACCACAACCCTACACAACAATACCCCAATTTCATCCACCAACACCCACCTTCACAGCGGGAACATCGGAACACAAGAAATAACACCGCATCAACCTCAAAATAGCACCGTAACCATGTTAACCTGACCAACAACTGCCTGCACCTGATCATCACCGTCAACTCAAGCAACATCACAACCTTGTGAACTAGCCTAGCTTATGTAAACTAACTGCAACCATAACTCACCGCACAGATAACTAGAAAACAACAAACAACATCTACTTTTGAGCCTATTTAATTTACTTTTACCAAGCTACGATCTACTTATTAAGTAAGAGAAAAGAAAACCAAAAGAGCTGCAATCCCTATCTTAAACAAACTGCAGGCAAGATAACATCATCAGTCAACTGGGATTGACACGTTTTGAACAACATCGAGCATTCCAAACCAAACCATCAGCACATCCCCTTGCAGCAACAATGCACAGATAGCACTGTTGACAACAGCCATATAAAACATTCACATCATTGTAGGCAGCCACATTAACACCCAACCACGCACAATCCAAACATACAACATGCCTAACACTTAACATACAAGCCAGCACCCACCCCAGATCACAACCATCCAAAAACCACCAAAAACACCACAATTTTACTGCAATGACACATGATCATGCCTGACTTCATGGCTGAATCAATAAGAAGATGCCAATAACTCTAACTCCAGTCCAAAAGTAAACACAACAACGACAAAAATTAAAGACATTACCAGCATAAGTAAACACAGTATCGAGTAAAAGTAAACACAATATCATCAAAAGTAAACACAATACACTAGTGGAAAAAACCCCTATTGAGGCGGGCTTTTAGGCCTTGTTGAGGCGGACATTGCTCGCTTCAACAGAGGGGGCTTCAACAGGTCTGTAGCTATTGAGGCGGGCATTGTTCGCCTCAAAATGTGACTTGTTGAGGCGGGCTTAGCTAATGCCCCCCTCAACAGACCCATTAAGTAGCATAATAATGGGGACCTGTTGAGGCGTACAATAACTATTGCCCCCCTCAATAGTTTGCTGAAAATTGCATTTTTGTATAATTTTCTTTTTCTTTCCTATTGTTTGGGTCTTGATAAGTGCGCACATAATATTAAAGTTTTGGAGATAAAAACCTTGATATACTAAACATGTGTCATTATTATTAATCAAATAAGGAATTCAAGAATTATAGATCTGAGTTTCTGTACTACTCGTATTACATTATAAGTACAAAGTAGTATCTTACAAAGTTGAATAAATCAAATTACGCAACACAAATTGACAACGTATGTTTTAATTCTTCTAACCAATGAATCTCTCATCCATGACACACCTGAAAAAAATTAAGAAAGCAAGACATCATCTTATGAGCAAATAACAGTAAAACAAAATTGAAGATCCTTCAATAAGAAATATAGACACAATAATAAGAAAAAAAATTATAAAACAATTGGCATGAAAAAAACGATTATAAACCAGAAAGAAATAAGAAAAAAACGATTATAAGCCAGAAAGAAATATATTATTTCATTTTTCCAAAAATTACCTAAAAAATGAACAAAAGCAAAACAACAATTTAGATAAAAATTAAACTCCATATATGAAAGTTAATTTTTAAAAATATTCAGATTCTAAACATTTATTAACTAAAATGACCTTTTGTTAGATGAAAAAAGACAATAAAATGAAACTTACTTATTTAGATCTACAAATGTCAGACGACGAGGTTTTTCACCACCGAGATCCTAACGCCGGTGTCTTTTCATTACGAATACAGTCACCACTCATGTCAGAGATGAACCTTATTGACTGAAGATCAAAATAAATCAATAAGCAGAACACCCAATTTTCCCAAAAAAATCGAATTAATTGAACAAGCAACATATTGTCGACATTAGCGAAGAAGTCAAAGCATCCTCAAATCATGAACACGTTAAGAAAAAAAGGGCAAAAACAAAATTCAATCAAAAATTAATGTGAAAAGGAGATTGGTACCTTGCTGATCTGATAATAGAGATGACGATTCAAAGCTTCAATTTCTCCATATTTTGTGAACCGCAAATACGGAAGGGGAGAAGACAACGGGGGATGGAGGAAGTATGACCCATGGCTGATTTTCTTCAAGAAATAATGGAATCCCAAAAAATAAAGGAGATGAAGATAAGAACAGATCTTGGAAATAAGGAGATAATGTTAAAAACGGCTAAGGGAATAAAGGGTAAAGAGAAATTTAGGGTATAAAGAAACCCTAATTGTGACTACAGTACGTTGTATTTTTGGGCTGTAGAATTCATTAAGGCGGACTAAACCCAAAATCACTTCAACATAGTCTCTTGAAGCGAACAGTACAATGCCCCCTTCAACAGCTAATGCCTATTGAGGCGGGCATTTAAAAGCCCCCTTCAACAGCTTCTGCCTATTGAGGCGGGCAATAAAAGCCCCCTTCAACAGCTTCTGTAGAAGCGAACACCACAAAAGCCCGCCCCAACCTGTTAGTAAAATATTTGACCCGCGTTGACTAAGTGGCTATTGAGGCGCGCTTATGTATGCCCCCCTCAACAAGGGGGCTACAACAGGGGTTTTTTCCACTAGTGATATCATCAAAAGTAAATACAACATCAACAAAAAGTAAACACAAAATCAGCAAAAGTAAACACAACATCAACAAACGAATAAGATTATAAATCCTAATTTAACTTGTTGGAAAATAGCAGAGTACCTGATTTTTATCTCTATTTTACAGTGTGGCAGTAAAATTTGAAGTAGTTTCCCCAAATTAAACAATTAGCCTTTGATTTTTCCCCAAAACGTTGACGAACCCCTAAATTGAAGCTGGAAATCAATGTAAAACGTTAGAAATATTGATTTTGCGAAGAATTCAAGTGTAATTGTAGCTATTGGTTGATAATTATACGTAAATTTGCGAGAAATTAGAAGCAAATTCTTCAAACTACCTTCGAAATTTGATTTGAGTGAATAATGGTGTGCCGCAAAAATTATAAGCAAATTCTTCAAATTACCTACAAAATTTGCAGCAAAACCTTGAAGGCCTCCAAAACTTGAAGCTGCAAATTGATATCAACCATTAAATTGCCGATGTATATTGACAATTTACACCTAATTAGTAATAATTTGTTGGAATTCGAAGAAAATCGAAGAGCAACGAGTTGGAAGAGAGAAATAATGTCGGGGGAGTAGAGAGAGAAAGGGCTGGCATTTGATATTTTATGACATTAAATCCCATCCGTCCATTCCATCTAAATCATACGGTTGTTAAAGGTTCTCATTATAAGAGAAGTTCTCATCTTAAGATATATATATATATATATATATATATATATATATATATATATATATATATATATATATATATATATATATATATACATATATATATATATATATGTATATATATATATGTGTGTGTGTGTGTATGTAAAAGAACAATTCAATTCGAGTTTTTTGGAGTAAATTTTATCACCTCTTCTTTAAGAAGGTAATTGTTCTTGAAATTAATTTCTATTTGTACTACATTGCAATTTCTAACTGGCCTGTAACGTACTTAGATAACCATATATTTTGGATATTTTAAGTTTTATGATATAATGTAGTCTCGAATATGTTTTTGTGATTTTATCAGTTCCTTATAATTTTTCTTGTCAATTTGGTTTGCGGAGAAACCAATATGTGTAGTTTTTAATTACGGAGAAAACAATGTGCCTTTTAATATGTGCATCATTTAATTAGTTAGTTAAATATTGTATGTTATCCAATTACATTTAATTAATTTTGTATGTAGATTTAATACTTAAAAATATTTACAGTATGCAGTAATATTTTATATTACTGATGAATAAATATAATGTGTATGATCATTATATAATCTTATATATTTTATTAATTAATTATGTATTTTACAAAGCAATGGTTACTATAGACCTTAATGGTGAATCTAATGTCGAAGAAGGAACTATTGTGAATATTACTACGTCGAACCCTCCTACCGAAGGAATGTCTTTTAATTCCGGTCTCGAATTTAGTGAATTTTTTCATCGCTTATAAGGAAGGTTTTGAAATGTTTGTGAGTAGTAATATGTTAAAGAAGGAGTACAAGGATAAAGGTGTTAGTAAAATAGGTGTTGGAGAACTTGAGGCTAGGCCGCATATGATGGAACGAATAAGATTAAAGTGTAAGAAGGGAGGTGTTAAACCAAGTGTCGGGTCTAATGTGACTGGTTGCAAAATGTTTGTTTATGGTTCGTTGAAAAATGAAGAGTTTATTAGTTGTGATTTGAAGCATAATCACCCTCTTAGACCCGAATGTAGTAGAATGATGGTTAACTATAGAAGCATTGATGGTCCTACATTTAAGAGGATAATGATCAATGATAGGGGTGGTGTTAGCATTAGTAGAAACTACTGCACTCAATTGATTGAAAAAGGTGGTTTCGATAATATGACGTTCAACAAAAAGGATTTGAGGAACGTCGTAAAACAAGGTTTGATAAAGGGGATGTTGCTGGTCTTGAAGAGTATTTCAAAGCACAACGAGAATTGAATGGAGAATTTTATAGTTCTATCCAAAGAGATGAAGATGGTTATTTAATGGAGGCATTCTGGTCCGACACGCGTAGTAGAGGAACTTGCAAATATTTCGGGGATGTGATCACTTTCGACACCACCTTTTCTAGCAATAGGTACGTAAATGTATATTTTTTTTTTGGTATATATTACATAATCTTTGTTTATTGTCATTTTTATCAAGTTTTAGAACCATTCTAATTTTTTTGCATGTTTAGAATGGTTAATTTTGCTTTTTGTTTTAGGTTAATTTTTCTTGCTAATGTTTTTATGTAGATGCATGTGAGAATGTTTAGTTTTAGCTTATCAAAACCGCCCCCACAACCACCTAAAACAATCAAAACCACTCCACAATCAATGAAAAGAACCCCTCCACAAGCACCCAAAAATCCCACCATCTCCACCCGAAAAGTTGCCTTAGATATATCATTTAATTATGGTTTTAAATTGTCAAATTCTACTATGGAAACTCCAAATCTTGAGTTTTTGTGGTTGAATTTGACCATTAAAACAACAAATTAGACCATGAAATTGTGAGACAACACGAGGCGGCGACGAAGCTAGAGACGATGAGGTGGCGGTGTTAAGGAAGAGGTGGCGAGAGAAGTGGTGGAGATAGCAATTGGGGAGGTGGCAACACTTTATGTGGTGAAGCAATTGTGAGAAAGAAAGAGATGTGACAAATGAACAAATGCTACCCAAACAGAACTTATATCAAAGAGAATTGATTTAATTCCTCATCTTTCCTTTGTTGAATTTATTTCGTTTACCATGTGCGAACCAGACGACCCCTACAATTATGGAGTACTTCATACCAGATTCGACAATCTAGAAAAAAAAAACTTGATATAGTGGGATGTCAAATGCTTATCTCTATTAGGGCTGAGCAAAACTATCTGAAAATTCGAATATCCGATAATCTGATTCGTATCTGATCCGATTTTTTGGATTCCCGATCCGAAAATTGAATCGGATCTGATATCCGATCCGAAAAATCCAAATATCAAATACCTATTTGGATATTGATTTTCATTATTTCGGATATCGGTCCGAAAAAAATCTAGTGCAATTTATTTTAAAGTTTTACAATGTGAACAATTTATGCAGTATATGCTCTATAACACGTTAAAACTGAGCAACACTAGGAGCTTGTTTAACTTTGTGTTTACTTTTCTTTTTACATACTCCGTAGTTTGTATAAATGATACTTCGTATATATTTACCCTAAGTTTCTACGCCTCCCTCAACCTTCTTACCACTCTACCGGCCCCTCTCTCTATATCTCTCTCTCTCTCTTCAATCAAACCAATACCTCTCTCTAAATTTGATTAAGCTCCTCTTTCTCTCCTTTAAAATAAAGCTAGAAATCTCCATGAGTTACTTTGAGTCATTACTTCATTACCGCTCCCAAATTAAAGAACAAACGTTAGATGATATCTCTTCTCCCTCTTCGGAAAGGAAGGCGGATGCTTTGGCTAAACGACAATGATAGTTAGAGTTTTAATTGGGTGTAGTGTTATTTACAAGAAACGGAAACAACCAAAGTTGCATATATGTATTGTCGATTGTTAGATTTTGAAAATTGGGTACAATAAGTTGGTTTGTTTGAACTCGTCGAGTAAGATACATTTTCCGGAGATTTTAGTTATTGTACTTGTTCTTTATACAAAGTAAGAATTTATGTATTCTTGAATTACAGATCTCCATTTCATAATAAGGAACTTTATTTCTTTATTTTGGATAGTGAACAGTGAGATTACGAGTAAAAGTTAGAAATTGATAGAAAACAAAGTTAAATTTTTTAAAAAACATTAAGAAATTGGATATCGGATATCCGGTATACCCGATTCGAAAATTTTCGGGTATCGGATTTTGGATATCCGAAACTTTTCGGATCAGATACAAATATCAAATTTCGGATCGGATTCGGATCGGATATCCGATCCGTGCTCGCTCCTAATCTCTATTATCTAAGTGAAGAACTGAGGAGCAATAACATAATCACACTTTTGGTGTAGCCTTTACAAAAGACTAAAATACATTTTTCTCTTTTACTCTCAAACCCTTTACGTAAAACACAAAGTTCACTTCTTCGCCGCTTCACTCTCACGTAATTTATCTCTCCTTCCTTCACTCAAAGATCTCAAATCTTCAATTCTCTCTCATCTTCTCCCGCGACGACAACCGGATGATATATTGGGCTGTAAAAAAAAAAAAGGAATTGATATATTGGGCTGTCAAATGTTTATCATTTGTCTAACAAAGCCCAAAAACAAACACAGAAACAAAAACACCCACCATTGACTCAGCTTCTTTTCTCACTATCCCCTCACTCATTCTATACACTTCACCAGTTCACCTTATCATTATCCCCCAATCCCCTCAACAATGGCGGATGATTCCGACGACCAACCCCCTCAAAATGAGCAACCCCAACAACAAGAAGAAGACGAAGACTCCGTCACTGAGTCCGAACCCGATTCCGACACCGAGTCTGAGTCCGATTCCGACTCAGACCTCGACGACAACGGCGACATCAAACCTCCAAAGAAACCCAAAGTATACTACAGACGCGCCGGCGAGTATGACGACATAGAGGAAGGTGACTACTCGGCCGAAGCGAACATCAAACGCTTCGCCCGCGCCTATGCCTCCCGCCGGTACAAGCAAAAGTTGGAAGATGAAGAGGATAGAATTGAGTATGAAGATGACAAGTTCAATTTCCCAAGAGACAGGGAGAATTGGAGGGAAGAAGACCTTAAGGAGCTCTGGGCTGATGCCCCTCCTGACATGACAAAGCCTGGTTGGGACCCGGCTTGGGCTGATGATGAAGATTGGAAAGTTGTTAAGAGAGAGGTTGAACAAGGCCGTGACCCTCCAATTGCGCCGTTTTACTTGCCGTATCGGAAGTATTATCCTGCTGTTCCTAATAATCATTATGATATCAAAAACCCCAAGGCAGTTATTGAGGAATTGGATCGTATTGAGGAGTTTATGAGATGGGTTAGCTATATTTTTGCCGATGGAAGCTCGTAAGTTTTGAGTTTTCTGGTTAAATTGATTGGTTATATTGTGTTTTTTTGCTGTGAATTTGTTGGTTCAACGGATGGAAATGTGGGAATTTGGGTGGGTTAGTGTAGTTTGTCAATTGTAATTAGATTTGAAGTTGCAATAGTTTGGCAAATATGGTATTGGGGCAATTGTAAGGATTAAAATTGAATGATTGGAACCGTCACTGTCTCACTGAACTGTGCTGTAATCTCCTGCTGGGGTTTTAGTGGGGTTTTGCTAATTTGATGAAAATTTCAATTTTGAATGAGAAATGTGGGTTTGGCAGTATTTTATATGCTTAATAATTTGTTTAGTGTAATGGAAATGTGTTCGACTATGGAGTATGTTTTATGTAATCGTATAATCGACTTGTACAGAAGCTACCCATTCTCCTTGCCTTAGGCCGGTGTGAGTTTTGGTGTCATTTGGGATATGTTCTTGAATCTTATGAAGGAATTTTCTTGTTTTTTATATGTTGGCTCACCCCATCATGTAGGTTGTCTGTTAGTTACCACACTATAGGCTAATTCGTACGTAGCTACTGTTGAGGTGGCTTATCTATTGCACTTTTGCTACCCTTGAGGTCCAAGACAAACTTTTATGCACACTTCGTATGACTTTTTAGGGGAAAGTATTGCTTCTGAAAAGTTTTTTTTCTTCTCTTAAATTTGGAGTTCTATCCTATTTGCTAATGGCTTTTCTTACTTGTCATTTTATAAAGGTATGAAGGCACTGTGTGGGATGACTTGGCTCATGGAAAAGGTGTCTATGTTGCTGAGCAAGGTCTTGTCAGGTCTGCCAACATTGCATCTTTGCGATTTTCTTAAATATTAAAGTGACCATTTCGGTCAATGTGGACGCTAATTTGAATTAACTTTTAATGAAAAACGGAGTTGTTGTGAATTTCTTACTGTAGGTATGAGGGAGAATGGCTTCAGAACAACATGGAAGGACACGGTGTTGTTGAAGTTGAGATACCTGATATAGAACCTATCCCAGGTTCCAAGTATGTCTTACTATGGAAAGCCAGCTTACATTATTAGTTTACAGGGTGGAACTTCTGAATCTTGAGCTTTAGACTGACTTCTTCGACGTTTTTCTCAGACTTGAAGCAGAAATGCGTGCTGAAGGGAAAATCATAAAGAGAGATTTCATGAACCCAGAGGATAGGAAATGGCTGGAGATGGATATTGAAGACAGCGTTCGTCTCACTAATGGGAATTATGAAATCCCTTTCTACGAGAACGATGAGTGGATACGACAATATGGAGAGAGGCCGTAAGTTATTGCTGTGAACTTCTACTTCGTTTCTCTTCTATAGTACTCATAATATGGTCACTCTTTCTTTTCTCGTGCTCTTGATGGTTATGGACATTGTACGTGTTTGCATTTTTTTCTTTTTCCTATCGCATGATTACATGTTATGTATCTGGTCCCTGGTTCCTGCTGTGTACTTCTGCATCGATGTTTGTATTACTACCATCACCATGTGCTGCAGAGTCTTGTATGAAGACATCTGATAGTCATTCTGCATTCATGTTTTGGGCCTTTTGGCATTTGAAATAGGTGTTTAAGCGTGGTCACCCTAGAGTAATGTTGGCAATTCAACATTTGACCTTTACTCTGTAGTCATCAGTATACTGATCTCGGGAAGTATAGTTAATAACAGACATGAGATAGCAAACTTATATCTACTAACTTTAGAAGGGTCATGTCCATTCTCTATCTCTTAATAACTTTGGTTGCAGGTGAAAGCTCACCTGCATATGCACTGTTTAGCTGAAATTGTTTTTTTTACCATACTTTATGTTCTCCTCTGGATTTCTAAAGTTTTGTAAGCATCAACATCATTCTATTCTTCTGTTACTCATTATATATTTACTGTGTCAGGGAAAAAGGCCGGTACCGTTACGCTGGTCAGTGGAAGCATGGAAGAATGCATGGTTGTGGTGTGTATGAAGTGAATGAAAGGCCCATCTTTGTAGGTCCATAATTAAAGCTGATTTATGTGATTCTTTTATAGAACCGTTCCTTATGTTTTTAATGATTAGCAATCAGACATTAACTTCTAGAGCAAAATGATTTAACTCTATTTTAGGAAACATCAAAGCGAAACACTTTTTTTTATTAAAGATCTGTCTTGTCCTTATCACATGAAATAAAATCGATGAAAATGATGATTTCTTTTTCAGACTTGTACTATATTCTGTCTTTGCCTGCAATTGCAATAACACTGATATCAGCTTTTAGAAAATTATAGAAACATAAAGATGAAGCAATATCAAGCTTTAAAGTCTAGCTAATCGCTTCTTTCAATTTTCTAAGGTCAATTCATGTATACTTAGTCTTCGTAGTTTTTGTGGTTTTGATTTTTGTAGGGCCGGTTCTACTTTGGTGAGAAACTGGAGGATGATACTGGTTGCGATCCAGAAATTTCCACGGTATGGCTATTTTAGGCAGGAGGTTTGTTAGATGTCTTTGGGGGGGGGGGGGGGGGGGCTGCTTTTTTATTTTTTTGTTTGTTTCTTTTTAGAATTTTACTCTTACATAAAGACTATTCAGATGCACGCAGGCATAGCCGAAGTTGCTGCAGCCAAGGCTCGAATGTTCATTAATAAGCCTGATGGAAGTAAGTCTTTTCACATTTCAAGCAAACATTACTATAAGGATATCACAAAACTAAGGAGAGAAAGGGCAGGGGAACCTAATAGATTATTTGTATTCGGTTAATGAAAATGGAAAATCATTGGTTAAATTTGTAAAATTACTTTAGTGTATCGGTGTATGGTTTCCGCTTATCTATAGTACAAGCGTCATACCGCGTCAATGACACATCAACAACCAGTTTTGATGTTTGTCTTGTGAATTGGATGTAGTGGTTAGAGAAGAGAGGGGTCCATATGGTGATCCGCAGCATCCCTATTTTTATGAGGAAGAAGATGCGTGGCAAGCTCCAGGTTTCGTCAACCAGTTTTATGAAGTATGATGTCTGCCTACTCTTGAGAATGAACTGAACATTACCTCATTTTTATGCTTCAGAGCATGAAATCTGTTGTATTTATGATCCAGGTTCCTGATTACTGGAAAACTTATGTGAATGAAGTAGATCAAGAAAGGGAAATGTGGTTAAACTCCTTCTATAAAGCACCATTAAGACTCCCAATGCCAGCAGAGCTTGAATACTGGTGGGAAAGAGGTATTTCTTCCATCTTTTATTCCAACAAGTTATCGGCTTTTGCTTTTCTTAAGGAATCGGACTGACTTTTGATGTGAAAAGAGTCAAAGACCTTGAAAATTGACCAAAGAATTAACCATGATCTGAGCATTTGTTGAAAATTGACCAAAGAATTAACCATGATCTGAGCATTTGTTGTGTAGTAAAGCATAAAAGCGCTAGGCCCCTTTTCCTTTTCTTTTTAACTCTTACTTGATTTGACTTTATTATTGTTTATCTATTCCTTAAAAATGCCTATTATGAGCTATAGTTGATTTTATTGCCTACTGTTCTGTATTTTATCTTTGACAGGTAATGACCGCACTGCTGTTATTTATTTATTTATTTATAATAGTATGATTTAGTTACTGGGAACTCCCTTCTGTGAGTCTTGGTGTGACTGCAGCTTTTTATGAATGTTTTAGCCCCTAGGAACGTGGGTTATATGTAGAACTAAGCTGAATTTTATGTTTATCAGCATGGTCTCTACTTTTGTACTCAGATTTCTGTATTCATTATCAATTAAGTTATCTGCAGTTTCTTATGTGATTAGCCAAATATCATCTCATTGCTTCCATTTGAATTGCTTCTCGGACAGATCTACCCCCAGAATTTGTTCTTCTAAACAAGGAGCCAGAACCTGACCCTAATGATCCATCTAAGCTCATTTATACTGAGGACCCTGTCATAATGCACACACCAACGGGGCGAATAATTAATTACATCGAGGATGAAGAACATGGCGTTCGCTTGTTTTGGCAACCACCTCCGGGAGAGGGTGAAGATGTTGACCCAACAAAGGTCAAGTTCTTGCCTCTTGGGTTTGATGAATTTTATGGACGAGAAAAAGTGGTGAAGAAAGAGGGTATTTGGATGCGTTTACTATCTTCAATAGAGAATTCTTGTAAACCCTGGTTTGAGAAACTAGAAAAATGGACTGAAGAGCAGAAGGAAGCCAGTGAAATTAGAAAGAAGCTCTTAGAGCAGGAGCTTGAACTGGTAGAGGCTGAACTGAGCTTGGAAGAGGCCCTTGAAGACATGGAAGAAGCGTTGAAACAACAAGAGAAGGAGGCAGAGGAGAAAGTTGACATGGATCCCGAGGAAGAAGATGCGTCAGTTTCTCTTTCTTCACCTGTTGAACAGGAAGAAAAAAAATCACCAAAGGAGGAGATTAAAGATGAGGATGGGGTTGAAGAGGAAGAGGAAGAGGAAGAAGAAGAGGATGAGGATGATGATTTAGCTCCATCAAGTTTTGGTTCTGTTACAGATCCAAAGGAGAAGAAAACTGGTTCTGGGAGGTCTCCATTCTCTACACTTTCATTTGCTCCGACTGGTTTGCTTTCAACGGTGAGTTATTCATATTAGATATTTTGATTCTTTATTTCTGTTTGTTGATGGAATTATCAATGGGATAAAACTTGCAAGTTAAATTTCAGTTGACATTTATTCAACCAAGGTAAAGCCCAGGCATAATTGGCATTTGATCAGCATATCTTGTATCAATCAACATTACTCATTTGCTTATGAGTTATGACTTGGGACTTAATTTCATTGTTATGTTATTCTGTAAAAAGGATGGATCTTGTAAAACTCCTGGTTTCTCGTATTTCAAGAATCAGTAGTATATTCAGCTAGACTCAAGACTATTAACTTGTAAAAAACGTAAAGCACTATAATAAAATAATAATGCTTAAATAAGTCGTGTGCCTCTTTAATTGTTTTGCAGGTACCATCAATGGTTGCGAAATCTTTTTCAGTATGGAAGAAGGAAAGATCTCCAGTGAAAGTTGGACAGGCATTATGTAGCAGTTCTAAGGGTATTATGGAACATTCTCATTTGGTTACTTTTCGCCAAGCATTTCCAGAAAATATGATCTTAAGAACAAAAGGTCAGGCTGAACAGAGGCACCGGGTGAAACGAGGTAGAAAATTGTTTGCTGCATCCCAAACATCCTCCTCTCAGGCTATGTACTCCAAAAAAGGGCGTAAATCTTGGGAGCTTCATTGGTTATGTGCACCACCCGAGAGAAATTCGGACAGGATATTATCCTTGCACATACCACTTGAATGCTTGGATACACACAATGGAGTTGGACAGTGCTCTGCATCATAAATGAAGTTGTGTTACCATTTTGTTGTTTTATTTTTCAAGGCAAGAGTTTGTTATGAGTTGGGTTCCAGATCATGTATGGTTCTGGCCTCGGGAAGTAATAGCTGAGTCTTAGAAATTGCTCTTATTGTTTATTGCATCATTGTTTTGTATGAAGAAATCATGCAAATTTGATAAGTTGAATGTAATTTTATTTGTTGTTTTTTTATCAGCAAAATTCCATAACCATGTATGTCAATATGATGTATGTATTTATCTATCATCATCCTTTGTTAGCCGTAGCAACTAGCAAAGCTATGGAAAAGGAGATGAGACGAGACATCGCCCACAAGACACATATTACAAACTTTATGGTAGACCTATTTACCTTGTCCACCTGCATGTCTAGCTATCTAACTAAAACTCTAGCGTCTTTTGATAGCCAGTAATAAATGGTGTTAATATTTGTAGCTACTCTACTTACAACTTCACAAAACCTCTATCCGAATCAATCACACGATTATACTGTAGTCCTTCCTTGCTCACATCAGGTTTACTCGGGGTCGGATTTTCTTTGGGTTCGGATTTCACACTTGGGTTAAATAGATTGTCAATTAATTGAAGTCGCGCTTGGGTCATTTACCACTAGTCTTATATGCACTGCGTGCAAATATAATAAAGAGATTTGTGTTATTACATTTAAATCCGAAATAACATGTAAAAAATATAATATAAATGCGATGCGTGTGAATATAAGAAATAGATAAGTTAGATAGAGCCAAACGGATATTAACAGATTGATTAACATGGTAAAAATTTATTTAAAGAGCTAAATTGATTAAAATGCTTCTTTGGGCTTTCCTATTGGGTAAGTTGTCATTATATTCTTTATTCAATAAATGTGGAAGGTGTTTTAATAATCTAAGGGGGACACCAAAAGCAAATTTACTAAAATAACCTCAATTCCTCACTTATTTAATAGAGATTCACCATATACACGACTACTTATCAGACCGTGTGCCAGCCGGTTTCAAGTAGGTTATAGGTCGAGTCAGATTTTGACTAGCCCAAAATGCGGCCGCTAACAGTTACTCTCTCCATCCCAAAACATAGTGTCTGTTTTTTATTTTGGGTGTCTCAAAATGATGTGGATACTTTTACATTTCCTATTTAATCAATTAGTTTTTTGTCCAATATACCTTATCAAACAACTTAAATCACCCCAATTATCCTACCTTTAACTACAAAATTTGGTCTCATATTTGATGTTTGTACCATGTAAAATAGTGTGGTCCTATAATCAATGTCTCTATCATGAAAATGCGGTCTAATAATTTATTATCTTTTGTCTCTTTGTCTAAATATAAAATAAATTATGTACTTTTCTAGTACAACAACATTCGCAGTTAATCATGTCATTTTTTAAGTTTGTTAGTTCCCCCGGAAAATGTCAAACGGGCACCGTTGGGATGGAGGGAGTATTACTTTATTACTAGTCCCTTGACTCCTTATGGAGGGAAAACACAGATAACTAATTTTTGATGGTGTCTATCACAACGGCTCTGCGCTGTTCATGCTCCGTTTCCTTGCTTAATTTCTTCCATTTCCAGGTAAAAAATATCGTTGTAAATTCTCGCCTTTCGACTTTTCTTTGTTTTTTTTTTTTTTTTTTTTTTTTTTAATTTCCCTGTTCTTTGATGCCATATTTACTCAATTGGTTTACTCCTTTGTAATTTTGAATTGTAGAGTCAATTCGGGAAACTAGCTAGATTAAGCAGCTCTGCAATCTGTCATTCTTTTGTTGAACTTAATGGACAAGATAATAGTTTCCGAGCCTCGGAAATTAATCAACAAGATAACAGTTATCGTCCTAATTCTCAAACTTATATGTGGCTCTTGGAAGGATGGCTAAATTCAGGTTCTGGGTCGTTAATTGATTGCAGAAAGCTTCATGGGCTTATACTGAAATCGGGCTTTATTGAGGAAATTGAACTGTGTGGCCGACTTTTGGATTTTTATCTTGTCAATGATCGCTTATGGGATGCACACCAGCTGTTCGATGAAATGCTTGAAAGAGGTATCAGTGTATGTGTTTCTTCATGGAATACGATTCTTTCTGGACTTGCAGGAAAGAAATTGTCAAGGGAAGCACTGGGTTTGTTTTCGCGTATGCTGAGGGAAAATGTGGATCCTGATGAGTTGACGTTTAGTAATGTGTTGAGGGCATTTGGTGGAGGTGCAGGGGAAAAGAATGATATTTGTTGTATTCAGCAGATTCATGCTAAGATTATTCAATATGGTTTTGATGGTAGTCGTTTTGTGTGTAATCCATTGATCAACATGTACTCAAAGAATGGAATGATAGATTCTGCAAAATATGTGTTTGATAATGTAGGTGAGAAGGATAATGTATCCTGGGTTGCTATGATATCTGGTTTATCTCAGAACGGAAGGGAGGAACAATCTATTCGCCTATTTTGTGATGAGATGCACACACATGGTGTATTACCCACACCTTATGCTTTATCAAGTCTTTTAAGTGCCTGCAGTAAGACAGAGATGTTTGAGGTCGGTCAGGAGCTTCATGGCCTTATTTATAAATGGGGTTTTGCTTCTGATGTTTTTGTTTGCAATGCACTTGTGACACTTTATTCTCGTTGGGGAGACATGGTATCTGCTGACAACATTTTTGAGACGATGAAGCACAAAGACAGAGTATCGTATAATTCCCTTATTTCAGGGCTTGCTCAGAAGGGACTTAGTGATCAAGCTCTTCATTTGCTACAGAAGATGCAGCGTGATTTTCTGAAACCTGACTGTGTTACAGTGGCAAGCCTTGTAAGTGCATGTGCTACCATTGGAGCTCTTGATAAAGGAAGACAGCTTCATTCATATGTGCTCAAGGCAGGATTCTGCTCTGATATGCTAATTGAAGGCTCTCTGCTTGACCTTTATGTCAAATGCTCTGATATCCAAACTGCACATAAGTATTTCCTTACAACTAAAAGAGAAAATGTAGTCCTGTGGAATGTAATGCTTGTAGCTTATGGGCAGGTCGGAAATCTAAGTGAAGCATATCACATATTTACACAAATGCAGATGAAAGGCCTGGAACCCAATCAGTATACATATCCAAGCATGCTTAGAACTTGTACTTCTCTGGGAGCACCAGATTTGGGGGAACAAATCCACACCCAAGTCATTAAAACAGGATTTCAGTTTAATGAATATGTTTGCAGCGTGCTTATAGATATGTATGCTAAGCAAGGATTCCTGGATCCTGCTGAAAAGATTTTCAGGAGACTCACTGAAAATGATGTGGTCTCTTGGACAGCTATGATTGCTGGATATGGGCAGCATGAGATGTATGTTCATGCTCTTAAGCTTTTTGAAGAGATGCTATGCCGTGGGATCCAAGTCGATAATATAGGATTATCAAATGCAATCAGCGCATGTGCAGGCATTCAGGCACTCTACCAAGGTCGGCAAATTCATGCTCAGTCATGCATTCTTGGTTACTCAGATGATCTTTCAATCCGGAATGCTCTTGTGAGCCTTTATGCTAGATGTGGAAGACTTCAAGACGCTTATCAGGCATTTGAGAAAATTGATGAGAAAGATATCATATCATGGAATTCATTAATTTCAGGTTTTTCACAA
This sequence comes from Spinacia oleracea, assembly GCF_020520425.1. Classification (NCBI taxonomy): domain Eukaryota; kingdom Viridiplantae; phylum Streptophyta; class Magnoliopsida; order Caryophyllales; family Amaranthaceae; genus Spinacia; species Spinacia oleracea. The sequence continues at coordinate 182,023,778 of NC_079490.1, forward strand.
AGTGGACATTTTGAAGATGCATTTAGGATATACACTCGGATGAATGAAGCAGGTATAGAAGCTGATCTGTTTTCTTACACCTCCTCAATAAGTGCTGCTGCTAATATAGCAAATGTTACACAAGGGAAGCAGATACAAGCTAAGTTATTTAAAACTGGATACAACTTGGAAACTGAGGCATCGAATGCTTTAATCACTCTCTATGCAAAGTGTGGGTGTCTAGATGATGCCAGGAAAGTTCTCTCTGAAATGATTGACAGAAATGACGTTACCTGGAATGCAATTATTACAGGATATTCACAGCATGGTTGTGGGGAAGAAGTCCTAGAAATCTTTGATGAGATGAAAAGAGTTGGTGTGGCACCAAACCATGTCACATTTGTGGGAGTATTATCAGCATGCAGCCATGTAGGGTTAGTAGAACAGGGACTGAGTTACTTCGAGTCCATGACCAAAGAATACAATTTGTTGCCCAAAATAGAACATTATGTTTGTGTTGTTGATATTCTTAGTCGGGCTGGTTATCTAAGCCGTGCTAAAAAGTTTATAGAAGATATGCAATTTGAACCGGATGCAAGGATTTGGAGAAGTCTTTTGAGTGCTTGTATTGTTCACAAGAACAAAGAAATTGGAGAGTTTGCTGCTGGCCATTTGTTAGAGTTAGAACCCAATGACTCTGCAACCTATGCTCTCATGTCAAATATGTATGCAGTGACAAAGAATTTCTCCTGCATGAATGAATCCAGAAAATTGATGAAAGAAAGAGGTGTAAAGAAGGAGCCAGGTCGTAGCTGGATCGAAGTTAAAAATACCATTCATGCCTTTTATGCTGGTGATAATCTTCATCCTTTGGCAAAGAAGATATCTGATTTCTTGGTAGAATTGGATGAGAGTGTAGCTGATATTGGTTACATTCAAGATCAGTACAGCCTTCTGGTTGATAAAGAGAAGAATCAGACAGTAAATATTCATAGTGAAAGACTTGCTATTGCTTTTGGACTGATAAGCTCATCATCAAGCTCAGTCCCTCTCCGTGTAATGAAAAATCTCCGTGTATGTATTGATTGCCATAATTGGATCAAGTGTGTATCTAAGATCTCAAACCGGACAATTATCGTGAGAGATGCATATAGATTTCATCATTTTGAGGGTGGTTCATGTTCATGTAGGGATTATTGGTAAGTGAATTACTTGGAATATGTACATGGAACATGATTCTGTGTTTGTCTGGAGACACACATATATATGTTTAATAAGAAGCCCAAGGAAGAAAGCATCAGTCCATTTCAGTGCGAAAAGCAATTACGATCGAGAGGGTGAACATCAGCTGGTTATCTTCATCTGACATGAGTTACTATGGACCATGAAGCTCAACTTTCAGCTGGTTAATTTGCAGAAGAATCAGAGATTCCAGTTGCAGAAACTGATGCACAAACAGGGTATATAAATCAATTATGAAGTTAATATTCACTTTATTTGGAGCATGTTAGAATGAGATTTAGGAGCTGGTATTAGGTTAACATCAGTTTCAGATGCACCAAGTTGAACTCATGTCCAGGTGCAGAACAGAAAATCTTGCAGCAAACAAAAGAAGCCACTTTTGACAATTCGCCAATTAATCTTGTCATATTCACCACTAATCCAGAATTGTAAGCTTAATTCATTGTAAATTAAAATAATATGCAGTAATTAAACAGTTTTTGTGTATCTTTTTAACTAATTTATAAACCAACAGACCTGGAAAAACAGAATCTAAACTGATGATCCTAACAGAAGTAAGTTTTAATGTCCATAGATTGTATCTATATATCCAATATCCTGGAGAGTGGATCATTCACGACATTGTATCTATTTACATTACTCGTATAGTCGTATGTCTTCACTCTTCACTCTTCACTCTTCACTGATTGGTGGGTAATATCGCGCCTATTTCCCAGCGACCATTGAGATGAACTAGCTTGTCTTGGGACCCTTAACCTTAATTGAGTCCTGATAGAGTATAAAACTAATATTGGGGCTTCAACCATCAGCTTAAGCTTTTGGTTGAGTTGGTCCCTTGACATAGTATCAGAGCCAGCGTGACGCAAAGGTCACGGGTTCGAATCTCATCCACCCCTCCTTTCAAAGTGGAATATTTCACGCTAGGTATGAGAAGGCCTATGATGCATCCACACTTCAAGCCCAAAGGGCTTTCATGTGAGGGGGCGTGATAGAGTATAAAACTAATATTTACACAACACAAGTGCACAACTCGCCCAATTGTGCAATGTACCATTTTGAGTAGGAACTAGTTACATGCTTGGTTGGAAACAAGCTTGACCCAGTCAATCCTCCACTACTTTTCTCCTTGGGAACTTGCTTCTCGAGTCAACTTGACAAGTGACACTGTGCTAAATTAGACATCCAGTTTTATTTAATTCATCAACCCCGTTCAGGTTAAACTCACTTAAATTATTAGTCAAATTTCTTACATGCATCCGAGAATAAACTCGTGTTTATTTCGACTTATTTAACATTTTCTTTAATTTTACATATTTTTAAACCACAAACCAAATTAATTTCGTATCTTATTTGAAAAAAAAAAAACAAACTCATTTCACAATTTCATCCAAAGATAACCCACCTTCATAGTGTCAGTGCGCAATGGAGATAAATTTACGAGCTCGGTTCAATTTTTATTTTATACTCGTAGTAAATGTTAAGGGTTTGCATTTGAGCCTCATGTATTCAACGTGAAATGTGGTAATTAATCGTCGACGTTAAAAGTTCAAAACAAAACTATAATGTATTGAGATTAAAGCAGTTATCCTATATGATATAATATCGTATGTAGTAGAGTTATGTTATAACTGAGCTATATAATATAAGATAGAAGTATATATGAATTAGGAAACCTATGAAGAGCAGGAGCTTTAGTTTGTATTATAAATAGAGGCGTATACCCATGAATAACACACAACATTATATTTCCTCCTCAATAATATTTTAATAATGGGTAAAATTCACCAAAAGACGTCACAATTTTATCGGTTAAACAATAAATTCAAACAAAGTGGCATATCGGGGAATGAATTGGTTGGCATCATTAATAATTACAAAAATGAAGATAAAATCAGATGTCTTCTATAGATATTGAAAATGACTAAATTTTACCAAAATCAGTGAGTATGCATGTACTAAATGAACATTTCAGTGTGGTTTGTCTCAAAATTTGACCAAAAGACTAGTCAACTTATAGTCTTCAATAATCCAAGCAACAACAAAACCAACTTGATGTTCATGTTGTTAATGTTTACATACCAGTGACATTATTTTCTTGATTGTTTGATATATCTTCTTTTTTAAAAAGATAAGGTTGTGATTTTTATTAACTATTTTAAGATTAATTAATTAGGGTTTGAGCCGTCTACGTATAAGTAATATCGTACCATCAACCATGAGGTAAGTGGCTAATTGAATCTTAGAGAATTCCTTAAACAAGATAAGACTTACTATATTGGGTTAATTACGTGCTTGTTCCATCTGGAATCTTATTGTTTATTGGCTAACCTACGTAGTGTAGCTTAATGTTTTAGTCAAACAACATCATGTTACAATTATTTGCTTACAGAGTATATATAATTGATAAACAATATAACTATTTAGTCATGATGTATAATTATTTGATTAAAAAATAATAACTACTCATACTATGTATTTAGTAAGAATATGGTCTTACACATAAATCTGTCATATATAAGTTTTTGTATTGAAAAGTTTACCTGTCTAATGTGTGTTAGGAGCCCAAGTGTTAGAATCCAACCTTCCTTTACTAATATTTCTCCTTTCTATTGCTTTCTAGGATCTTTCTAATAGTTTTCTAGGCTTTAGGGAGAATTATTATGTTACTGTAATTCCAGTGTTCACTGGCAAGTTTTAGCTAATTCAAAATAAACCTTTATGAGGGGTATGAACCAATACCTCTCATCAGAAGTTGCCTTTGCTTAATTCATGTGTTGTTGCTAGCCTTTGTAGATATTGTGTTGTCGTATGCTTTAAGCTTTCTAAGACCCAACAAAGTCTCCCTCAAAACACATACACTCTCGTCGACGGTCCCGCTTGTGCCTGCTGTGCGCACACAAGCGCCCCGTTCGACCCTCGCTCTTGTCGCCAATAGGCAAGAGTGCCCATTCAGAATCAGACGCTTACTCGTGCCTTTACGAGCCCCAAGACACTCATTCCGCACAAGGCTTACCTCCTTGCCGCCAATAGGCAAGAGGGCTCCGCACGGATCCGGTGTCAAAACACTCGGACCGTAACAGTTGGTATCAGAGCCAAGGCTCGACCTAGGCCCCGAAAGACCCAAGGAAGAAAGAGATGGAAACGATCGAAGAAAGACTAGCCTGGCTAGAAGGCAAGTCAGAGAGCTGGACCCGACTCGAGGAAATTGTGATTGGCCAAGCCAAAGAGATAGAAAGACTCGAGGGTGCGGTCGATGAGCTCATGCAAGAGAAAAAAGCGCTTCAGAAACAACTCAACTTTGTCCAGAAGCAAGCTAAAGATGCCCAAGACAAATGCGCGACACTGATGCGCGTTGCAAGGACTGACTCGAGTGGGGGTGGTGCGATGAAGATCAAACCTCCAAAACCTCGAGACTACAGTGGGGCTAGAGACTCGAAGGAAGTTGATAACTTTCTCTTCGACATGGAGCAGTATTTCAGAATTTGTCAACTGAGTGACAATCTTAAGGTGGATACCGCATCCATGCATTTGTCGGATGATGCGAAGCTGTGGTGGCGCACCAAGCACGCCGATATCGCAGAGGGAAAAATAAAGATAGACACTTGGGAAGAGTTCAAGAAGGAACTCAAAGATCAATTCTATCCCGAGAACATCGAGTTTGTTGCAAGGATGAAGCTACAGGAGATTCGCCACAAGGGCTCCATACGCGACTATGTGAAGGAATACTCGGCCTGCATGTTGGACATCCGAGACATAAATGAGAAGGATCGGTTGTTTAACTTTGTTCACGGGCTACAAGAATGGGCGAAGCGTGAAGTATTGAGGGTAAAAGTTGACACTCTTTCGGCCGCTATGACTGCTGCAGAGCGATTAATGGACTACTCCGCAGGGAGGGGACATCGCTCGGAAGAAGGAACAAGGGGGACGCCTACAAGCTTGGAGGGACCAACCCCAAGCTCACCCAAGAGTGCGAGAAGTGACTCAAGGGTGTCGTCCAGCTCAGTCGGAGGATTCAAGAAAGGAAATGGGGGAGGAGATTCACAGAAATCCTGGTCATCACCTTCCGTATCAACAAAGGAATCCAAGTTCACCACGCCCTCGGGAAACATTAGTAGACTTAACTATTTGATATGTCGAGGTCCACACAAATGGTGGGAGTGCAAGCACAAAGGGGAGATCGACAATCTACAGAGAAAGTTGTCGGCCATGTCCGTGGAGGAAACCCCAAAAGAGACAGAAGAAGAAGCATGCAGTGAGGACGATGAACCCCGCATAATGAGTTCCGTCTACATGATGTATGCAATGGGGAAAGAGGCCTCGAAGACAAGAGAGGAATCCACGAACATGATATATGTGGACCTCGTGGTGAAGGGGAGGAATGCTCGAGCCATGGTAGACACCGGCGCCTCTCACAACTTTGTGACCGAAGCAGAAGCCCGAAGATTGGGTTTAGTACTCAAGAAAGGAGGCGGTAGCATGAAATCCGTCAACTCTAAAGCCAAGCCGATTCTCGGTGTGGCAGAACAAGTGGAAGCAAAGTTGGGATACTGGGAAGGAAAAATGAACTTCACTGCCGTCAACATGGACGACTTCAACCTTGTACTTGGATTGGAGTTCCTCAGCACTAGCAAAGAAGTTGTAATGCCTCACTTGAATTCTTTGCTTGTAGCAGGTGGACAAACTTGTCTAGTTCGAAGTACAGGTACTCCCACAAAGAAAAAAGAGAAGGGCCGATTCCTTTCGGCAATGCGAGTGATGGAGCCACTCAGAAAGGAGACATCTCAGATACCCCCTCGTATCAGAAACAAAAAACAAGATACAAGCTCAAGCCAAGCCGCTCCAGGCCAGAAACCAAAAACAAGGAAGACTTGGATTCACAAGACTCACCAGCCTATCAAGACACAACAAGATTCAAGAAGACTCCAGCAACCGCCATCAACCAACGGCGCCGAGAAGACTACAGAGTTTAGAATATGAGCTTTTTCTTTCATCTTTTGTAACTCTTGTAAGTCGACGAGGGCGTCGACAGCTTAAGTAGGGGAGGATGTTAGAATCCAACCTTCCTTTACTTGTATTTCTCCATTCTATTGCTTTCTAGGATCTTTCTAATAGTTTTATAGGCTTTAGGGAGAATTATTATGTTACTGTAATTCCACTGTGCACTAGCAAGTTTTGGCTAATTCAAAATAAACCTCTATGAGGGGTATGAAACAATACCTCTCATCAGAAGTTGTCTTTGCTTAATTCATGTGTTGTTGCTAGCCTTTATAGATATTGTGTTGTCGCATGCTTTAAGCTTTCTAAGACCCAACAAAGTCTCCCTCAAAACAGATACACTCTCGTCGACGGTCCCGCTTGTGCCTGCTGTGCGCACACAAGCGCCCCGTTCGACCCTCGACCCTCGCTCTTGTCACCAATAGGCAAGAGTGCCCATTCAGAATCAGACACTTACTCGTGCCCCTACGAGCCCCAAGACACTCATTCCGCACAAGGCTTGCCTCCTTGCCGCCAATAGGCAAGAGGGCGCCGCACGGATCCGGTGTCAAAACACTCGGACCATGACACCAATAGTGTGGGAGTAACATACCAGCACATTACTTCCCAAAATAAAGATTTTTTTAGCTAATCTTTAAAGGAAAATGTGTGAGTCATTGCCTTTTGTTTGCCACTTTTATAAATTGCTATCTTTATAGTTTTTTTTAAAAAACAACTACGTTTATTTTACAAAATACTTATGTTTTTTGTCTGTGTTGTGGAATTGCGGGTCTCGCTTTTCTCCTTTCTTTCCACCTTTACCCCTTGAAAGTTGAAATGACATTTAACCTTTGTTTACTTCTTTCTTAACGCCCACCCGACCCTCTTCGTCCTTCCTATTTCTTTCTAAATATTCTATAAAGTTATCTTGAATTGAATTGTTTTAATTTTAAATATTCTCATTGTATAAAAGGGCTAGTCGTTTTAAAGTTGTGGTTAACGTGAGGCCTACAAAAGGTGAAAATTAACATTTTACCTTTAGAAGGTAGTGGTAATGGTACACAACCATTTTGTCAAATAAAAGTAGTGGTATTCAAACATTTTATCCCTTTTTACTGATGCATTACTGGCACCTACTACTTCATTTACTTAGTGAAATCAGATCGGCAAAAGATGGAGGCATCAAAACTATGATAACTTCCTTAAATACAAAGATTATTCAATTCTAACTATATTTTGAATGTCCTATTTTTGGCTATTTAGCATGTGGTTACTTGGAAGCCAACTCTTAATAGATCAGAAAGATCCAGAAAGGATAAGAGTTAAGTTGTAATCATGTTTAGAAAGATACCGAATTTGGTTGACGACAAATTTTAAGAAAGAGTAGAAGGAATATTCTAGGAGAACAGGAGATGGCCGGCCATAATGCATTGATTTGAGTATAGTAGTAGTACTTCATACAATGTTTTGTTTTTAACCAATTGAGGTTGGCATGAGTGGTTAAGGGCATCTTGCTCCTTAACTAAGGTCTCGGGTTCGAGCCTTGGGAATGGAAAAAATCTCAACTGGGAAGGATGCTGCCCATCGAGGTACCATACAAACTCCCGCGGGAGATTAGTCCACTCGCCGAAGGCGGTGGGAACTCCTCGTAGTAGAACAAAAAAAAAACAATGTTTTGTTTTTAATTTCCTCTAATAATAAAGTTAAGTGAGTAGCAGAGGTTAAGGTATTGACGGCCAACCATTAAATGATTGATGAAATAATGGGTCCATCCAATTAACTACCACTTGATATTAGTGACAAAACATTACCCATTTGTCCATGCACCTAGGCCGCTTGGAAACCAGGCTAAGACTGAGACTTGCAACTCCCGTTCTCATAATCTTAATTCTCCGTTCGTGAAGCTTTTTATGTATATAAATCACAAACGTTTTGTTAAAGAAAGTGTGTAAATAGAATAAAAGTTCAAATAGTACAACTAAAAGAGATATTTGAGGAATTCTATACATGAACATGTGTACGTGATGGATGCAAGTGGTTGATCTAAGTAAATGCAAAGGTGTACAATGGAGTACACAGTGAGCATAGTATACTTAAAGAACACAAGCATATAGATAAAAGAACATGATCAATATTGTGATAATACTATAATTAAGTCCGTGTGATGCACGGATTCTATTAAATTGTTAAGTTAAAATATACGGAGTAAATCTTATATATACCACTCGCCATATTTTATATATTAGATTAGATTAGTGTTTGATTTTTTATTGAATTTCATTTTAGATTTATTTTTATAATTAAGAGCGGTTGATTTTGGATGGGTTCGTATATATGTAGTATTAGTACTTAATTAATAAAAATATCTATGTGTCACCTAATTATTTTTCTACGTGATCACACTCGACTTTTTTACTTCGTAAATAATTTTGAAATCTTATTTTTCATTCGCCAAAATCATTAGATTTTCTACGTTGCGCTCTAATATTGGATTAGTGTTTGATTTTAGATTGAATTTTATTTTAGTTTAGTATTCGATTTTGGATTAAATTTTATTTTATATTTATTTTTTAATTATAGGAGTGTTTGGTTTTGGATGAAGTTGTATATATTAGTAATTAATTAATTAAAATATCTATGTGCCACGATCTAATCGATTAAGTACGTGGCTTTAGATTATTTTTTTTTAATTATTAAAGTGTTTGATTTTCGGATAAAGTTGTATATATTATTAATTAATTAAAATATCTAGGTGATACCTAATGAATCATCTACGTGCCACTTTATTTTTTAATTCAAAAATAAATTAGAAATTTTATTTTTCATACCACATGTTCTTTTAAACAAACACTTATACTTTGTACTCCCTCCGTCCCTTTTTTGTTTTTTACGTATTCTATTTTTGGTGTTTCATTTTGTTCTTTACATTTCCTTTTTATATTGTCACATAATGCATTAATATTCTATCAAAATTTGTGTCCAAATATTATTTTAACCAATTAAATCCATTTGACATTAAATATTTCTCATTTCCCCAATGTCAGATTTTTGATAAAAGTGAAAACATTATAAATAAACGTAAATTTTCTTGTTTAAATAAAAAAAGTAGAGGAATCTTAATGCACATTAAATAGTCGTTAAATCGCGTGAAAAACATCAAACGTAAAAAATAAAAAGAGACGGAATGAGTAGCAATTAGGTGTTCAGCTTTACCTGCACTGATAGATGCCATATTTTGCAATTGTACTATTATAGGCGAGGGTAGCAATTAATAGATTGCAAAATGAATAAGGATCCAAGTGAGAATTGTCTTCATTCAGCCCATCAATAACTGGTGAAGTCTTTGATTGCACATTTGCACATACCAAGTATTTTGAGTAGATCCTGATTTCATTTAATCCACTGCGCCGGTTTTCAGTTTTTGTTCCTTTTCATTTGATTGCACATACTCTAGTTTTTGAGTTGTACTAGGTAGATCCGTCAAAATTCAATCCACTCTATTTGATTATTAACATTATTTATTTTAACTGTACTATATAAATTTTACTAGCTCATATCAAAATTTTAATCGAACTCGTTTGAAGAGTAAGGACTAACTTCTGCTCCGTTCTATTCACCTTATATTTATATTTATGTTTTTCGGGAAAAATAAGTTCAGTTAATTCATGAAAAATAAGGGTTGGCCTACAATTTGTAACAAATGTTTTTTTTTAATAAGTTCATATAAGACAAGTTCAAAAAAAATAAGTGAAAATTAGGTGAATAGAATGCACCCTACTACTCCATATTACGTACAATTGTACAAACGCAAGTAGAAAACTTGAATGTTTCATCATTGTTTCAACGTATAATTGTACAAATAACCAAACTAATACAAGCAGAAACGTGAATGAATCACCGTTGTTTCAACTTTCAATGTACAATTGTACAAATGACCAAGCCAATACAAGTAGAAAACTTGGATGAATCACCATTGTCTTCAAACTTGACTTGATTAAAATGGTCAGTTTAAATTCATCCTCCTGTTTTTTTTTTTAACTTTGGATATTATGTTAAATGGCTAGTTGGGTCATACACTACAAGAAATTGTACTATTAACGACGGGAAATCCCGTCGCGAAAGGCCAATAATCGTTGAGTAACGACGGGATTTCCTGTCGCGAACCCGTCATAAAAGGGGGTCGTCGTTAATAGAAATCCCGTCGTAAATCCATCGTAAACCCGTCGTAAAAGACATTTGTGACGGTTATTCCCGTCATTGTTTGGTTGTTTGCCCCGTCGCAAAAGGCTTTTGCGACGGGATTTTTGACCCGTCGTAATTAGGTTGTCGTTAAAGATACAAATTCTTGTAGTGATATTCCAGTGACTCTAAGCTAATGTTAGGAGAGGAATTTTTCTTTTTTTTGTTTGCTTATGCAATCTTTCTATTTTACCAACAATAAAAATCAATATATATTAGTCCAAATTACAACAATAGTTTACAACAATTCATGTAAAAGAAAAAAAACGGCAACTTTTGTGTAAGACCGCCTTACCGGAAAGACCACTTTTATTTGTTAACTAATTGATTATATTGCTTAACTAATTTGTTTCATCTCTTAATTAGCTCGTTATAGTACTTAACTAATTAGTTTCAGTGATTATCTTATATGACACCAATGTGGTCTTTTTGTAAGACCGCCTTACAAAAAAGTTTGTAAAAAATATATTACGAGTGTACATATACGACGACTTTTTATACGGTGAAAGAAATTTGATTCATTACAATTACACTTGACAAGTAGCAAAAACAATGACAAAACTACACTACGGAATATTTATTTTTAAAAAAAATTGCATCTTTTTTTTTATGGGCCTGTTATTATATAATTAAACCCCTAAAAATTTTAATAAAATAGAACAATTATAAAATATAAAGCATAGTACTAACATCTTTGCAAATACAAAAAAAAAAAATATACAAGATGAAAATGTCAAAATATAAAGACAAAATTTGGGCTTTTGAAGGGTGTAGATGCCGGGCTTCGAACTCGGGATGTCTGCGCTGCTAAGCTTTACGTTTGGCAATTTTGCTGACCACTAAGTTATAGAGACTTGTTTAACTCTATACAGGCATTAATTACTTATATACTGTATAACTTTGCAGTTTTTTTCCCAGAAAAATAGGGGTCCCTTTGGACCCCTCAAGGACCATGTAGGTCCGTCCCTATTCAAACTTGACTTGATTAAAATAGTCAGTTTAAATTCATCGTCTTGTTTTTTTTTTTTACTTTGGATATTATGTTAAATGGCTAGTTGGGTCATATTCCAGTGACTCTAAGCTAATGTTAAGGGGGAAATACTCTCCTGGTGACGTGTCTCATGTGTGCCACCACGAAGTATACATGGCATGCAACCAGCAAGGCATGAGTTATGACTGGACAACTTGTCCTCAACGGTTGGGTATGACGGCAACGGTTACAAACGGGTGATTAAATGTGTAAAGGGACGCAGCATTAACCGACTTAATTATGTCCAATTATGTACATTAATTACGTATGTTACACCTTTGTACAAGGCCTATAAAAAGGCCTAAATGGCTCCCTTGTAAACATATGTTTTACTAGCTAATAATATCCACTCTTTATTCTCTTACGAATTGCTCTCATTATCTCGTATTATCTTGCTGAATCGATTGTTAGCACCTTCCTAAAGACAAGTTCGACTCTAAGTAGAATTTGTCCAAAACAGCTACTCCCTCCGTCTCTTTTTGTTTTTTACATTTTCCTTTTTGGGTATTTCAAAATGTTTTTTACATTTCCTTTTATATTATCACATAAATAATCTAGTATTCTATCAAAATTTGTGTCCAATTATTATTTTAACCAATCAAATTCATTGGGTCATTTAATCTCTCACACATTTCCATTGGGACATTAAATTTTTTCTCATTTCCCAATATCAGAATTTTGATAAAAGTGAAAACATTATAAATAAACGTAATTTATCTCGTTTAAATAAAAAAAATGGAGGTATTTTAATGCAAATTAATTATTCGTTAAAACGCGTGAAAAATACAAAACGTAAAAAACAAAAAGAGACGGAGGGAGTAACACATAAAATTTGATGTAATTTTCTATTCTTTGAGACTTTAAAAGTTATTTGTTTATGCGAAGATAATATTTCTTTATAGATAAGAAGAAATACATTAGGAGGTCATCCGCTTGAGGGGAACCCCTAAGTAGTCACTTTGAACAATCGAATTAAATTGTCGACTATTACATGGGAGAATATACATCGAATCTGTAACTAGATGTCCTCTCCATAAATGCGTTGAATATTAACGTGGAGAATTGTTGAAGAAGATTTTTGATGTCATTGACGATGGTATGAAGTTTTCAAGGAATGTTTCAAATACCTTTTACTGCACTAGAAGATTTGCACCTTCGATATAAATGTTGTTGATGTGTAGTCGAACTGTTTCTTGAAGTCCTTTGTGTAGTATCATCATAAAGACTTGAGTTGTTCCTAGTCTCCTAGAGTACTCCGTAATTGTCAGGTAGGAGTGTCAGTGTTGCCTCTAATTATGATGCATGTTGCTGCGGAGTTAACTTTGCACGACCATTCGAAATTGAATTTGAAGGCACCTTGAGGGGGCGGAAACCATCTCACCATGCGAAGATAATTGATAATGAATATAATCATATGTCCAATTTGTTTCTTTTACTATACTACGGAGTAGTTAAGAAGAAGGTCTCTAAGCTGAACCAGTGTCTATCTTAAATTAATCAGTTGAGCTACGCAAGTCAACGTGTGAGTAACTCTCATTCGTAAAGCAAGCAATGCCTGCAATGGGCTCGACGTTGTATTAGTTCCCCACCAACTTATATTCATCTAAGTGGTTTAACCGTACGTCCATTTGAGTAAAACAAAAGATTTTCCTTAAAATAACAATTATGGTCACTAATTAAGAATTATTTTTTCTTTTTCTCAACAAGAAAACAAAACCGCTTGGACTGAGAAATTAATTAGCCTCATAGCTTCTAAAATTATTGGATTTTTTTTATTGACAATGAAATGCTTTGATGGCCTGATATTCTCATATAAACTATAAAATTAAAAATAATTGGAATAGACATATTTGCGTGAGGTAGATGGTCGGCTACTCGGTTTATTGGCTTATTGCCTCCCTCTTAAGACAACCATGAAAAGCATGCGGAAATTAACAACGTAGCTTCTCGTCATAAAAAACATGTCACACAATTGGGACCTCCTTTTCCTATCTAACTTCAACTTCTAATTAGGTTATAACGGTAAGTTTATCCCTTAGATTCACACTTATTATTCACACTCTGTCACATCAGTTTTTCACTAATGCTTTTCTTCCTTTTTTATTATTATTAGATTTTAGCCCGTGCATGCGATGCACGTTTCTATTAAATTGTTAAGTTAAAATAAAATTCATAGATATACCAACTGCTATATTTAATATATTACGTAGTAGATTAGCTTAATTTTTTATTTTAAATTGAATTTCATTATAGATTTATTTTTTAATTATTAGAGTGTTTGATTTTAGATGAATTGTATATGCCTAGTATTAATAAAAATATCTACATGACACCTAATTATTTATCTACGTGGCACTCGACTTTTTAATTCAAAAATAATTTTGAAATCTTATTTTTCATTGGCCGAAACCATTAGATTTCCTACGTGGCGCTCTAATATTGGATTAATGTTTGATTTTGGATTGAATTTTTATTTTAGATTAGTGTTTGATTTTGGATAATTTTTATTTTTGATTTATTTTTTTTAATTATTAGAGTGTTTGATTTTGGATGGAATTGTATATATTAGTAATTAAATAATTAAACTATCTATGTGGCACATAATTGATTATCTACGTGGCAGTCGAATTTTTTTAATCAAAATTAAATTAGTTTTCATTGGCCGAAACCAATAGTAATCCTACGTGGCGCTCAATTATTTGCTGAATTATTAGAGCAAGACTATCCCTATTTTTACACATTACCCTCAAAATCACCTAAACTCCTAAAATAATATTTTACTAAATTTTAGCCTGTGCGGATGCACAGATTCTATTAAATTGTTAAGTTAAAATAAAACTCTTATACTTGTCAACTGCTATATTTATATTATAGATTAGATTAGTTTTTTAATTTTGGATTGAATTTCATTTTAGACTTATTTTTTAATTATTAGAATGTTTGATTTTGGATGAAGTTGTATACGTAATATTAGTAATTAACTAATAAAAAAATATCTATGTAGCACCTAATTATTTATCTACGTAACATTCGACTTTTTTTAATTCCAAAATAATTTGTAAATCTTATTTTTCATTGTCTAAAACTATTAGATTTCCTACGTGGAGCTCTAATATTGGATTATTGTATAATTTTAAATTGAATTTATTTTAGATTAGTGTTTGATTTTGGATGAATTTTATTTTATATTAATTTTTTTTAATTATTTGAGTGTTTGACATTGGATGGAGTTGTATATATTAGTAATTAATTAATTAAAATATTTACGTGACACCCAATTAATTATCTACATGCCACTCGATTTTTTAAATTCCAAAATAAATTAGAAATATTATTTTTCATTGGTCGAACCCATTAGATTTCCTACGCGGTGCTCTATATATATATATATATATATATATATATATATATATATATATATATATATATATATATATATATATATATAAAACAGAAATGTTAATTTGGAATTGACATACATTGCGTACAAATTAGAAATAATTATACAACATAATAAATAAAAAGATCTAAAACATGAATTTAAAGGCAAATGAAACCAGAAGAGAATTAATTTAAATCAAAATTTTGGTTTGGATCCATGAAGTATACGAAGTATATTTTCCAAGAGATCTATTTTAAGCAAGCTATCGAAATATAGAAAGTCAATTAGGAGTCTGGATCCTGCAAGGTAGAGTTGTATATAAACCATACAATTTAAAATCAATGGCTCATATTAGTGGGAAGGGGAAATCGGGGGGTGGATAGTGATGAGAAAAAATAGGGGAGGGGGAATTTGGAAAGATATTATATGAACCATTGATTTTTCATTCAATGGTTGATATTGCTCAAACTCTACCTTGTAGAGTTACTTTAGAACTCTAGAGGATCCAAAACCCAATTATAGCTATTGAAAATTACAGCCGTTAAACCCAAATGAAGTGCAACTGATTATATATGTTGAAAAATATAGCCGTTGGAAGTGCAGTAAATATGAAAAAAAAAAAATATGGTAAAAAATATGGTTTAATTTGGTGGGAGAAAAAAAAATGGAGTCTTGAGAGAGTCGTGGATTTCAAACCCACCTCCAGACTCGGTGTAATCTTTTATCACATTTCATACGAGTCTGACTTTAGACTCCCCTTCTGGGATAAACTCACCAATTTCAACTCCATTGCATAATGATGTTCCAATTTATAATTTTGACATTATTCATAATTGAAGAAAATCTTGTAAAAATTTTGTCTAACATATACAAAAAAATATTCATGTGAATCTTGTTTGATCTGTCTCAGTGAATATTTTAAATATATCAAAATTTTATAAACTTTACTAATGTGTAATTAGAGATAAAAGTAAATCTTGTTTGATTCGTCTCAATACATCGACAAATATGAAAAGTAGAAATTAAAACATTATTATACAACGGGGAATTAAGTACTAATTTCTACTCCTGATAGAGTATAAAACTAATCTTGGAGCTTCAACCATCAGCTTAAGCTTTTGGTTGAGTTGGTCCTTTGACATGGTATCAGAGCCAACGTGACGCAAATGTCACGGGTTCGAATCTCATCCACCCCTCCTTTCAAAGTGGAATATTTCGCGCTAGGTATGAGGAGGCCTATGTTGCATCCACACTTCAAGCCCAAAGGGCTTTAATGTGAGGGGGCGTGATAGAGTTATAATCTTGGGGCTTCAACCATCAGCTTAAGCTTTTGGTTGAGTTGGTCCTTTGACAACTCCATTATAAAGTAATTCAGTAAATAGTACTTAGTAATAATTGTTTATACACTCTGTTTTGTTTTTTTCATCCTTTTTAACCAATAAGGATTTATTTCCTCTGTCGACATTATTAAGGTCTTTAACATATTCTTATTAGGGAAAATATAAGAAGGATTTGTTTCCTCGGTTGATATTATTAAAGTGTGACATAAGTGTGTAATATTAGAATCGATCTTTAACATGTTTTTATTAATAAGGAAAATTTAAAATATTTGTGATTACAATTGTAGACAAAGGAACTCTGTGTGGAATGTATTTGAGTGATTGAAGTTCTAGCTAGGTCAAGGGAGTCCTAAAACAAACACTAAATTAATTAAAATCTTATGAACGAAATATCTGAAGATGAACTCTAATGCTTTGTGACAACGCAAGCATTACTATTTACTAATGGCAGTGCAATTAAAAAACATAACGTTGTTTATATCTCCATATATTACACTATTTCGCGGCATCTAAAAGGCAACCGTAACCCATGTTTCCGAATTCTTAATAATACGTCTACGTATATCAAGTTATGGTATCTTCGATGGTTCTTAATTTTCAAATTGATAAAGGCAGTCTGAACTATGGACGTTTATCTTTAAAAGGTCTCAAGTATGGATTATTACTGACTGGTCCAACTAAGGGGGGTGTTTACATTGCGTGGGTCTTTTTACCGGTGACCGGATGTGTAAGTCAAGGATTTTTTTTTACCCAAAATAAATATTCTTAACTTTTTTCTCTCTCCACCAAATCCACCCCCGCATCCACCACCGGCCACCACTTTCCTCTCCTCCCTCCTCGCCTCTCACCTTCACGATGCGCGCAAACTCTCCCCTTCAGCCTCCACCGCCGGCCCATTCAGCCTCCACCGTCGGCAAATAATTATTTTTTTAATTTAATAAAAAAAATTTAAAAACAAGGAGATCTTGTGCACGACCATTGTTGTGGGCGGCGAGATCTGGGTTGGAACCTTCGAACCCCGCCGCGAAATAGAGGGGAGTGTAGGGCGGCTTGTTTGCATCTCCGGCGAGAGGGGAGTGCAGTGCGGCGAGTTCGCAGCTCCGACAGATATGGTGTGAGCGAGTGGAGAGTGCAGTGCAGCTTCTCCGTTCGGGTTTGCGTTGGACAGAAACCGAGAAGTGAAAGACAGAAGGGAGATTGGTAAACAGACATGTGGTGGGCGGTGAGATTTTGGGGTCGACGGTTGGGTTTGGTAGCTAGGGTGGTGGGAGGTTGTTGCAGTTGGTGTTGCTGAGGGAGGAAGGAGGTAAAAAAAATAAAAAATCAAAATCAAACACCCAAATAATTGGGTGGGTATTTTAAGTGGTTGGTTTTTTATTTAATGGGTGGGATTTTAGTTAAATGGGTGGGCTTTTTATTAAATGGGTGGATTTGTTTTAAAGTGGCACGTGATTTTTTTAAATGACCGGACACGTCATCGTCTTCAACTTAGTAAACCGGTCATTTTGAAAAAAGACCCACGCAAAGTCAACAACCCCCTTAGTTGGGACCGGCCAATAATAATCCGTAGTTGGGACATTTTAAAGATAAACGTCCATAGTTGGGACTGCCTTTATCAAATTTTCCTTTTTTTTTTTGTGAAGATATTTGTTAAATACGGGTTTGGGCCGCACCCGTCATCGAGAGAGAGAGTGTCCACTTAACAAGTCCAAAGGAGGTTCCACCTTAAAACCATATGGCGATAAGGGGAGTAGCCCCTTAGCCTTATTAAGGGATTAACTCTCTCATCTCTTCTCAATGTGGGACACTCACATGTGTTATTTGGGAAGGCTTTCTTCAACAATATTTTGCCTAATATATATAAATATAAGTTATTTGTTGAACATATTTGTCATCTCCTCAAATCCACATATTTTATATTTGCTGAACATTTTCAGGTCACTTCATTCACCATGAGGCGCCCTTCTTGTATTACTCAATAATTCTCGTTTTAAATAAAATTAGTGTGTGGCTCGGGCGATGCCCCGATTGCTACATTGAATAGTTAAAATTTTAGATTTTTTTGAGCAAAATATTTGATAAGATACATGTATATCATTAAGTGAAAGCATTCATCAAGCTCGTCAATTACACAAACACACTAAGTCATTTATCATGAGAAATAATTTTTCAATTGCATCACCTTACAATTGTATAATTTGTTTTCTAATGAAAATAAGTGATTCAAAATTAACAAACACCAAATTAGATATATGCAGCCATGCAAGATATTTCTGTAGTTGATGTTTATGAGACTTATGACATCATATTTATTCATGGTTGTCCTAATTCTTTAATTATAATTTTTTTCCAAAATAGTCAATAAAAAATAAAAATTCACATAAAAGTTTAGTTGTTGCAAACTTCATGTTAACATTCATTTATAAATTAATGTGAAGAGATAAACTACAAATGGTTGTTGGTTAAGATGATAATGAGAGTTATCATCCACACTTGAGGTCTAGAGTTCGAACCTCATTGTACGTATTGATTTTTTGTTGTCCATGATATGACATATCATTGGTGAGTGGATGATGTGGCGTAAAGGGAAGAGTACTACGTGCCACATAGACATTTTTCTCAACGCCTTTTAATATATTAGTATAGATACTAATATTGTTATTACGATTCTCAAATACGCAATGTATTTTAATCCGATTCAATTCACTATAGGAAAAAATAAGGTGTTTGTGTCGGATCTTACACGACTGCGAACAGGCTTGTGAGTTGTCTTTGTGAAGATCAAACAACATGTGGGAGAGCTATCGCGAATCGCTCACCCGTTCTTGAAGTACGGAGTGGAACATTAAAAACTACCCTCAAGATTTGTAGACTTGTATAATCTTATATGTTCTTCTTTCAAACCAAATTACTTCTATAATTTATGCTTATAGAAAAAATTGTTTTCATACAACTACCCGATGCATACAACAGCCAAAATATATTTATTATTTTGAGATGAGTGAGTGGTTAAGGCCTTGTGTATGCATCGACATTTCTACACCCACATTAGAGTTTTTCCAAAATACATCCACCCACTAAGAAAATTAGCTTAAATCAACAAAAATATATATTTCTTCCGTTCCACAAATGTCGCACCATGTTGACTTTTACACTATCCATGTTTTTTATTTAACTATCTTTTGTAATACTCCCTCTGTCCCTTAATACTCGACCTGTTTTGACCGGACACGCTTGCCAATGCACAACTTTGACCACCGATTTCTTTAACTATATATTATAAAAACTTATAAAAATACTAATATTTTGAAAATACATATTAAGATGAAGCCAACAATATATTATATACTAACATTTGTTTTCATATGCTATAAATAAAATAGGGTCAAAGTGAATTATGTAAATAGTGCAAAAAGTCAAAACAGGTCGAGTATTAAGGGACGGAGGGAGTATATACGCAAAAAATATGTAATTAATTATGTAGGATCTTATTAGATTCGTATCGATATATACTTTTTAAATATTAACTTTTTATAATTTTCATTTATTCGTAATTTGAAAAATAATAAGTCAAAGTCATGTATTGAAAAACATTAAATCAAATGATGCCATATTTAGGGAAGAAGTATAAATCCATCTCAGATATCACCCCATTAAACGAAAAAATAGGCTGAAGACAAACGTTAAAGGACAAAATTATTTTTATGAAAATGACATCCGTTTTCGAAAAATGGCATCGATTTTTGAAAAATGGCATCTATTTTTCCAAAATGGCATCTGTTTTTGAAAAATGGCATATGTTCTTTGAAAAATGACACTTGTTTTAATGCTTGTTTTATCCCTATTTTATCGTTCATACTTCGTATTTGATATGGGGCACGCCGCCCTCCATATTTAGGTGACAGGTAGACCTGTCAAAAACCGACCCGACCCGAAAACCGACCCGAAAATACTGGGTCCTGAACAAGATTTTATAACCCGTAACCCGATTTTATCCGAACCCGAGCAACCCGAAAAGCAATGGATCAAAACCCGACCGAACCCGTTTTGGACCCGACCGATTGAAAATCATTTTATTTATAGTAATAAATGAGATTATGAGAAAATTTAAGCATAATAAACACGTTCTTTTTACTATTGTTGTGTATAATATGAGTTTAATTTGAATTATACCTCATTTTATGGTTGAATTTGGCTAAATATAAACTTCTATAGGAAATTTTATTAATTTGTGCCCATATTTTGTATATTTATCACCTAAAGTAATGAAAATATAATGCGTGTTTTAAAATCTCTCAACCCGTTGGGTCGACCCGAACTCGAAAATTCTGAGTCTTGAACAAGCATTTGTAAACCCGAACCCGAAAGTGACCGACCCGATTCAACCCGAAAATAATTTTTTACAACCCGACCGACCCGTTTGACAGGTCTAGTGACAGGGGGAGTATGTGAAATTGCACAAGATACCAGAAACACCGGAAAGGTAACGTCTATCGTCCGCGTAGATGTAAGGACTAATTGGGTGGTGTCCATACACGTCAGCTTACTCCGTCACAATAATGTTAACACTTGTCATCCATTGATTGTGAAAGTATGAAAGAGAGATTTAAGGACTTTGGAGTTGAAATTATTGGAATACAAGACGAGAAACTACGGATATTATAGCAATAGTTTGTGCTAACTATTTTTATAATAAAAAAAAATGCAGTTTTAGGCGATACAAACAAGTGTTCAATTTTCTAAATTGAAATGAATTTATGAACCCTATTAAACAAAGTCTATCAGTCTATCACGGGTTAATCAGTAAAACTACGAACGTCTATACGTGAGTCACTCCCAATCAAATTTATACTCCCTTCATCCCGGAATACTTGACCTGTTTTTCTTATCGGGTCGTCCCTTAACACTTGACCTGTTTCTAAAAATGAAAATATTCTAACAATATTATATTATTTCTCACTCCACCCCTATTAACCCACATACCCCCTACTCCATACAAAAAGTAATTAAAAATTCAACCCCTACTCTCCCCCAACCCTACCTCTTAACCCACCTACCACTAACTACATTAAAATAATACCCCACTATCAACTACTACCTATTAAATTAAATAGGTCAATTCAAGTCCTTTAAACTCCGTGCCGGTCAAACCGGGTCGAGTATTCCGGGACGGAGGGAGTATTTTATAGGGAGGGTTAAATATACACTACATGCAGTGGCGGTGCCAGATTTTTTTTGTTAAGGGTTCGAAATTAGAACATAAGTCATATTTTTTGTACAGAGCGTACATTAGTAGATTTTTTTGAATACAAATAACAGGTTGCATACGTACTATAGTATATAAGATAAATAATTAAAGAATTTATTTTTGAAGAAAATGAATAAAAACAAAATCCAATTTTTTCTAGGGCGTTGGATAATTTTCAGAATTTCAAATACATTTTGTAATAAAAAAATTATTTATTAAAAGTTCAAAACTATAGCTACTAAGAAAGAAAAGAAAGAAAAATCCAAAAAAGAAAGAAAAGAAAGAAAAATAAAAAATCTTAGAATTTCCCTTGCGAAGAGTCGAACCCGCAACCATATGGGGAAAACAGTTCCCACTCCAACCAGTGTTCCAGCCTCTATCTTATGTATATTTTGAGCGCTAAATTCTATATAAACTTAAATTTGGTATGTTCAGAAACTCGCGATCTTCTTCCATGTTTTTGCCAGTACGGGTTCAGTTGAACCCACTGAACCCGTACTGGCACCGCCACCGCCACTGACTACATGTATATATGTATATATTCAATTCGTATCAGGTCTAGAGTGCGTTCTATTCACTTAATTTTCACTTATTTTTCCTGAATTTATATTATCTGAACTTATTTTTCTGAAATAAGTAAAAATAAGGAGAACAGAACAAAGCCTTATTATATATTCTCATTACTTTTTCAAAGGTATCTACAAAAATTAACACTTGCACTATTAAAAACTTTATGTATGCGGTGAATAAATGTAAACATATTTTACAAATTAATATACAAATAAACTTCCTCCATTTCTCAAAGTTCTTTCCACTTAGGCCATATTGTTTTCAGTTATTTCAAGAAAATAAACTTAGATAATTCAGATAAGTTCAAATAAGATATAAATTCAGAATAAATATTGGTTATCCAAATATAATCTAAAACTAAAATAAGTTCAGATAATTTCAAACAAGATAAGTTTAAAATTTTAAGTGAATATCAGGTGAATAGTATGCATTATTAGAATATTCATAGGTTATAATTCAAGTGCAATATTATACTCTATCGGTAAATATATAAGTTAAATCATATTTTACGTTGGATTTTGTTTGATATATTCGTCTCGATGTGTAGTTTCATCAACGCTTTTATAATCTTTCATAATATGTGTTTAAAGATACATATTTTTCATGAAATACCCTCGAGTTTTGTCATAATTCACCAAACGTCCATCAAGTTTCAATAATTCATTAAAATACCCCTATTTCAATACTTAATACTCCAACTATCCCTATTTCAATACTTAAACACCAAATACTTTTAATGACGTCATCGACCCTATAATACACCACTTAACATCTAACTAACTCAATAATCCATAATTAACCCCTTAATTAAACCTTAATCAACCCACCCATTAACCCACTAACCCACCCATTTATTTTCTTTTCTCTCTTCCCTTCCTACTTCCATTAACCTCCAACGCCCTCAATTCACAATTTGAAAATACCAAATCTGAGATTCATCGTCCAGATTGTCAAGCAGCTTAGCCAACATTTGAAAACAATAATCAACCCATCGCTAATACATCTATCAACAAATTGAAAACAATAATCAAAAGAGATTAAATCCAAAAATATTATGAGTATGTGGAAAATAAATCGAAAAGGTCAAGCTTACAATGCTGCAAAAATCCCCAAACTTTGAACCTAGACAGTGGAACTGGGCTTGTTGAAGAAATTTGTGGTTTGAAATCATATTTTTCTGGCCGGCTTTTCGATAGAAATTGGGATTGACCCATATAAGGAATTTTCGAGCTAAGACAACCAACAATGGCGGATAACAAATGTAACGCCCAATTCATTATTATAAACCACAATTTAATTGAATTGAATTGAACTAAAAGAAAAGAAGCTATTGAAAGTGAAAGGGTTTCCAATTCATTATTATAAACCACAATTGAGTTGATTTCAATTGAATCAAACCAAAAAGAAGAATTGAAAGTGAAAGGTTTCGACTTGCCGTGAAATTAATTAAGATTGCGAGTGGCCAACATGGTGAGATCAAACTTTATCTCGGATGGCGGCGCCTGAAACGAAGAGGTGGCGATAAACTAACTAGCTAGATCTACGTTGAGATTTTGAATAAGAGTTGTTGCTGCTGCTACTGCTGCTGATGGTGGTGGTGGTGGTGGTCTTCCCAACATAGCTCTCGAGGATAGTTCGGTACGGACTTTAGGGTTTTCTGCTCTCTTTTTCGAGCACCGATGAGGAGGCGGCGGTGTCGTCGTCATCGACTACGTCCAAGAAGAGGTTAAGGTTGATGTGAGGAGGAGAGTGGGCGGAAGGGGCAGCCATGGAGAAAAGGCCAAGGAAGAAGAAAGGGGGAGAGAGAAAGAAAAAGGGGGAAATGGGTTAATGGGTGGGTTAATTAGAGGTTAGTGGGTTAAATTGGGGTTGATAACGTCACTAGGGTAGTTGGGGTATTAAGTATTGAAATAGGGGTATTTTATGAATTATTGAAACTTGATGGGCGTTTGGTGAATAATGGAAAATCTCGTGGGTATTTCATGAAAAATCGGTTAAAGATTGATGATTCAAATAAGCATTAAAAATTGTACAAAACTACAAGTATAAAGAACTTACAAAAACGGAGGGATGTGAAAGGTACAGGTGTACAGTCCTCTGTGTGCACCAGATCCATTTTCCACG
This sequence comes from Spinacia oleracea, assembly GCF_020520425.1. Lineage (NCBI taxonomy): Eukaryota > Viridiplantae > Streptophyta > Magnoliopsida > Caryophyllales > Amaranthaceae > Spinacia > Spinacia oleracea. The sequence goes on from NC_079490.1 coordinate 182,047,906, forward strand.
AATTGCCTCAAGGGTTGATAATATTTTCCATTTGATAGGAATAGACCTCTTTCTCTTATCTTCCCATCAATCTTCACTCATCCAATCCCGTTTTTTTTCTATGACTTTTTTTTGTTAGGAAATAAACAGAGTGAAAACTAATTATGCGTAGTAGTTTTCAAGTTTGAAATTGTGTCTTCCGTTAAATTAAATGGTTCCTTGGTTGCTTGAGCAATAAAATCGGGAGATGGATTAAACGGGTGATAAATGAATTTGTGGAATGTGACAGCGGATTGATGCAGATGAACCTTTACCCATTCCAAATCCGATATTTGACATCCCTACCCATAGGCGATTCTTTATTTTTTACAATTGATTCATGGTTTATGAGCCCACCAAGGGCCCAAATTACCCGGGTTCGTTTTTTCGCATATCTGATATGTGTGGAAACACACATATCAACTAAAAGACAAATAGTTAAAAGACAAAAAATGAAGTACTATTCATGTAAAAAAGTACCATTTTGTAAAAAAAAGTATCATTTATGTTTAGAAAAGTACCATTTAATTAATTTTTTGTTCATTTTCCTATTTTGTCTTATGTTCTGATATGTATTTCCCCATACATATCTCATATGTATTTGTACTTCCTCCAAATTACCCACCAGGCCACCACTCATAAGATCGATCACAACACACAAGTTAATTCTTTAACCCTCGTTTTAGTTCTTGATATTTCCCAACGTCCCCATTTTCCAACACTAACAATTCCGTATAAAAAAATTAACCATATGGTCCACATCCTTAGGAGTACCATGATTGGACCATAATTACGTCTTGCACTCCCCCAACTTTCAAACTTACTCTCTCCTCCCCTCGTATAAATAGCTCTCCTTCCCTCCCCCATTCTTCTTCATTCCTTCAATTTTCTCAATTCCAATTAATTAAAATCAAATAATACAAATTCTGAGTTGGTTAACTTATGAGAGCTTCTGCAACACACTACTCATTTAAGAGCCGAAGCTCTTCTCTCTCTTCCGCTCTAAGCTTTCCTTGCCACCGTTTATTTCGCTACCTCCGCCTACGCTAACCCAAAACCACCTCCCGTACGCCGCCAAATATGCCGTCCCCTAAGTCGAATCGAAACGGACTCTCATCATTCTCTAGAGTAACCGAAAGATCGATGTCCTTCAACGGAAGAACGGTTGTTTCACCGACAGCGGAAAAACTCCGTCGACCGAAAACGGTGCCGGATTTATCGTCGGCGATGAGAAACGCTGCCGTCAATTCTCCGCCTAAAGAGGAGGTTAAGCCGAAGAAGCTCACAAAAGTTCTACTGAATGTGATGATTCAAGGTAGTGTTGGCGCTGTTCAGGTTCTTATTAGTCCGGAATTAACGGTTAGAGAATTAGTTTCTGCTGCGATTAAGCAGTATGTGAAAGAAGGTCGCCGTCCTGTGCTTTCCTCCGCCATTGTTGATGATTTCGACCTCCATTATTCGCAGTTTAGCCTTGAAAGTAATTATCTCTCTCCTATTTTATTGTCTGTTTAAGATTCGTTAGTGTTTACGGATTTGTCGTTCTAACTATTGATGCGATTTTTACTGCCGTATCTTTGGAATTATTAAACTGATTTTGTTATCACGATATGATCATATACACGTCTGTCCGGATTAAGTTGTAACGAATTGAGAAATATTAATCATCATTAATTAAAAAGTATCTATTGTTTTTTATTAATATTACAGCAGTTGAAATGATTGTATAGCTAGTCAATTCAAATTTAGTTGTCGGCGTTATTGGTTCAAATTAAACCAGTTCAAATGATTGGTTGATGGTAATTTTGATGGATTAATATAGTAGTTGATTGATGAATGTTGGATTAATTGCAGGTTTGGATAGAGGAGAGAAAATAGCAGAGTTAGGGTCAAGGAACTTTTTCCTATGCAAAAAGAGGAAGGAGGTGGTTGAAACGGCGTCGTCATGTGCAAAGCAGGCTGAACAGGCTACAAAAGTTGATTCTCCTTGGCTCAAGTTCATGAGTTTCTTATTCTAAATTAAACCCTGCCCAAAAAACATTTTAAAAAGTGAGATATTTGGTAATGAAAAATAATAATTTCTGGCCATATTCTTGTTTAAGGTGGTCCATTCTTGTGTTTAAGGAATTTGGACTAGTAAATTATGTTTAGATTTTATTTAGAATTTTTTAGTTTAAAAATTTGTGGTAGCAGAAGTAGTATTGTACAGTTGGAAAGATTCCTATAGCAAAAAATGATAATTAAAAAAATAGTTAGATACAAAATCAGTGTTATCTTACAAAGTTACAATTGTATGGATTTTATTCTCATTTTGAATATACTCTGAATCCGGATATTTGCTTGTTAGACAATTTGTCAATTTGTTTGTTGGCATTCTTGACAAGTTGCTTGTTTAAATACTACTCGTAGTACTTGTAAGTTGTAATTGATGTGATTCCAATAATGCAGTGGAAAGGATAATCTCGGGTATCCATTAGTAAACTGTGCGCCTGTGCGGCGGATAACAAGGATTTAAGAGGATGATACTCGATGTGTGGGTTTACCTATAGTTGGCGATTGGGTTGGATTTAGTCAGAATTAGGTCGATCCATTTATGAACGGGTTGAGGTTTTTCCTATTTACTTAACGGGTTGAGATTCTCTATCCAACCCTACCTAATTAAATAAGTTGCCCTTGGGGTTGATCAATTTAAGTCTTTATTCCCGTTTAAGTGTAAATTGACTTAAATTTATAGCTAAAGGGATGATTTTTTTGAGCATATCTCATAGCAAAAAAAACTAATACTCCAATATATATTTGAGGGGGCTCAAAACCTCAAATAATTTTTTAATGTTGAAGGAAAAAATGAGAAATAAAATCTTTCAACTAACATTATACTGGAGTATTTGCTTGGACTTAAATAGTTGGGGAAATTTTGGCAATAATAACTTTTAATAAAATGGATGAAGGAAAGTCAGGTGAGTAAAATTGGTCATCCGGGTCTAAGAAGATGCGGCATTCAGAGGCAAAGAAGGGACTTATTATTTACTTTTATCTTCTCGTATTCCTTCATTGTTATTTAGGAAATGACCATAGATCCGCTACTTTATATGTTGATGTAAAGAACATAAAATCTACGTGGATAATTTTTGTGATGAGGTAGAAAAGATAGATATTGAGAGAGAAAATTAAGCATTGGCGGTTGCTAGACGTTAGTTTAAGTTTTTCATATTTAAAATTTGTAAAAAGCTAAAAAGATCCTCTTTTTTTTTTTTAAATGTAGGTTGAGCGGGTTGTCCTAAAGATGGTCGTGGGGCGGGTCGGGCCGTGCTTCGGGTTGAGCCCACGGTCCGTGGGCCTAACCGGGTAGGGCCAACGCCAGGCCCACGTCGTGTTGTGCCGTGCCATGCCGAAAAGTTAAAAAAAAAGGGCCTAGGCCCACGGGCTTTCGTGCCGGGCCGGGCCGGCCCGTCGTGCCTAAGGCTAATGTTACTAAATTTAGCGTGCTTTGTCGTGCCAGGTCGAGTCGTGCCGTGCCTTGTCGTGCTTTTTCCAAAAAATCAAGGCCACGACCCACGACTTCGTGCCTGTGCCGGGCCGTGCTTTTTTCGTGCTCGTGTCGGGCCGGACTTTTTTTCGTGCCGGGTCGGGTCGGGCTTCGGGCCGGCCTGGCCCACAGCCATCTTTAGGTTGTCCTGACCCAAATAATTATATGAGTTAGGTGGATTGCTTTCGGGTTAAAAATTTCAACATGACCAATACATTTAATGTAACACCCCGACAATTCCCTTTTTCTAAAATAACCTTTTATAAATATAACTATAGAGAATTATCAAGGCATTATCGCCCGTGTGAAAACGTAACGGCTTATTCAGAATTTTGCAGCGGAAAACATAAAACTAACTTTTAGGTTTATAAATAATCGATTACATATTAAGTCCAAAACCAATTAACGGAAATAAGGAAATACGAATAGTATGACAAATTTCAAATCCAAATTAACAAACCAAATCACTTAACAAAACAAATCTAACTACAAGCTCTCTAATCCCGATCCCAATGATGCATCATCTTCAAACCTGTAGATGGGCAACGCTTATTGATCCTTAGAGACTGCTCACCAAAGATGGGTCATCACAGGATCAATAAGGCATAGCCATGATCAACACACACAAACAAAGCACGTAATCAGCAAAGCTGAGTACTACATACTAAAAGTAATAATAATCCTAACATGATACTATCAAACGAACCATCCTAACATGATACTAATGAACATAAATAAGGGCAGACAAACATGATAATTTAACGACCATACTTAACTAGGCTAGGCTAGACTGGACTGGACTTTTATAACAATAATATTATTTTAATTGAAATAGACAATGGACCGAGTTTTCTAGCTAGATGCTTCACTAAGGAAGACGAGGTACGGGCGCGACTCCGTAACCCCAATGACCTGCGATATCGAGGAACGTTTGAATAAAAATAGGACACAATCCGGTCCGAATTAAAGGCCATGGGCTACCACCATGAACCCCAACTCCTGTTTGTCCGTCACTTTAGACGTGCACTGTCTAAAGCTATTGCTACTCAGTTTCACTTTACATGATTTACAAATTGACACCCTGTTATGACTCAACAATCACATAAGGCATACAATCCACATTTATTTACAACTGTTTTTATCTTGGAATTAAGTAAGTGATCACAAAGGCATCAAACCAGACTCATTCCAATTAACTCCAATCCTTCTTTTAATACTGATCAACCCTGTATATGGGTATAAGGTTTCAACTTACTAAATGAGGTCCTCGGCCCTCATAAAGTAGTGAAAAAGCTAAAAGGGAACAACAATCCACTGACCTGAATTATGTACAAAGTAATCTAGTGTTCCCAATCAAACATGTTTGTATCAACCATCCATACTAACATGCTATAATCCTCAAAATGCAATATAGGTTCAATATGTCCAACCAACAGTATTAAACATGCAATATTCAACCTGACTAAATTCATCAACGATATCAACATAACCAAGTTCATTAACAATGCAACATGGTTTCAACAATTAGCACACATTCCAAGCACACAGGTATGTACGTACCTTGTGTAAACAAACTGCAAGACCACTTTAATAATTCAAAAGTCGCCTACGGAGAATTCTCCACCTAACAACAACCAATATAGACTCATATCAATTCATATTGAATTTTCAGCAACATTAGGGAGCTTCAAACCCTTCCTAAACATAATTAGAACATTTCCCAATATCGAAACTTGAATATTTAATCTCCTAGCATCGTAATTATTATATTAATTAGTGAAATTCGTTGAAAACTCTTCAAAGCATCATACTTTAAATTTCCAGCAATATAACTACTTTCAAACTACTCCAAAACATAATTAACATGTTTGAAAGCATAAAAACAATAACTTTAATAATTCCTAACCATCCTACCATGATTTAAAATCATTAAAAACCTTAAAATTCATACTTTAAATAATTAAAAATCAATATTTCAATGCATTTATATAATCTAAAATTAATAATTTAATTATGCAAACATATAATTCTTGAAATTCATAATCAAATCATAAAACTTATAATTTAAATTCAAGAAACATAATTAAACTATTAAAACATAATTAAATTCATTAATTAGTTTAGGGTTTAAGGAAATAACCAAAAGTGAGAGAGAAGGAGGCTGGCCGGCGGTCAGGGACGGCGGCAGCAAGGCAGATAGTCGGCTGACGCAAGGTGGCCGGCGGTGGCAGCAACGGTGGCTGCGCGTGTTTGTAATGGTGGTGCGCAAATGGGAATCCAAGAAAAGAGGAGAGGAAGAGCACTGGCCGGTAGGGCGGCAGTGGTGGTTGACGTACGTGCAGCAAGGCGGCGCGACAAGGAGCTGGGCACGGTGGTTGCGTGCGGTGGCTGCTGCGCGAACGGGGTTGCTGCGAACACGCAAAGGATTAAGGGAAGCACGAAAAATAGAGGGGAAGGGGAGGAACGAAAGCAGAGGAAGAAGGAGAATCGAAAGAGGAGGGAGAGGGCTGAGATTACCGTGCGTGGTGGTCGACGGCTGGGACGACGACGAGTAGTGAAGGCGGGAGAGATGGCTGAGTTGTGCGTGAATTGCAGTAGGAGGGTTTCTTTTCCTTCTTTTTTTTCCCTTTTGGTTTCACGTAAGAGTAGAGGAGAGAAAGGAGTATTTGTTGGGTTTATTGGTTTGGGCTTTGCCCAATTGGGCTAGGAGTAGAATTGGTTTTTATGATTCGAATTCAAAACTAAATAGGATCGTTTTATAAATTCAATCCGTTTTCGTAATTCGATTTCTTTTCAAAATAAAATTCTAAAATTATTTTTGATTTCAAAAATTCTTAAAATATTTAAAATGCATTTCAATAAGTAAATATTCATTAAATATGTATATATATTACTAAAATTCACCAATATAATTTAAATATAATTAATTATTCGTAAAACTATATTAATAAGCTTTATAAATATACGGGGGATTACATTTAATTAAACAGGTTGAGTTGGGTTGGCCATTTAATTAAACAGGCTAAAAGTTTTTCCCATTTCTATTTTGGGCGTTCCTAAAAGTTCTTCCCAGTTTCAATCTTTTTTATTTTGGCCATATATTTTTTCCCAAAATATCCTTATATTCCTATACAATTACACTAAATACCTAAAGATTCTACCTTTTTTTCTTCACCTACATTATTTAGTGGAGCGCTAAAAGCCGCCCCAATATACTCAAAATCGCCCTATTCTTTTACATCAATACCCTTATTTAATTTAAAGTAACTTTTCATTTTTCAACCCTCCCTCTCTCTTAGGAGAGAGAAACTCCCTTCACCGGCAGTGTAAAAAACGGACCACCACCACACCCTTCACCGTCCCCTTTCACCGGCACCCCTTTAACCGGCGCTTTCACCGGCACCCACTTCGTTCCCCTCGTCGGCGTTGTCCCCCTTTCACCGGCACCCACTTCGTTCCCCCACCCCTCTTCGTTCCATCACCAGCTCGCTTCCAAAATCTAGCAACGGAACCTGCCCATTTAAAAAAATAAATTCTTTAAACAAAGTAATTTTTATATTCAATATATAAGAAAAATACTAATTTTATTTTTATGACACAAACTTATGCAGTTTAAGCTCATACCATGGTAAGGACTTATGCATTTTAAGCTCACACCATGGTGTAGACTTATGCAGTTTATGCTCCTGCCATGGTATGAGCTTAAAACACATAAGTCTGTCCCATGGTACAAACTTAAAATGCATAAGTCTGTACCATGATCGGAGCTAGAATTGCATAAGTTTATGAATTGTTTTAAGTACACAATTTTTTTTTAAAAAAATCTTGTGAATTAACAGACTTGTGTATCGTAAGCCCACACCATGGTGTAGACTTATGCATTGTAAGCCCCTGCCATGGTACGAGCTTAAAATTCATAAGTCTGTACCATGGTACAAACTTAAAATGCATAAGTCAGTAATGTTTTTTTCGGAAAAATTTAACCAAATTAAACAACAAATAAAAAACTTAAAATTTAACGGACTTATGAATTTCTAGTTCCAACCATGGAATAGACTTATGAAGTTTTAGCTCCGTCCATGGTTGGAGCTAGAATTGCATAAGTCTGTACCATAGTTGGAGCTGGAATTGCATAAGTCTGTACCATGGTACAGACTTAAAACTCATAAGTCTGTACCATGGTCGGAGCTAGAATTGCATAAGTCCATTAAATTTTTTTTCCGGAAAAAAAAAATACCTCTTGTGAATTTGAAGTTCCTCCGGTAGTCTCGGCCATGTAAAAGTTGTTTCGCATTGTGGTGGTCGGCGTGGTGTTGGAAGTGGGTTCCGGCGGCGGTGCTCCGGCGGCGGCGGTGGTGCTCCGGCGGCGGCGGTGGTGCTCCGGCGGCGGCGGTGGTGCTCCGGCGGCGGTGCTCCGGTGGCGGCGCTCCGGCTGCGGTGGTCCGGCGGTGGTGCTCCGACAGTGATGTTCCGACGGTGGGGGAAACGGTAAAAAAAGAAATGGTAATGGTAAATGTTAAAAATAAAGGGGTAAATAAAGAGGGTTATACAAGTAAAATATTAGGGCGGTTTTGAGTAATGTGGGGCGGTAAATAGTAAGCCCCTTATTTAATTCAATTTTACAACTTCCCAAAATTCAACCCCCTTATTTAATTCTATTCAACTCCTCATATTCACCCCCACATTCCCATTATAACCGGTCACTCACACCCCTCACCTTCCCCTTCCCCTTCCCCTCTCACCTTCCTCTCTCTCTCTCTCTCTCTCTCTTTCTCTCTCTCTCTCTCTCTCCTCCCAAACCTCTGATTCATGAAGAACAAGTTCTTCATTTCTCTCCTTCCTCAAACATTTTTCTCTCTCTCCTCCAAAATCTCTCCTCCATAAATCTCTCCGCCGTTTTTACCACCACCACAACCAAACCTGCGTCGTCGCCGCCACTACCCTCCGAAAAAACACTAGATCGAGAATTTAAAGCTCCTCCAAATACGTATTATGAATTTAGATGGTTGAATTCGACCATGCAAACTCTAGATCTAGGGTTTTCGTGGTCGAATTTGACCTCTAAAACCTCAAAATCGTGGTATGATGGTGAATTTGTAGATTGATGTTTCGATTTTTCTGGGTTGATATTCGGATTTTTTGGGTTGATGTTTCGAATTTTTGGGTTGATCATGCATGTTTCGAATTATTCTGGGTTGTTTTTTGTCGATCTTTTTCTGGGTTGATTTTTTGAGGTTGATTTTTTGAGATTTTCTGAGTGGATTTTTTAAAAATTTATTTTCTGGGTCGATTTTTTTAGATTGATTTTTTGAGATTTTCTGGGTTGATTTTGTTGAATTTATTTTCTGGGTTCATTTTTGTCGAATTTTTGTTGAATTTTTATGGGTTGATTTTTGTTGAATTTATTTTCTTGATTTTTGGTTGATTTTTCTGGTTCGAATGTTTTGGTTCGAATTAAGTTTTGGTTGACTTTTGTTGATTTTTTGGTTGATTGTTTTTTTTGTTGATTTTTGTTCAAATTTCAGTATATAAATTCCGGATGAGTATTCAACCTCACATGTAATCTGATTTATTATTATTAATAATAAAATATGTACATTTTCTCATATTTCTTTATTATTTTCTCTCTCTTTCATTTATTCCAATCTCTTACACACAATCATTACTCTTACCTTCAATCATTACACATATACCCAAACAAACTAAGATTTCAATTTTCTTAATTTCCACCCAAGATTCAAACCGGGAACATCGTTAAGGAACAAAGAGAGTAGATCCAACCCTTTATTATTAGGCTGGATTTGAACTAAGTTGGTGATTTGGATCAGCTTTTGTCAGCTCAGATTTACCCACTTCTAGTTCCCTTTAGTTGTTTTGTTCATTTCTATTTGAAGAGAAGTTACTATACAAACACATAGAAGCATCTTCATTACTATATTAATTTCTTTTGTTGGGCTGAGTTTTATTAGCCCAAGCGTGGGCTCAACTTGTAATCACTTCAATTTGAGGGCTCATTCTTTGGTTCAATCATGCTATTGCTCGAAATCCTTCATCCCTTCTTCGGGAGGACTTTATAAGAGTGACTACACCAAACTTTATTATTTAATTTTTGTAGTTGCACGGGGATTCGCCCCTCCTTTGCATCAGAAATCTTTTGTGGCGTATGATTTTTGCGTTCCTAAAATTAATTTGGACACTACTAATTGTTGGTGGTTCAGTGGTGATTGAAGTTGAACTTAGTAGGGACTAGGGAGAACCCATGTTAAATCCTCCGCAACAACAATTGGGAAGGGATTGAAACCTATCCACTCAGAACTCGCCCCGAATCCGTATTAGCCCTAAGAGTGAACCAGGTGCTAACACCAAAAATAATAATTAATTTTGACGCTTCTAGTAAGAAAAAGCATGGTTAAACACTTATTAAAATTACTTTTTTTAATCAAAATAACCGTAATAAGACCACCAATAAGTGGAAAAAAGACGATGAGGTAGTGGGAGAAATTTGTTGGTTGAATTGACGGCTCAATTTGATGGACAATTGGTTTTTTGTTTTTATTTTGTGTGCGCGCGCTAGTCATAGTGACAATACAAATTGGAGTGTTGGATTTGAACATGTAATATGGTTAGGGGTGTTCAAAAATACCTGATTCGAATTACCCGACCCACTAACCCGCTGACCCGACTCAAATAAAGCGGGTAATTTCCTGATTATTATAATATTAATGGGCCGGGTACCCAACCCGGTAGATTATCCGGGTCTCGGGTCGGGGCACGGACCGTTCGTTTAGTCAAACGGGTACCCGGATACCCGTTAAGAAATTTATTACTGTATAAAATAAAGTTAAGCCTTAGTCCACCTTTGGGTTTCTTTTCATTCTTTGCAAGTTCCAGCCGCAAAAAATGTTATTTCTCTCTCTCTCTAGATCTCCTTCTCTTCCAGTTCTCAAAACTCAGAATTTTCAACACCACCGACGTCCAGTTTAGCGGATTTCTTTCACTAAATTGGCCTGCGCACCACCTCACTATCTTAAAGATCGATCTGTAATTAACGCTCCATCAAGGCATGACTACAACACCAACAACCGGCCATCACCATTTACAGATTGTGTGTTTTTTCATAAAAAAATTACAAATTGTTGGTGTTGTATCTAATTTGTCTCCTTAAAGTGGTATTTTGTAGCATAATTAATCTTAATCCCCTCATTTATGATTTTTAGTTGTATGGGAAGTTCAAAATTTTAGTTTATTATGAATGTGAATTATATTTCTTCAGGTTTTGGATTAATGTTTGGTTATTAAAGTTTGACTGGGAGATATTTCTAAAGATTAATATAATGCGGGTACCCATGACTCGACCCGTAGTTATCGGGTACCCGAAATCCGGGTACCCGATATTCGGGGGTCGGGTCATGGGCCGAGTTTTTTACTATCCGCAAAAGCGGGTACCCGCATATTCGGGTACCCGAAAAGTCAGGTACCCGGTAATAAACACCCCTAAATATGGTACACATGCCCTCGTCCTTACAAATACCTTTGTAAATTGCTAAGACTTTTGGGAGAATTGAGAAAAATAGATGGATTTGATGAATCTCATTCGTATTTTCTTCTCTTATTTTAGAAATTAAAGAAAATTTCAATATATAAGGCTATGTCATAACCTGACATTTAAAAAAGTCCTACATCACCGCAATAAAGTATTACACGTGTTTGGTGTGATTTGAACCAAAACTATTTAAATAAAATTATTATTCAAAGTATAATTTGATTACAGTAAGACATATTTATTGTTATTCATTTAATAATTATTGGGGTATTGCGCAAGTCATATCAATCAATAACTATTCATACTAAAAGACACTACCTAATTCTTTTTTTAAAAAGAATACTAAAAGATACACTAGGAATGACACGTATTTCTAGTGAATTCTTTCAACTTTTATTTATTATTTTACCAAAATCTTTTAATTAATATTCTATATATACTATAATATTGTTTTGCAATTTGAATAACATATTTTCCTTATACGTTACCAAAATAATCTTCAAAACATTTCATACTCCGCAAGTTTTATTATTATTTCATATCGTTCTTTCGAAAAGATATATTTGGGAAAAAAATCAATGTTTTACCGACTATAATTTTTTTCCCTGTAAATATAGAAAGTTTTCAACAATAATATTATCTATTACTTTATACTAAAACAGACACCAGGAATGACACATGTCACTTCCTTGTATAAAATTTATCCGCCTAAAACATCTTCCTAAATTAAATATCTTTTTTATTTTATTTTTATTCTCTACCCTTTTATAAACTATCTATGTATGAAAAAATATCAGTTTATAAATTATGGCAATAATAGATACCACGTAATAACAACTTTGCTAAATACTTTTTGATAATATTTAAGTCAAATCGGTACATTAAGACAATATATTCACTCGATATATCGGTCAAATTAGCATATTGCACATATATAATATGCATATTAGATGAATAAATTTAAATGAGTATGTTCAAAAAATTTATAATTATGCAGTAGTTTTGGGATATTTAGTTAAATATTTTGTAAAAAAAAAGATCATAATTGCACGGGATCTAATCTAGTACTCCGTATAGTATTAAAAGACACACATACAATCAAGTCATCTCCTAATTTGTCCTTAATTTTATTATATATTTTTTAAATCAAATGTTTAATCAATAAAATTTAAAAGATGTCAAAGAAAAGTTGATTACATTACATAAGACTATGATTAAATTCCGTAATTATATACTCCCTCCGTTGCATAATGTTCCTCACTTTTTCATTATGTGCGTGCAGTCTTCAATGCACTACTTTAACCAATAATAGTTTAATTTGAATTAGTAAAATTATAAAAACATAATAGTTTTAAAATTTATATTGAAACGAATCTAATGATATCCCACAAGTTAATATTTTTACTCTTGAATACTATTAATTACAGTCAAAGTTTTTAAACTTTGAACATATGAATAGTAAACATGAAAAACATTATGGAACAGAAGGAGTATAAAAAAATAAACTACTCCGTATGTATACTCCTTATAAGTATTTATAGGAAAAATTGATTCTAAAAATACAACCTTTAAGCGATCTGCATAAAAATGATGTCTTTTTGTTTAACTAAGAATAACACAACCTTTTGGACCTATATTCTTTTAAAAGGCTCCCCTCTACAATATGCTATAACATTTTTTTAATCTTCTTTTTGATTGTATAAAGAAAAAATGTTTAATTTGTGAGGTTAGTTTTCATATTACCTATTGTAATAAGTCATTTTTGAGGGGAGCCCTTTAAAAAAAGACTTATTACACCATCATCACATCATCAATTTTTGAGGGGAGCTTACGAAAAGTCAATCTTTTTTATAAAGACAACTTAAATGCTGTATTTTTAGAATCATTTTTTTCTTATTTATATAGTAATATTTGTTTAAATTATATAGTGATTGAAAATATTAACCATACTTGTAGGATTGAAAAGGCTTTTTAAGTAGGAAATCCAAAAAAATAAAACAAAGCACACCATCATCACATCATCAATTTTTTTTACAATTAAAATATTTAGCAAATTTTATCTAAATATTAAAAATGAAACACTACTCTTTTGGAGTTGTAGAAAAAAGGTCTTAAGCTAAGTCAATTTTTTTCATAGGGTTATTTTAAAGGAAAATTTGTTAATATTAATTCAACCTTTGGTCGATTTTCTTTAATTAAGCCTACGTATGCGATATTTTATAATAATTCCAATTTTAATTCCTACCAACTTTAATTAGGCCTATCAGGTAACAAACCTGAACTAGCCGGTGAATCATCCTACATGGCATTATTAAATTGTTTTTTTGGCTCTTTTTTCTTTATATCTTCTTTCTTTCTCTTTCCTCCTCATTTCCTCTGCGTTTTTTCGTGGTCTCCTTTCCCTCCTCTGCGATTTTTCTTCTTCTCCACCATTCTTGCTCCCTAACACCTATCCATTCGAAATTCGAAAGAAAATCACCAATTACTATGACTGAGGTAAAGCAATTACTTGCCAGATCTAGGTCTTCATCAAATTCAAGTGGAGGGATCATGCCACCATTGTTGTGTGAATGCGGAAGTTACTTTTTTGTGCGTATTGTGAATCGCGGCCCAAATGTTGGAATGAAGTTTCATGGATGCCCTTTATGGCCGGTAAGATCCTCTTAATCTGGGCAATTTTTTTGGGTTTCCCCTTTAGTCACGAATTGTGTAGGGTATGTTTGTGAGGGTAAAAACTTTGTAATTGGTTTAAATTCAAGTATATCGGATTAAGGATTAATTAGGATTTAATTGAATATTTGTGGGCTAAATTAGTAATTATGGTTCAAGTAATAGAATTTGCAAAGTTGGTTAATTTTGGTTTGGTTGATTAATTTGGTTGTGTTAATCGTATTGTAGAATACGAAGTGCGAATTTTTCAGGTGGATTCTTCCTGATAACAATGAACTTGACAACCTTCAACTTCATATTTTTGAAGCTAATACTACCATAGTTGAGATCGAGTATGAGAAGAAGTTGATGGAGGAAAAGATCAAAAAAGTTCACACTAGAAAGGAAAATCTGGAGGAAGATGTTCAAGAAATGAAGGACGAGCTTTGACAATTGCGTATTAAATTGATGAAGGGTTCAAGGAACGGAAGGAATTGTACCATAGCTCTGTATTTCTCATGGGTGTTTTTTGCCCGTCTTGTTTTTTGGTTGAAGTAGTTAGCCGTTGGTTTATTTGTACTTGTAAGTTGTTTCCATGGTGGCAATAAAATTATTAAGGTTGTTGACTTCAAATTACGAGTTATTTCATCTTCACATTACGAGTTATTTGACATCTTTTCATTATGAGTTAGTCGACAATTATTTATCCTATACGAGCATAGTTTTACTTCAAATAATACTAATGTTATGAAAAAATGAACAAATTATTGACTTAAAATGAGCAAGAGTTGACTTGAAATGAGAAATGGTAGTATCTAATTTGAAACGAGCATAAGTTGATGAGAATTGTGCAACATGACTTAAAATGAACATAATTGGACTTAAGTTGCACCGAAATAGGTTGACTTCAACAATTTGCGTAAATTGAAGTTGATACAAGTGTAACTTTTCAACAACACATTCATTCATTCATTAACTTCCAAAGCATTTGAGAATTACACAAAATAAGTAGGACAAACACTCGGCTAATTAATTGTTGTTTCAGTGTGCAAAATCTACCAAAAGACAAACTTAATTCTTGCTTAAATGTTGTTTTCTGAACTACACAAAATAAGCCCAAATAGTTGACTTTAAATTAGCCTAAGTTGACTTTTTGCTACTGCTACTGTTAGCTTCTGAGTTGCTGCACAAAATGGTAGTTTACTGCTTGCTGGAGTTGGTTCATGCCTCGTTACTTACCTTACTGAGTTGGTTGATGACCATTGTAAACCTGGCTCGACTGTATTCCAACAACTGTTGCAGCCTATGTCACAAAATTATACAAAATCAGTAAAGATACTTAAGGAAATCAACAAGTTAACAAACCACAAAATCATTCAATAATACCTACTTTTTACCCCTCCTCTCCCTCCCTCTCCCTCTGCCTCCACTTGTAGTTGCAGTCCCACCCGGGGCAACATACATTCCAACACCAATAGGTACCTGTCAGATGAAGAATTTGTGAAAGAAAAAACCCGAAACAACAATGTAAAAATAATAGCAGATGCAAACATTAAAACGTACTTTGTTTTGACCCCTCCTTCCATTGTTGCCCCTTCCCCTTCCAGTATTTCCCCCCTAGAAGCCCTACCACCTAGAATCATCCTCCCGCATTTGCCAAGTTGGCTAGGTTAACATGAAGAAGAGTGATGTCGAGAAGTAGTCAATCGAGTGACTCGAGAAGATGCAGCTGCAGTGGTGGATGTATTAGTTCTTGGTGTTGTAGTTTGAGTAATGGTAGATGGAGCTGTAACAGACGGAGCACGAGAATGAGGGGGTTGGCCATCCTTCCTTGCTCAACCCCTAGGTTTTTTGGGGGTTGGTTATGCAATAACATTAGTGTCTCTGTTAGGACACCTTCTTTTATTATGCTCTTTGACTTGACACACACAACAATTCATTTCCATCCCGACCCTTGATAGGTGGCCAGGCTTATTCGGGTTCTCGAAAGGATCCTTGACCCTATTTCTCCTCGCTTTGTCTTGCCCTATTTTGATGGGAGGGGGATCCAAATGGTATTCAATCTTTGGCCAGTATCTCTCTCCATCAATAAGTAGAATTGAACCTATACACACACACACAAACACATACAAACATAAATCATTATACACACAAAATTCCCAGAACACACACATACAATAACAATAAAATTACACACAATTTAGCTATTGAAAAAACACTTGTACCTGCAAATGCAGTTAAGTAATCCTGTCTCATGTAGCATTGATTAACATACTCCTCGACTTCCTTGTTTTGGAGAAAGATACATGCAATGGCATGACAACATGAAATGTCAAGCATGTCCTACTTTCTGCAAGAATATGTCCTTGCTTCCAAGTCAACCACCAAATGATCCAGATAATATTTCACATTGAAAAATATATATGTTGAGGGTATTACGTCACAGTTGGCAGCCTTGTCCTTATCTTTTTCCAGCTTCTGTTGTATTCTTGGACAAAGGATTGATGTCGACTTCTCCATTTATTGTCTTTTCACCACCAACCTTTGCATCAGGTTGTTTCTGATGTCTTCTAACATGAAGATCAAATGCTTGGTTCTCGCTTGAATAATGTAGCCATTAAATGTTTCTGCTATGTTGGAGGTTATGGCATCAATCTTCATTGATGTATCTAAAAAAGCTCAACAGAAAACCTCTACTTTGTAGCCCTTAAATGCAATGGCAACATCCACATTCAACTGTGTCAGTTACTCCATGGCATCATTGTAGTCAGCAAGGTTGTAAGCCTTGACAATTTTCCAGAATAAGAGCTTCATCTCATCACCTCTTCAAGTCTTGTGCCAATGAGCAAAGATGTGCCTCGTACAATGTCTATGCTCTTCTTTTGGTAGAACTGTTGCAACAACATTTAATATAACCTTAGACATATGAAACAATACTAAATTAGGTAAAGGATAAGGTTTAGAACATAACAGATACAAAATTGAATACAAAACAAAACCACTGTCAAATCAAGTTCACAACAGAATCATGGAAAAGAGATTCAGAACAGAACAAAATCAATGAAAAGATATTCAACAATACAGAATCTTGGAAAAAGGATTCAGAACAGAACACAAACACCCAAAACATATCCAGAACAGAATTCAGATCAGAAACAGTCACAATAGATTCAGAACAGAATTAAGGATTCAAAACAGGTGAAGTAAGGTCATATTAGGTCATTTTTGAGCACGATTACTTCAATTTGGGTCAAATTTGGTCAACTTTGGTAAAAACATGTCAAATTAGGCCAATTTCAGCAAATTATGTAAAAAATACACACTACAAGTCAAATAAGTCAACTTAGGTCAATTTAAGCACGATCGCTTCAATTTAGGTCAAAGTAGGTCAATTTTGGTCAAATTAGGTACATTGAGATAAACTTAGGTAAACTTAGGACAGCTTAGTTCAATTGAGGTCAACTTTTGTGTACTTAAGTCAAATTAGGTAAATTTAGTCCATTAGAGCACGATCGTTTCAATTTAGGTCAAATTAGGCCAATTTTAGTCAAATTATGTAATATTAGGTCAACTTAGGTAAAACTATGGTCAAAGTAGGTCAAATTAGGTAAAATAATTCCATTTTGGTCACATTAGATCAAAAAGGTCCTTTTGGATCAATTTAGGTCAATTTGAGCATGATCGTCTTAATTTAGGTCAAAGTAGGTCAATTTTGGTCATATGAGGTCAATTTTAGTCAACATAGGTCAAATTAGGCCATATTATGTCAACTTAGGTCAATTAGGACATATTAGGTCAATTTAGGCCATATTAGGTCAACTTAGGTCAATTTAGGCCATATTAGGTCAACATAGGTCAAATTAGGCCATATTAGGTCAAATCAGGCCATTTTAGGTCAACTATTATTAAACTAAACAAACCAAAACAGAAAACTTATGCATATAATTACAATTAGTTATGATGTAGAAAACAAACCTGGTGCTTATCTGAAATGATAGAAATTCCCTCTCCTTCACCTAGACCGAGGGACCTCTGAAGCAGAAGAAAAAACCACTACCAAGACATGTTATTCTCCCCTTCTACTACTGCCCAAGAAATACGGTACATCTGGTCATTCTCATCCCTTCATATAACACTCATCAACTGCCCACCTTCGAAGGCTTTCAAGAAACACACATCGACAACTATCACCTTCATGCAACCCTGCTTCCAGCCCCTTTGCAATCCCTCAAAATAGGCGTAGAACCTCTGGAAAACAGGTGGGAATGCTTGTTTACTGACATCAGTCCCCCACCATAGGACTTCTTTAGTGCTGGCACATACCCTCCAACTTTCTTGTAATGTTCGTGCATCGACCCATGTAACAACGTGTGTGCATCATACTTCACCTTATACAAAAACTTCGTTATCACTACAATCTTAAATGCCCTTCTTATAATCTCCACGATTTCCTTAGCTGACAAATGGGGTCTAGCCTAGAACACCTCGAGAAACTGTTTTGCAACACAAGTCGACTTCAATTGTCGATTCTTTTTCATATTTCAATGACAAGTATGATCACCCTCTACCTCTTCACAACAAGTATTGCTCTCTTAGAGTCCCAGTACGCATACAAGTAGAACGGACAACCTGTAACACACTTCACCCTTACACTTTGTTTCCTACGTATGTTACTAGCCTGTATGAACACGTTTCTCCCATGTAGAACAACATACTTAGCCACTGCATCTTCGAAAGAAACCCTGTTGGGAACCCTTTGCCCTACTTTCCACTTGAACACAGAGAATTCAATGTGTTCACGTACCAAAACATCTCACATTCTCCTCCTCCCGATAGTCAAATCCTCGTCACCATTGTCAGGGGGCGTGTGTATATTATCCTCACTATCCTCATACTCATTCACATAACCCCCAGCAGCACTAGTTCCTTCCCATGTTGTAGCCTGTGACTGAACACCACCTAACTTACCCTCATCTGCCTCCCTTTGAAGTTGTTGATCTAGTT
This sequence comes from Spinacia oleracea, assembly GCF_020520425.1. Taxonomy (NCBI): domain Eukaryota; kingdom Viridiplantae; phylum Streptophyta; class Magnoliopsida; order Caryophyllales; family Amaranthaceae; genus Spinacia; species Spinacia oleracea. Next base: position 182,066,643 of record NC_079490.1, read on the forward strand.
CAAAAATCTTGTTGTTACAATTCTTCGACTTTTCCTAGCTTCAATATACTCCTCATCACTTTCATCTGTGTCAGACAGTTTCTCATCAACTACTTTCTCCTCATTCTCTAATTCCTTCTCCAAATTATCAACATAGTCATACCTGATTCACCACCCGACTCACCACCTGACTCTAGCTCAAAGTTAGGATCAACCTCATCATATTCATCACTTATGTCAGAGTACATGTCTTTGAACTTCAATGGACTCTCAGGTCTGGGATCTTCCCATTCATAGTTTTCTATGAAATCATTTTCATTACTTTCAAGGGTGGGGATCCTGATTTCTTTTTCAGTAATTTGAGGGGGGGGGGGGGAGTTGATGTATTTTCTGGATATTTTAGGGTGTACAGGGTTTTTTGGGGTGGTAGATCTGTTGTGGTTGGAATTTAGACTTTCCAGGGGTAGGAGTCAGTTTGTTTGTGTCTAGGGTAGCTGTAGGTAAAACTGATGAGGTGACAACATTTTTTTTTGTAGCTGATGAGGTGGCAGGATATTTCTTAGATAATGATGACAGAGCAGGACCTTTTTTGGGTTGAAGACTTGGCATCATTTGTGTGTGTTGTTTTTGTGTTTTCTTGGTTTGATAACTCAACACCATGATATACATACAGCTCAACACACCTATACTTCAACACCAATTCAGCCATCTTCAAAACCTTTGCATCTTCATACACCTTCCTCAATCCATTCGCTAAACAAAGCCCGAGAATCAAGTAGTAAAGCCCTTCGATACTCTCATACCCACATTTCTTAGCTAAGGCTTCTAAATCCCACCAACACAACTCATCAACATCAACAGGAAAGGTTCTACCTCGTCCTCCCTCATATATTGTCTCACCATTTGCAACCTTTTTAAACACACCTCCATGCCAATTTTTCAGAATACACGGAGCCATCCTACCAAATTTTTTTTAAAAAAGGAAAATTCAACAACAATTCAACACATAATTAACCCTACCCAAACAAATTCAAGAACGAAAAGTTTTCGATTTTACAACAAATTCAACGAATTTTGTTTTTAAAGTTTTAACATTACCATAATTACCCAAAATTACCAACATCCCACAACTTACTTACCAACTAAATTATTGTAACAACTAGGGTTTTTACGAACAAGCAATCAAGAAAACCCATAATTCAAAATTTACCAAAAAAGGAAAACAAACACTAGGGTTTGTAGGTTTGACCTTCAATTGTACGATTGTGGGGATGAAATGAATGCGCGTTGATGAAGTTGCCTATTTTAACAAGAAAGTCGCAGGTGATGTCATGAACTAGTACAATTGTGGTTGAAGGTTCAGTAATGGAGGAGAGAGGAAGTACGGGATATAAGAGAGGAGAGAAGAGAGAAAGTTGTAAGGTTTTAGGGTTTTTTTGTGTGGAAATCTTGAGTAGTTGACAATTAATGAATGACGTGGAAAGTATTTTACGAGGGAAACCAAGTTTAGGTTGTCAACAGAAGAAACGTTGACTTTGTTCCCGGTTGCTAGTCACTTTGGCCTAATTAAAGTTGTTAGGGTTTAAAAGTGGGATTATTAAAAAATATCACATAGGTAAGCTTAATTAAAAAAAATCACCCAAAGATTGGATTAATATTAACAAATTTTTCTATTTAAAAAACATAACGTATTTTATTACAATTAAATGATGATACTATGTTGACATGTAAAGAAAAACCAATCTCTACTATACAAGTGAAGAGTTGAGGGTTTTTCGATAATTCCACCTTTGGTGTCCCTCGTGTAAATAACTAAAATACCCTTCACACTTTTACGGTTAATTCAACTACAAAGCTGATTTGACTGCAATAACATAACAGGAAAACACTTAAAGTTGTCTTTATGGGCCCATAAAGACAACTTTAATTGAGAATCATTAATTTGATTGAAATCAATTGTAAAGCTGATTGAGAGTGACAATATCAGGAAAGGAAATGAACTTTATTACAATTACCAAAATTAGGGAAATAATAAAATTTATTTTGATTGAGAGTGATTAAATCAGGAAAAGAAATGAAAAACAAGGAAAGATAATACAAAAAATTCAGTCAATAAAAAAGTCCATTAATATAAAAAAGACGAATAATATATTACAATTGCCAAATTAAACCAGATTCACATTCGACACTATGTAAAACAAAATCACAGTCTAAACCATTCTCAGAAGAAAAAAAAAACACTCCATAAACCACTACGAGTTCGTTCCAAAAACTCTACCAACTTTCTTTTTGAAGTCGCTCCCATACACGTAAGTACATTTTTCTCACGAATCCTTGCAAGAAAATAAAAACATAAATTAATTTGAAGGGGGGGGGGGTGGGAGTTGATGTATTTTCTGGATTATTTAGGGTGTACAGGGTTTTTTGGGGTGGTAGATCTGTGGTGGTTGGGATTTTAGACTTTCCAGGGGTAGGAGTCGGTTTGTTGGTGTCTGGGGTAGCTGTAGGTAAAACTGATGAGGTGGCAACATTTTTTTTTTGTAGCTGATGAGGTGGCAGGATATTTCTTAGATAATGATGACAGGGCAAGACCTTTTTGGGTAATGACTTGGCATCATTTTTGTACAAGCAAATTGTGTATGAGCGAATTATTTTTTAGTTCGTACTCCCTCCGTCCTGGAATACTTGACCTGTTTTTCTTATCGGGCCGTCCCTTAATACTTGACCTGTTTCTAAAAATGGAAATATTCTAACAATATTATATTATTTCTCACTCCACCCCTATTAACCCACCTACCCCCTACTCCATACAAAAAATAATTAAAAATTCAACCTCTACTCTCCCCCAACCCCACCTCTTAACCCACCTCCCACTAACTACATTAAAATAATACCCCACTATCAACTATTACGTATTAAATTAAATAAGTCAATTCAAGTCCCTTAAATTATGTGCCGGTCAAACCGGGTCGAGTATTCCGGGACAGAGGGAGTATATCTTTAGATATATAGGGTAGTAATTTGTTGTTTCGCCTTTAGGCCATCAAAAACTCTGGGACGGCTCTGGGCCTCGACCACGAGCGCATAGTAGTATCGGTCCACTCAAGTAGCCTCATTTTACTGGTGTTGGAAGAAGATCCATTTTTGTTCAAACCAATCCGCCAGTAGTTAACCCGGGCCCCTAAACCTTTAAACACGGGTCCAGCTAATTCTGAACCTAACACAAAACTCATAAAACAAAGAAATAAAATAAAAAAGTTTTCAAAAATGAGAAAACCCTAGTAGGGTAAAATAGGAAATAAAAATAATAGAAAGGGGCAGAAATGCCAGGCGACAAAATCACCTATATATTCCCTTAAACCCTTCCGCCTCTTTCAAAACTCCTCTTTTCTGCCTTCCGACGCTCCTTTCTCTCTCCTCCTTAAACCCTAGCTAAACCCTCAAATTTCATCTTCAATCTTCCGAAATGTCGATGCAATTCTGGGGTAAGCTTCATTTCTCTTTGCTCTCTTCTTTCCTTTCCTCTTTTCGTTTTCCAATTTTGTTGAAATTTGGGTTTGTTGTTACTGTTGTTGTTTTCGTATTTGGGTTTCGATTATGTGTTTTTTGGAGATTTTGTTGTTTAGGTTTTCTAGATCATTACACGAGCTGTTTGATTGGAAAATTTGAGCAGTTTTGATTTATGACATTTGGTAGTTTGAGATGACTTTTCTGTTATTCGGTTGATTTTAGGTTTTAGTTATTTTGTTTCCGTCAAAAAGAAGGTTTTAGTTATTTTGTTTTAGCGATTTGCAGGTTTGTTTTTTATGAGAATATTTGTTGTTTGTTTTGTTGATTCTTATTTTGATCCGCATACTTGAATCTAAAATGAATAATTATTGTTTTATTTTGGCGAAATGCTTTATATGCACAAGATATTTATGGCAATAAATTATAAAAATGAACAGAATAACTACACCAATCTGTGGAAATAATCTGTGGAGTAACTACAAGAGACTCGTACAGCCACAATAATATGTGGAAATGGAGTTTTTTTGTTATAATGTTGTAATTTTGGTTTAACTCTAAGTTATTGTACCCCCTTATGTTCTTGATTTGTCAACGCCTGATTTGCGTCATCATCGGATTTTACTCGTTGTGGGTGTTGATGAATTGCAAATGTATGTAAGTATGTACTTGTAGTATTTAGCTCTGTGATAAATCTATGTTTTGACGGTTGGTTTAATTGAGTTGTGAAAATGTAAAACTATTTAAGCCCTTGTTCACAAATTAATAGTCACAAGTTGTGCATTTTGCCGTGTATAGGCCTTGAAGTTAAGGCGAAGGAGCCGAGCAAGGTGTCTCTTGATGATGGCCGTATTATTCATCTTTCTCAGGTACTTCAAAATTTGTCCTGTAAAGTTGAATTTTTGCTTTGTAGTAGGTTTGTAGTAGGCTTACTTTGTTTATTGCGTATTTTTAGGCTTACTTTGTTTATTGTGTATTTTTAGGCTACTCTAAGTGATGTAAAGAAGGAGACTGACCCTGTAACCGTTAGTGTTACGGTTGATAACAAGAAGTTTGTACTCGGGGTCCTTACCAAGTCAAACCCTCAATTATCTTTTGATCTTGTTTTTGAAACTGAATTTGAGATCTCTCACAACTTCAAGAATGGAAGTGTTCACTTCTTGGGATACCAGACTGAGATGCCTTCCAGATATCCTTGATTTAGTTTTGTTGAACACTTTTTTTAAACCATGTTTGTGTCAATGCAGTTTGTCTTCGGTGGTTACATACTAATTATATCTATTTTCTGAACTCTTTTCCATTTTGTCTTGGAGTATCTGGCTTCCTTGACCTTATTTTTTTGCTTGTGCCACTGATGGAGAGATGTTTGGTGATTCCTCTGACGAGGAAGAAGATGAAGAGGTTCCAGTTTTGCAGAAAGAAAATGGTAGATGTTTGTTAATAAAATTCATTTGAGGTTTGTATGTTTGATGTAATGGGCTGACGTTAGCCTTTCTCAGGGAAAGCTGCTCCAGCTTCTGCTGCGGTTGCTAAGCCTAAAGTTGCTGCAAAGCCCGTCAAAAGTGCTGAAGAAGACAGCGATGAAGATGATAGTGATGACAGTGATGATGATGACCTTTCTGATGGGGTAGGTTGTCATTTCTATGTGGGCTATCATTTTAAGCTGTTATATTACTTATATACAAGGCTTTATTTATTTCCTATTAAGGTTAAATACTATGTACTATTTTGTTTGCACTTCTATTTACCTGTTAGGCTGTTGCAGGAATCAATTCCTTTCAGTGATAGCGAGGACGACGACGATGATGATGATGAAGAAGATGAGATGTCTGAGGATGAGAAACCCGTGCCGGTTCCAGCAAAGGTCTGTGTAATTTAATTGGCTGATCTGTTTACATGTTTTCAATTGGCTGATCTGTTTAAATGTTTGTTAAATTTAAGGCTGAATCTGGCAAGAAAAGAGCGAACGCTGATGCTAAAACACCCGAGTCTAAGAAGGCTAAGCTAGTTACCCCACAGAAGACAGGTGATATTTCAATCTTTGGTTTACAGCATTGTGTTGTGCTCACATGTTGATATTGCTTTGAGTTTAATATATGTGTATGATTTGCAGATGGAAAGAAGGGTGCTCAGACTGCTCACACAGCTACTCCCCATCCATCAAAGAAAGGTGGCAAGACTCCTGTTGGTGACAAGGCAACTCCCAAGTCTGCTGGTTCAGCTTCATGTGATTCTTGCAAGAAGTAAGTTCCTCTAGTAAATTGTTTTTGTTGCTGTGATTGCTCTACTTGGATTGTTCAAATGTCGTTTGTAATTGTATGTTTGATACGGAATTGACACATTTCAATCTTCTGCAGGACCTTTAACTCAGACAATGCTCTGCAATCTCACAACAAGGCAAAGCATGCTGCCAAGTAGAGTGTTATTCTTTGTTTAAATGGGGTTTGAATGATGAGAGAGAAGAGAGGAAGAGCTTTGTCTCAAATTTTGGTGTCTTTTTTTTCTCTGATCGTGGGAGGATGTGACTATTTTTGGAGGATGTTATGTTTAATCAGGGTAGAATTTAAAAACTGTTGTGGTTCCTACAAAAAATTAAACTTTGAGAGCAGAAGTTTTTTAATGAGCCAGTTACAAGTTATAAAGTACTGTGCTGAAAGTAAATTTACGCTTGGTACGTCTAATTCATTCCCATATCTAGTTTATCTGAGATGAATGCTACTGATAACTGGTTTCTGTGTTTTGTGCACCAAAAGTTCTCTGCTTTATCTTGTTTGATAATTCCAAGTTAATGAAGTGTCTCAATTTAAAGAAGTATCCAACACTTGAAAATGTAGTGGTAGTTATATTGCCTGTTTTACAGTTTGCTCTGATATGTTTGCTAGAAAAATTACCAAGACTAGTTGCTTACCAAAACGTTATTCGATATGGTTGCGGAGTTTATTGTTGCAGTGACATACGAGTTTCATGAGCCAGTGATCAGACAATTTAATTTCATTCAATTTAAATCCCCATTTTTTTTGGGGCTTATTATTTACCGTCCCATATTACTCAAAACCGCCTTAATATTTTACCCATATACCCCTTTTATTTACCCCATCATATTTTTAGCATTTACCATTATCCTTTACCTTTTCCCTTTTTACTGCCCACCCTAAACATAATGTGAAATAATTTTTACATGGCCGAAACTACCGGTGGAACATCAAATTCACAAGAGGACTTTTTTTCGGAGAAAAATATTCAGAAACTTATGCATTTCTAGTTTGTACCATGGTACGGACTTATGAAGTTTAAACCTGTACTATGGTACAGACTTATGAAGTTTAAGCCTGTACCATGTACAGACTTATGAGTTTTAAGCTCCGACCATGGTATAGACTTATGTAGTTTAAGCTCGTACCATGGAAGGAGCTTAAACTTCATAAGTGTATACCATTGTCGGAGCTCAAAACTCATAAGTCTATACTATTTAATGTTTTGATTTGTTGTTGAATTTGATGTAATTTGTTTCGGAGAAAAGATTAAGAGACTTATGCATCTTAATCTTGTACCATGGTACAGACTTATGAATTTTAAGCTCGTACCATGGCAGGAGCTTAAAATGCATAAGTCTATGCCCATGGTGTGAGCTTAAAATGCATAAGTTTATGCCATGGTGTGAGCTTAAAAGGCATAAGTCTCTACCATTGTAATCCCCCGTAAATTTATAAATTTTATTAATATATTTTAACGTATATTATTTATATTTAAATAGAATTTATGAATTTTAGTAATAAATATATAAATAACGTATATTTATTTTATTTGAAGTACGTTCTAAATATTTAACGATTTTTGAACTTGATTATATTTATATATTTAATGTATATTTAATTTTATTTAAATATATTCTAAATATTTTAACGTTTGTGCAATCAAGAATAATTTTAGAATTTTATGTTGAAAAGAATTTGAATTACGAAAATCGATTGAATTTAGAAAACGATCCTATTCGGTTTTGGATTCGAATCCTAAAACTAAACTCCTAATTCTAGCCCAATTGGCAAAGCCCAAATAATAAGCCCCAAAACACTTTACTCCTTTCCTTCTCTTTCAATTCACGTAAAAAGCAAAAAAAAAAAAAAAACAAAACAAAACAAGAAACACCCAAAACCCTTTTCTCTCTCATCATTCACGTGAAGTGCAAGCCCTCAACCCCTCAGCCGTTTTCTCTCCTCCTTCACGTCATTGCTCAGCCACCGGCCACCGTCACTTTAGACCGGACCACCATCGTCCTCGCTGCCGGTAAATCCCTTATCTCTTTCGTCCTTCTTCTTGTCTCTTTGTTTCGTTTCTTGCTCTCCCCTTAACCTCTGTTTGTGTGTTCGACCAGCCTCCACAACCGACCGACGCTGCTGTTGCGCTGCCTTGCTGCGCTGCCGCCTCCGTCGCCCACACCATCAGCCACCACGTCTTAGTCAGGCCGGTGCTCCCCTTTTCTTCCCTCTCGTTTTTTCTATTCTCTTTCGACCTCCCCCTTGCTTGCTGCACAAGTCTGCCGCTGTCACCACCAGCCGCGACGACCACTCAGTGTTGCACAACCACTGACCACCACGACCCACGCCGTTGCTTCCCCCTCCGGCCGTCGCTCCTTGTTCTCTTTTTGGTTATTTCTTAAACCCTAAGTTATTTAAATCTTTTAATTAAGTTTATTAATTTGAATTTATGTTTCTTGAAATTAAATTATTAATCTTTATAGTTAAATTATAATTTTCAGATTTGATATTGATATTGTAAATTAATTAATTTCAGTTTTGGTTGATTAATATGTAAGTTAGGTTTTTAATTAGTTTAGTGATTTAATTCATGTTTATTGAATTTAAATTATAAGTTATTATGATTAAATTATATTTTCAGATTATATATTATGTTTAAATAATAAATCTAATTTTCAGATTATGCAATTGCATCGAAATAATGAATTTTAATTATTAAAGCATGAATTTTTAAGGTTTTAATAGTTTTAAAATCATGGTATGATGTTTATGAATTATTAAGGTTATCGTTTTTATGATTTTAAGCATATTAATTATGGTTTGGCGAAGTTTTAAACTATTTTATATTGCTGGAATTAAAAAAAAAAAAAAAAGATGCTTTATTGGAGTTTATGATAATTGGTGATCATTAGTGTAGTAATCACTATGTTAGGAGGCTTAGTAGCTAAGTGTTGTCATTGGGGAACGTTCTAAATATGTTTAGGATGTTTTTAGAGTACGTTAGTGTTGCTGTAAATTATTAGAAATTGATTGGGGAATTTTATTGGTTGTTTTTAGGCGGAGAATTCTTTGTGGGCGACTTTTGAATTCGTTAAAGTGGCCTATCAGTTTGTTTACACAAGGTACGTACATACCTGTGTGCTTGGATGTGTGTTGTATTGAGAATATGATGAATATATTTATGAACTTGATTATGTTGGAATTTCATGTTCAATGTCGTTGAATTAATGCGTTGAGCATAGAACTTTATTTATAAGAATTGAATCATGTTAGCATGGAATATTGATGCAAGCATGTTAGTTTTGTGGAACTTCATATTATTTAATATTGGTTTAGATCTTTATTGATCGTTGTTCCTCTTTAGATTTTCACTACTTTATAAGGGCCGAGGACCTTGTTTGGTAGTTGAACCTTATACCTAATAAAGGTTTTTAAATATGGATAAAGGAAGGATTAAAATAGTTGGAATTGTCTCTTGGTTGAATGTTGTGATCACTGGTTTAATTTAAAGATAAAAGAAGTTGTGTTTACATGTTGAATATAATATTTATGTTTGATGAGTCATAACCAAGTATTAAAAGTTAAGTCATGTAAAGTGAAAATGAGTAGCAATAGCTTTAGACTGTGCACGTCTAAAGTGACGGACAACCATTAGTTGGGGTCATGGGTAGCCTATGACTTTTTCTGGGGCCGGATTGATCACCGGTTCTATTTTTATTTAAAAGTCCCTCGATATCGCAGGCCATTGTGGTTTACGGAGTCGCGCTCGTACCTCGTCTTCCTTAGTGAAGAAGAAGAAGTTTCTAGTAGACAACTCAGTCCATTGACTATTTCAATTTAAATAATGTTAATGATACAAAAGTCTAGTTCAGTCAAATATAGTATTCAAGTCAATATATCTTGATTATCCTTGCTTATGTTTTATTTAGTACCATGTTAGGATTGTTCGTTTAATAGAATCATGTTGGGATTATTATTGATTTAGTATGTAGTACGCAGCTTTGCTGATTACGTGTTTTTGCTTGTGCATGTTGATCATGGCTATGCCTTATTGATCCTGTGATGACCCAATCTTTGGTGAGCAGTCTCTAAGGATCAATAAGCATTGTCCATCTGCAGGTTTGAAGATGTTGCATCATTGGGATCGGGAATAGAGAGCTTGTATTTAGTTTTGATTTGCTAAGTTAACTTGGGTTTGTTAATTGTGACTTTAAACTTGTCGTACTATTTATATTTCCTTATTTTCATTGGATGATTTTTGGGATTAAACCTGTAATCAATTATTTATAAACCTAAAGTTCGTTTTATGTTTTCCGCTGCAAAATTCTGAATAAGCCGTTATGTTTTCACACGGGCGATAATGCCTTGATAATTCTCTACGTTTTATATTAAAATGTTGTTTTAGAAAAGAGAGAATTGTCGGGGTGTTACAAAGTGGTATCTAGAAGCTAAGGTTTTACTTTAATAAATTTTTAGGCGCCTATCTATCTAGTTATTTAAAATAAATTTCTTAAAAATCGAGCTTCTACGTATTATAGTGTTCAAAAATTGGTACTTTTTTTTTGGGGGGCCGATTTCCTTTTATCTTGTTTGAAAGTATACGATATTCCTTATTTACGTTCGAAATCAAATTATTTTTCCAAGTTAAAGTGATACTTTCGACACTTTTATTTTTCTTATTATTTATTATTCAAACAAATACATAAAAATAATATGAATACATTTTTTTTTTTTTAAAAAGGAGTTCAAATTTTTTAAAGTTGTTTCAAGAGTTAGAATTCGTTAATTAGGAAATATAAATCTTTTCGAATTAATAACTTTATTCTCGAATTTATTCGCTACGCATTTTCTTAACTTATTTCACTTTATTTATTTTATATTTATTTATGTTATTATTCTATGTTATAATTTTATTATATTTTCGTTCTTTTATTTCGTTATATAAATGATTCTAATGCTTTAGTTTATGAGAGATGGGTAGTATAAGAAGGGCATATAAGATAGAATTATATGTGCATTAGTAGCTAGTCAATGATAAGAAATTGATTGTTATGTATGTGCATGTGCTAATTGTTTAAGTGTTACATTTACATGTGCATAAAGAATTGTTTGATTCCACATAACTTATTGATTATTGAACCTTGTTTATGTTTTGGCTGGAAAATCGTTAGTGAGACCTTGAATTGTTTATTTCAGGAATAAAATGTTTCTTTCCAAGTATACCAACATAGGATCATTCGAGAAACTTGATATAGAAACCCCTGATATTTACGTGAAGAAAATTGTGTTTGGATGTGAATATTATGCTAAAGTTCAAGGGCAACCTATCTTAATGAGAAATGATATCATAGCAGCCACTATCATTAATTGCTTACCTAAAAAATTTCCATACCTAGAACTCAAGGAAAAGTTTAAAGACATGCATTCTGATAATGGAACTCTAAACTTGGCTAAGTATGGAACTTGGGATGGTAGATGGAAATATGATTCAGAAATTCTGACCACTATTATTGAAGCGGCAGATAGTGGGTTTAGAGACGGTAAAATCGTAGGGAGTCATGTTGGGGATTCAGTTACAGAAGAACCTATGGGAATAAGTGTAAATAATGACCTAGAGGAAAATGATGTAGCTGTGGAGAATGAGAATGTAGGTGTTGAGGCAGAGAATCCTAACCCAGCGGCTCATGAGCCAACCATTGAGATCTCTAGTGATTCGGATGTAGAGCTCGAAAGTGAACAGGAGATGGCAAGTGAGCCTAATCAAGATGAAGACATGGGTGAAGATGCAAACCCTGAGGAAGACCCCGGTGAAGACCTTGAAGAAAAGTTCGATGATCTTGAGATCTAAATTTCACTCCGCAAGTTTCAGGAGCAATGGATAGGCAAAAGGCCACAAATATTTTGAAGTCATAAATAGTTAATTAGCTCTTTTATGTTTTAAAGAATAAGTAGCAAAGCTACAACTGTTTAAGTTTATTGAAGTTTGAAATATTCTTTATTATTTTCAAGGATGTAATAAACCTCTATGGAGTTAGCAATAAAAGTTAAAGTTTTCAAGGAATTGTTCTTTATTCTATTTTGAGGATTCCATAATACCCCAACCTCTAGGTAGCACGTCGTGGATTAATTTTTCTATTGGTTGCATACTTAGTGTGAATTGTGGATGAATTTAATTGCCACAATAATATTAAATGATTTGAGTACATAAAGGAAGTGAGGGCCAATCTAGACCCTCATGACCAATATGATTCAAAATGTTATGCCTTATGTGCAGTGTGTAAATGTCTTTCGTGAATTATTGAGGATGATTATTTTTCAATGATTATTGTATCTTGTAGACGATCGTTGCACCTTCGTAAACGATTGTCGTGCCTTCGTAAATGATGTGTATTAATGTGAACATTGTTGGTTGAGGCGATCTTTATGGTCAATTCAAGTATTAAATTGTATGGGATAACGTATAAGTGATGTTTCAAACCTAAAGTAGAATATACTAATTGCAGGTCGCGTTCTAGAATGGCCAACAACAATGATCTAGCTGCTGCGATTCGCCTCTTGGCGGAAAAGCTAACCCAAGAGAGAACTGAGCGCCCCGACTCTGCAGGGGAAATGTTTGAAAGACTTTCTAAGGTTAGGCCACCGTATTTCAAGGGGCAAGCCGACCCAACCTTCCTGGAAAACTGGATTAGGGAGTTTGAGAAACTATTTGAGGCTGTGAGTTGCCCTGGGAGTATGAGAGTAAGTCAAGCTGTCCTTTATCTGAAAGATGAGGCCGACCTTTGGTGGAGGGAAAATGGAAATAGACTAAGTGCTGTTGCGGGATTCAATTGGGATTCATTCATAGTTGCCTTGAGGGGGAAGTTTTATCCTCCTTTTATGAGAAAGCAGAAAGCGCAGGAGTTCATCAACCTTAGGATGGGGAATATGACTATTGCTGAATACTATAGCAAGTTTATAGCTTTATCGAGGTTTGCACCTGAAGTGGTAGCTACTGAGGAGCTAAAGGCTCAAAGGTTTGAGCAAGGGCTGACTGATGAAATTCAATTGGGATTAGGTGGAGAAACATTTACATCCTTAGACATAGTGTATGGGAGAGCTGCTCATATTTATGGTCTGCAGTCTAGAAAGGACAAGAAAATTGTGGTAATTGGGGAAAAGAGAAAAGATTTTAATGCTGGGGGTAACCAAGAAAACTTTAAAAGGAATAGAAACGGAAATGGGAATGGAAATGGAAATTCCCAAGGAGGAAACAATCAGGGGCACCACAACAACTCGAACCAATCTGAGAGAGTGCATCATTGCAAGATGTGCAATAACAATCACCCTGGTAAGAACTGCAAAGGAGAATTAGTGACCTGCAACTATTGTCAGAAAAGGGGGCATAGGGAGTATGAGTGCTTCACCAAGCACAGAAAGGAACAAAATAGTAATGGAGGTGGAAACCAAGTGAGGTTTAACCAGTCTGGAGGTCAAAATTCAAAGCCTGGAGGGGCACAAAACAATCAAGAGAACTATAATAAGCATGCAAATGATAACAACAACTCGAATAAGGCTCCAGGAAAGTTGTACATGATGAATCAGAATGAGGATGAACGATCTGCCGATATAGATTCTGGTACTTTTCTATTAACTCCGCGCAAGTTAAGCATTATGTAATTCGTGGTGACTTGTTCTTTTGTTTCCTCATCTGTTGTGCAAAGTCTAAAGTTAGTAGTTTTAGTGAAATAGGAATTTTGAGGATTGAATTCGTCGAAAGAGAATTTTGGTTAGCTATTCCCTGAGTTGAGTTACGAGGGCGTAACTCGTTTTCTTTAAGGGGGGTAGAATGCGATAGAAATTCGCGCTTTTTACCTATTTTATGGCAATTTTATGCATTTTATTGCTTATTTTAACAAATTTTATAAGTTGATGCAAAGCAAATAGATTCTCCGCATAAGAAAAGGTGTTCATGAGTAACACAAACAGCTTTGAGTTTGCAAAAGAGTGCACATAGGTGGCACAAGTACTTTTCTAGTAAGAATAAGTTAAAAGCTTTTGGGGAAAATGTGGTAAATTTCATGTCAAGTTTCGGGACGAAACTTCTTTTAAGAGGGGTAGATTGTAATCCCCCGTAAATTTATAAATTTTATTAATATATTTTAACGTATATTATTTATATTTAAATAGAATTTATGAATTTTAGTAATAAATATATAATTAACGTATATTTATTTTATTTTAAGTACGTTCTAAATATTTAACGATTTTTGAACTTGATTATATTTATATATTTAATGTATATTTAATTTTATTTAAATATATTCTAAATATTTTAACGTTTGTGCAATCAAGAATAATTTTAGAATTTTATGTTGAAAAGAATTTGAATTACGAAAATCGATTGAATTTAGAAAACGATCCTATTCGGTTTTGGATTCGAATCCTAAAACTAAACTCCTAATTCTAGCCCAATTGGCAAAGCCCAAATAATAAGACCCAAAACACTTTACTCCTTTCCTTCTCTTTCAATACACGTAAAAAGCAAAAAAAAAAAAAAAAAAAAAAAAACAAAACAAGAAACACCCAAAACCCTTTTCTCTCTCATCATTCACGTGAAGTGCAAGCCCTCAACCCCTCAGCCGTTTTCTCTCCTCCTTCACGTCATTGCTCAGCCACCGGCCACCGTCACTTTAGACCGGACCACCATCGTCCTCGCTGCCGGTAAATCCCTTATCTCTTTCGTCCTTCTTATTGTCTCTTTGTTTCGTTTCTTGCTCTCCCCTTAACCTCTGTTTGTGTGTTCGACCAGCCTCCACAACCGACCGACGCTGCTGTTGCGCTGCCTTGCTGCGCTGCCGCCTCCGTCGCCCACACCATCAGCCACCACGTCTTAGTCAGGCCGCTGCTCCCCTTTTCTTCCCTCTCGTTTTTTCTATTCTCTTTCGACCTCCCCCTTGCTTGCTGCACAAGTCTGCCGCTGTCACCACCAGCCGCGACGACCACTCAGTGTTGCACAACCACTGACCACCACGACCCACGCTGTTGCTTCCCCCTCCGGCCGTCGCTCCTTGTTCTCTTTTTGGTTATTTCTTAAACCCTAAGTTATTTAAATCTTTTAATTAAGTTTATTAATTTGAATTTATGTTTCTTGAAATTAAATTATTAATCTTTATAGTTAAATTATAATTTTCAGATTTGATATTGATATTGTAAATTAATTAATTTCAGTTTTGGTTGATTAATATGTAAGTTAGGTTTTTAATTAGTTTAGTGATTTAATTCATGTTTATTGAATTTAAATTATAAGTTATTATGATTAAATTATATTTTCAGATTATATATTATGTTTAAATAATAAATCTAATTTTCAGATTATGCGATTGCATCGAAATAATGAATTTTAATTATTAAAGCATGAATTTTTAAGGTTTTAATAGTTTTAAAATCATGGTATGATGTTTATGAATTATTAAGGTTATCGTTTTTATGATTTTAAGCATATTAATTATGGTTTGGCGAAGTTTTAAACTATTTTATATTGCTGGAATTAAAAAAAAAAAAAAAGATGCTTTATTGGAGTTTATGATAATTGGTGATCATTATTGTAGTAATCACTATGTTAGGAGGCTTAGTAGCTAAGTGTTGTCATTGGGGAACGTTCTAAATATGTTTAGGATGTTTTTAGAGTACGTTAGTGTTGCTGTAAATTATTAGAAATTGATTGGGGAATTTTATTGGTTGTTTTTAGGCGGAGAATTCTTTGTGGGCGACTTTTGAATTCGTTAAAGTGGCCTATCAGTTTGTTTACACAAGGTACGTACATACCTGTGTGCTTGGATGTGTGTTGTATTGAGAATATGATGAATATATTTATGAACTTGATTATGTTGGAATTTCATGTTCAATGTCGTTGAATTAATGCGTTGAGCATAGAACTTTATTTATAAGAATTGAATCATGTTAGCATGGAATATTGATGCAAGCATGTTAGTTTTGTGGAACTTCATATTATTTAATATTGGTTTAGATCTTTATTGATCGTTGTTCCTCTTTAGATTTTCACTACTTTATAAGGGCCGAGGACCTTGTTTGGTAGTTGAACCTTAAACCTAATAAAGGTTTTTAAATATGGATAAAGGAAGGATTAAAATAGTTGGAATTGGCTCTTGGTTGAATGTTGTGATCACTGGTTTAATTTAAAGATAAAAGAAGTTGTGTTTACATGTTGAATATAATATTTATGTTTGATGAGTCATAACCAAGTATTAAAAGTTAAGTCATGTAAAGTGAAAATGAGTAGCAATAGCTTTAGACTGTGCACGTCTAAAGTGACGGACAACCATTAGTTGGGGTCATGGGTAGCCTATGACTTTTTCTGGGGCCGGATTGATCACCGGTTCTATTTTTATTTAAAAGTCCCTCGATATCGCAGGTCATTGTGGTTTACGGAGTCGCGCTCGTACCTCGTCTTCCTTAGTGAAGAAGAAGAAGTTTCTAGTAGACAACTCAGTCCATTGACTATTTCAATTTAAATAATGTTAATGATACAAAAGTCTAGTTCAGTCAAATATAGTCTTCAAGTCAATATATCTTGATTATCCTTGCTTATGTTTTATTTAGTACCATGTTAGGATTGTTCGTTTAATAGAATCATGTTGGGATTATTATTGATTTAGTATGTAGTACGCAGCTTTGCTGATTACGTGCTTTTGCTTGTGCATGTTGATCATGGCTATGCCTTATGATCCTGTGATGACCCAATCTTTGGTGAGCAGTCTCTAAGGATCAATAAGCATTGTCCATCTGCAGGTTTGAAGATGTTGCATCATTGGGATCGGGAATAGAGAGCTTGTATTTAGTTTTGATTTGCTAAGTTAACTTGGGTTTGTTAATTGTGACTTTAAACTTGTCGTACTATTTATATTTCCTTATTTTCGTTGGATGATTTTTGGGATTAAACCTGTAATCAATTATTTATAAACCTAAAGTTCGTTTTATGTTTTCCGCTGCAAAATTCTGAATAAGCCGTTACGTTTTCACACGGGCGATAATGTCTTGATAATTCTCTACGTTTTATATTAAAATGTTGTTTTAGAAAAGAGAGAATTGTCGGGGTGTTACAACCATGGTGTAAACTTAAAATGCATAAGTTTGTGGAATCAAAATTAAATTAGTATTTTTTTAATTTATTGATTAATGTACTTATTGACAAATAAAATTGCTTGGTTTAAATAATTTTTTTTATGGGTGTATGGTGGTGGTTTGGATGAAGATACTTTTTCTCTTCAAAATAGATGGGGTAATTAATTTGGGAGAAAAGTTTCATTATATAAGGATATTAAAGTAAAATAGTGGGGCGGCTTTTAGCGCTCCACTTTTTTTTTGATGCAAAAGAGAGGTAAGACCTCGTACAACTAAATCAAACTAAGCAATAGAACGAGGTGTGTCAACACCCACAATGTCCTCGTGGATAAGGCTTGTGATTTCCCGTGGAGGAACATCAAAATACAAGATCCTTTCCTCTTGAGTAACACATAGGTTTGCCAATTAATCAACCACTTTAGTTCCTTCTTGATAACAGTGTCTTAGGCGAACTTTCCTGTCTTGTGATTTAATCAATTCACGAGCATTTTTTAGAATGTAATAACACTCCCCTCGGTAAGCTTCGTTCTGCAGGACGCCAGGACCTTAAGACATGCCTTATTGTCCATTTGTAGGACCAACTAAGTGATTCCCATGTTTCTTGCCATTTTCAGTCCCAGTTCAGCAGTTGCACGTTCTGCCCTGTAGGCATTGCAAATACCTAAGTTAACAACTAAGCCTTGGATGAAAATTCCTCTACTGTCACGAATAATACCTCATCCACCAGCTAATCCGGGTGCTCCTTTAGATGCCCCGTTTGTATTCAAACAAAACCAGTTATGTGGTGGAGACTTCCAGCTAATTAGTACTTCAGTTTTCGGTCCTGTCTGGAGAGTTGCAGCAGTTCCATCACCATGGGAAGCCCTCCAGACTTCATCTATTTTTGCTCTCAGGAAGGAGCCAGTGTCAACTGGTATGTCTTTACTGCGTCCAAACATAAAGTAGTTCCGCCAATCTAGTTCCACCAGATTGTGACAGCAAAGCAAGCTGGCCATTTCTCAGAGTGTATCAGATCTTTTGCTTCAATGTTTCCGATGATCCAAGCATTCAGGTCAACTTGACAGAATGATGGATATAAAGCTGACCCACCCACACTTCTCCATATTGCTTTGGCTGCTGGACAGTCCCTAAACAAATGTAGGAGTGTTTCATCTGCATCTAGGCTGCATCTTTTGCATCTAGGGTCGTCAGCGAGGTGTCTCCTCATTCTGTTTGCATTGCTAAGTATTTTGTTATGGTGAGCCAACCACAAGAACACCCTTAGCCTTTGTTGTACAAGTGTTTGTCATATGAGTTCCCATTTTGGGTCTTTGTTAGTCAGTTCATCATCTCTCATAATCTGCATAGCCCCCCTTTTTTTGTGCCTCTCCAGTAGCGCAGATCACATGCATTAGGATCTTCAGACAGTTGGCAAACAACTATCATTTTGAGGTTTAGCATAGGTAAAAGATTGGCAAAGCAGTCCTATTTCCACCCCATGCCAACCTCCCCTAATTACTCCACTGTTGCTCCATCTACATCATTGGGAATTGGGCCATTGGCTAGTTCACGAAGTGGGACTGAAGATGCCCAACGGTGATCCCAAAATAAGGTTGTTTGACCATTCCCAATTGTAACTGTTGATCCCATCTTTAGCCATTTGGAATTGTCAGTGATTCCTCTCCACACATTAGACATGTTCGAGGTGGGTGAAACATGTCTATTTCGCATCTCCTTTTGCAATATTTGTGGCGCAGAACTTGAGCCCAAAGAGCATTGGGTTCTGTCAAGACTCTCCAACCAAGTTTTGTAAGGAATGATGAATTTGATTGTCTAGCTGATCGCAGACCCAAATCTCCCTAATTCCTTGGCAGTTGGAGGGTATCCCAGGAAAGTAGATGAACTCGTCTCCTCTCCTCATCACCCCCATACGAAACTTCTAGTACGCTTGTCAATGCTCTCACAAATCGTACGAGTAATTTTAACTGTCTACATTGAGTAGTTTGCCATAGCAGTAATTGTTGAATCATCTAGTGTGATGCGTCCAACCATGGAGAGATACTTAGATTTCCATCCTGTTAATCTTCTATCTATCTTCTCACAGAGGTGTGCATACGTATCTCTAGTTACACGACTAGTTAGCGTAGGCGTACCAAGATAAACCCTAAGGTCATCTGTCGAAGGCATTCCGAGAGATGACACAATATTAATTATCTTGAACCTCAAGTGATGTATTATTTGAAAAGTAGACACAAGATTTATTTAGACTCACCTTTTGTCCTGATGCTGCATAAAGTTTGTCTAAACAAGTCTTGACTACCATTGCTTGATCAATCGAGGCTTCCGCAAATAAGATGATATCATCTGCAAAGAACAAGTTTGAAAGCTTAGGGCCACCTCTACTGGCATAAATTGGCTTCCACAACCCTCCCAAAATTTCTTCCTCAATTACTTAATTCAGACGTTCCATACAGATTACAACCAGATACAGAGACAGAGGATCGCCTTGCCTTATACCTTGAGTGGGTGTAAAAAATTCTGTTTGTTCACCATTCCACAAAACCCTCATGGTTGGAGATGTGACACACTCCATAATGACTTCAATTAAAATAATTGGAAGGTTCATTTCCATCAAAGTATCACAAATGAAAGCCCATTGGAGACGGTCATATGCCTTCTCAAAGTCGATTTTCATTGTCATGTTACCTTTCCCACCTTGTTTGCGTCTCATGGTATGGAGAACCTCCTGTACAATAACGATAGTGTATGTAATTTGACGGTCGGCACAAAGCTAGTCTGATTGCTAGAGATTAACTTGGGTAAGAGAGGCTTAATTCGATTAACAATAGATTTAGTGATGATTTTGTAAGTCACATTACACAAGCCAATGGGTCGAAATTGTGTTGGGAGTTCCGGGTTATCTGTTATCGGGATGAGCACTAGAAATGTCTCATTAAGAGAAGAAGACAGACCCTTCCCCTCCAACACAGTCAGAGCCATACTGTAGACGTTGGGAGCTACTAGTTCCCAGTTTTTTTGGTAGAAAAGTGCTTGAAATCCATCAGGCCCGGGGGCCTTAAGAGAGCCCATGTTCTTGACCACAAAGTCAATGTCACATCTAGTGTAAGGTCGAGATAATTTATCCCGATCTTCCCTAGATAACTCTTTGCAAATACCTGTTGGAATGTCACAAGTCTAGTCTACGGGACGGGTCTGGGCTCGCGTAAACTGCTCACACCCTCATCAGTGAATAATGAAGTGAAATAATCTACAATGCGACTTTTTACCTCAAGTTTATCATGAATCCATTCATTTGCATCATTCTTAATAACAACTATTTTGTTTTTTCACCGCCTAATAATGGTGCTCATGTGAAAAAAAGAGGTATTACGATCCCCATCTTTATCCACTCTACTCTAGCCTTTTGATACCACAAAGTCTCCTCTTGATTTAATACAAGCTCGAGGTCACGACAAAGTTTATCTTCCATTTTAATTAAGCTAGAGTTACGTCCCTTTGAAAGAGCAGTTTGTATACCCCCCCAATAAGGGTCCTTTCTCGCGGAAGATGTTATAATAAATATCGTGTTTCCAAAGCTGCAGGTCATTTGAGAAGGAGCTAAGAAGGGGAAGGAGGGGATCATTGCAGTCCCACTTCTCCTTGACCAATTCCTCAAATTTTTCGTGTGAGAGCCAAGAGGCATGGAACCCAAAGGGGCAGTTCAAAGCTGTTAAGGGGGCAAAGCCTTTGGACGACATTAGAAGTGGGAAATGATCACTGCAAGGTTGGTAAATGTCTGACTCTGGCTTTGTCAAACAACATGCTCCACTCTAAATTACATAAAGCACAGTCTAGCCTCGCACTGGTGTAAGTCTCCACTGAATTACCTCTCGCCCATGTATGAGATGGGCTTGAAAATTCAATTTCTATAAGTTGATTGCTCTCGATCCAGTCATTGAATTTGAAACTTCTTCAAGAAGTATCAGCACAACTAGAGCTACGCTCCCAACTAAATCTAGTTTCATTAAAATCTCCAGCCAATATCCAAGGTTTATTGTTTAGTTGTGCAAATTCAGTCAAGTCTCACCACAAGTCTGGTCTACGGGACGGGTCTGGGCTCGCGTAAACTGTGGACTGATTCCACGGTACTTCTCCATGTCTTGTGATCATCATAGTGAGGTATTGGTTACTTTGTGCAATTGGGTCTACTGTAACAAGTCCCGGCTTCCAGAAGACCCAAATACCTCCACTAAAACCTTGTGCATCAACCCGAGTGTGCCCTCTATAGTTTACCAGAGAAGCAATACGGTGGGCATGATCCCCCCCCATATGAGTTTCTACCAAGGAGAACACTATAGGTTTGTTGATCCAGATAACTTTGCGAAGGGTTGTCATGAATTCACGACTCCCGGCACCTTGAACATTCCACACCATACACGTTATGGGGTAGGAATTAGTACTGATATTGTGTGTATAATTCATAATCTCTTCTGAGTTTGGGAATTGAGACTTAAAGGCTGTTGCAATATGACGCAAAGCGTGCTTGATTTCAATTGGTAACTTCAACTTTACCATCAACTCGGGTGATACCATCGTTGATACCATCCATGAGTGTATCTCCACCTCCAACTTGTGAGTCGGGGGGTTGGCCTTGCCTAGGTACGGTTCTGTCATTGGATACCCTGCACATATGATCTTTTCCGGGGGCATAAGGAGGGTTATCGGTATTGGTACTGTGATTGACATGTGTTATCGAGGTCACAATGTGGGGTGAGGAGTAGGGGTTATTTAGCCCTGATAGAAAAGGATTGGTGAAGGCTTCTTTGTGTGCTTGTAAGATGATCTGGTTGTTTTCTTTGCCTAGGAGGGTGCCTGTGTTTTTCTTCTCTTGGATTTCTGTGGACAACTCATTAGTCCTATCTTTTAGGATGGAGATTTTGGGATTATGATTTGATTCCTTTATTTCTTGCCACTGCCTAGCTCCTCCCATAAATTTTTCACGAGAGATTTGATTCCTTGAGGACTTGCCAATATTGAAAGGGTTATTATGGGAAAGAATATTATGTTGTTGGGAGGATTTACCCAAATCAACTACTTCCAAATTATTCGAAATAATTTCCAAATCTTGTTACCAATATTCTCTTTAATTCCTAGATTATCCCCATCTACTTTCTGATTTTGCACCCCTAATACAACAAATCTTGACCCTCCAGCCTACTCATGTTAGCATTGATTTGACTTTCCATGTTATGTGTTCAAAGCTTTGTTCTTGCCATTTTTACCGGTTTCCGATGAGTGCTTATCCAGTTTGTTACGGCGGCGAGGTGGGGTTTTTTTTCACCACCATCCAATCCCCAAAGTCCGCCTCTTCAATGTTGGTATCATTTTGTCGTACAACCTCTTCATGGGGGGCAATTTCTTGCTCTTCATCCACATTGATAGGAATTTGAATGTTTCTAGGACAATTGTCCCCTTGATGCCCTATTTTCTACACTTGAAGCAGATCATCCTTAGCCCTTCGTATTGGACTCTACAGATACGACCCCGTAACCAAAATTTTGATAATAATGGTTTTGAGAGGTCAAGTTCCACACTCAGCCGTGTGAATTGTCCGCGTTGAGCCAATGTCGTGTTATTATCAATGCGTGTAACCAGCCCAACTTTGTTGCCAATTTTATGCAAGAAGCCCTTATTGAAGTATTCTACCGAGAGGTGAGGAATACGAAACCAAGAAGTGAGGAACCTCATTGGAGAATCATCAGGAATGAAGTTGGGAACCCATTTTATTATCGTGAGATAATTGTCATCAAGCATCCTGAGTGAGGACATGATTATAATCACCAATGTTCGAGAAACGGGAAATGAAGTATTCATGGCCTATGTCTCTAAACACAAGACCTCCATTAAGTGCCCATTTCTTCTTAAGTCTTTTCATTAAAGACATATAGCCAATTTTACAATCGAACATCTTAATTATCAGAGTGTGCTTCCACGGTTTTCTTAATCTTTGCTTCTCCTCCTTGGACAGGAGGATAACCGGGCACCGTGGGTCGTCCTCTATTCCTTCTGGTGGTTCATCATCATCAGATAAGTCTTCGTCCTCCTCATTAATACATGGATCATTATTTATCCCTTGCATTTGATCTGCTGTAACCAGGTCTCTAAATGACACTCTTATTGAGGAACCAACACCATTGATTAGGGGGGGGGGGGGGGGGGGGATTGTTTGGAGGCATAGTTTGCGTAATCTGATTACTACGTGTTTCTTGATTTTCACTGTGATTAAAGATCAGATGGGTAGTTTTACATTTTGGTTTCTTGGTTGATCTGACAATCAAATCTCGCTCTTCGGATAAAGCCTCTTGGTTGAAAGGATTTTCTGTTGGGAGCATTTTTTTTTCTTGTTACAAATTATTTGAATGAGAAGGAAATGTTTTTAATAACTATTTCAACAAATTACATAACATTCGGCTTGAAGGGGCGAGATGGAAAAAATACAGTCCAACTCAGCGATAGAACCAAAGTAGTTACTCTCGACACACTACCCTAACGCCGCCGCCCATTTTCTTCCGGGAGCACATTGAGCGCTTTTCCCCCTATCAGAACAATGCCGCGGGAGTTAATCACACCTTTCCCCAAAAGCAAGGCTGGTCATTATGATGAGGTTGGTCTAGATGGTCATTGGAATGTGAAGGTTGTCTTCTACATGATGAGTAGAGTTAAGAACCTCCACAACATTCGGGGTTCTGCCATTAAAGACAACGTCATTTCTTTGCAGCCAAATGCCCCAAAGCGTGGCCACAATGAGAAGCAAATGTTAATCTTCAAATGTTCACCCGTTCTAGACGTTAATCAGGACTAAAAGTAGTCAAACTGAGACAATGTCTAACTTCGATGGAGTTGGTTTTCTGTGTTTTTATGTTGTGTTGGGATTTGGTTGAAGTGCACAAGAGTAGGATGTCAATGGGGCAGGGTTAGGGGTGGTAATGGATCAAAGGTGGATCGGGTGGAGCTTCATCTGCCAACTGTGCATCCATCATACGACTCATCCTTCTTTCCATCATCCATATCCGAACCTTCCATCTTCCGCGAATGAATCGGGTGATTAATGGGTGTAATTAAAAGAATCGTCAACTTTATGTATAATGTAAATATAAAGCAACATGTGTTTATATAAAGGACAACGAATTATAATTTTGATACATCTACAGTATAAAATAGCCTAAAATGCTAATAATAATAAAAATTATTAGCTAATACATACAAGTTCAAAAAAAATTATTTATTTACATACTTTCAAGCAAAACAATGGTTTTTTCCCCTTGTAAATGGAAAATTATTAGGTAATAATTAGATGCCTATAAATTAAACCAATATCCATTAAGAACAGAGTATAATATATCAATGTAAATATTTTTATATTCTATTGAGTAGTAATTAAGTAATTGTAGTAAAAATTAATAATTTTAACAGATGGATGGATAGATCGGATGATGCATCGGGTGACGGGTTGGATGAACCTCCACCCGAACCCGGTCCGACCTATCACCCGATCCACCTGCCACCCGTTTAACATCCATGTTTTATCGGGTTTTCAACCATATATTCAGTTCGGGTGGTTCAGATATCCGTCGGGTTCATACAAAATTGCCACCCTTGAACAGAGTGGATGCGGATGAAGGTCTCTCTATCTCCATCTAACATTTTCTATCCCCATCTCTGCCCCAATTGATAAGAAATTATAACCATCCTCTTCTCACCACCCACTTGGGTATTCATAGCCACCTAATATCCACTTTACCCATCCCAAGACCCCTATTCTTGTGCATGCATGTCAATCCTAAAAACTCCTTAAACAGGTTAGTTGTTTTCCATCCTAATTATGTACTAGTTTGAGCTCATCACTTCCTGAAACCATGGGTTCTCGCTTGTTTCTACTTGGAATACTGCTTGTTGCTTGTGTGATGAGTACCGATTGCAGCTCGTCGCCTTCTAGAGGCTTCCTTGGCAGAGTATCCTAAGAGCACTCCCAGCAGTGGAGAGAAAATTTGCTCACAAGTAAAAATCGGTGAGGAAAAAAAAGAACACGTACCACATCAACGGGGAAGCGAAAAATTGCTCACGAGGAAAAGAAAAATAACTCGCAGGGCATTCTTTTTTTCTGTTTTGCTCGCCATAATTTATGGCCCCCGCTACTGACTTTTTTCTGTTGGAAATAGATGAATGCACGTGAAACAAAGCCCAATATCCACAGAATTCCAAAAAAACAAAACCAAACACTCATTAACATCTGACATAGGCAGCGGTTGGCCCAATCACCTCTTGCCACGTGTTAGTTTGTTTGATTAACCAATCAGAAAATTATTTGTTTTTTAAAACGCCTATATTTTTGTTAACTGCTAATTTAGCTGAAAAATAATTAATAATAAATAATAATTATTATGCCAAATGTCATAAAATTTCAAGATCTATAAATATAGACCAATTTTGCTATATTTTGACACACTTTCAAAAATCATTTATAATTTAAAATAATATTATAAAATATTTTCAATTAAATTTATAGTATTAAAAATAAATATAAAAATAACGTAAATAAAAAAGTTAACGTAAATTAAATAATTTATCTTAACTAATTGTTAAAATTAATTTAAGTTATTATTGTAATCGAATAAATACAAAATAGATGGAGTATGTGGGAAATAGAAAGTGTAGTGGGGTTTAGTGAATAGTAAAAGTAAAAGTATGTGGTGAGGAGTTTTTTTTTAGCTCATTGGTGGGATGAATTTGTTGTAGCAAAATTTGTATGTGAGGAAAGTGGTGTGAAGGAGTAAGAAAATGGCAGAGAGATAGTGGTGAGATTTGTTTTCCCCCACCTAGTGAGAGTGGTCTAAGTGTCTGAACTTGCAAAGCATACCTTAGTTCCCTAAACCAACTGTGCACCGAGTACCCAAACTTACATTGCCACAATTGCCTGAGTTACCCCAAGCCCGGCCCACATATGACAAAAAACAGAATCAATCTAGGATCATGTGGCTAATGATTACATGTATGATGGAATATGGTACTGATGTACATCCTAGTACTCACATTACCATCATTCTTCATTCTTTTCAATACGTGTTGTGGTTTGGTGCACATGCGTTGAGCATTTCTTGAATATAAAATTAAAATTTTAAAAATATCCGAACATATCACGTGCATCAGTGTATATAGTCGCAGTAGCAGAAAGGCTATATATACTCCTTGGGTAGGGAATAGTTTCATTCCCTGAGTTGTGATTGGTTTAGATTGAATAATTCCATGTGGGGTTGCTATTTTAGATTTAAATTTAAATCCCATGTGGGGTTGCTTTTGTGAAAACAACCAATGGAAACCCAGAGTATGGAACTATTTCATACCCAAGGGGTATATGTATCAGCTTCCGTCGGAGTAGTATATAATTTAGGTCAAAGAAAAACAACAATGAATGGAGCTATAGTGAGATTTCCTTGAAGATATGATGGATTTGACATTAATCAAATAATAACTTTGATGATTTTAATTACTAACTTAATTATTGTGATAGATGTAAATCAACTTACATCAATTAGTAAAAAGTAAAAAGTTGGAACTAGGGTTGGGTATGATTACGACGGACCCAGTGAGGTGGTGGTAAAGGACAAGCTGGGCCTGGTGCTGCCGGGCAAGGGGCACCATTTACAAAGTAACACCTGCATTCCCAGTAATTGAAAGCACCACTTGGGGCGGCGCAATCAGCTACAATATTCCCATGATTTGTGAAACAAGTTGAGCATACATGTAGACATTTCTCTATGCTTGGACATCCTCCTGGACTTTGCGCTAAGTATGTGTCGCAACCATCATCGCCACCCTTCCCTTTTCCTGTATTTCATGTCCACAAATATCAATTATATACTCAATTCGTGGAGTATTGACCATGGTGCACCAAAAGAACATGCGTTATAATAATTCACTTTTTTTTGTTATAAAGAATGTTATATATTATATTATTTTCACTATTTATTAAAAATATAAATAAAAAATATATTATGTTCTTTTCATGTAAAGAGATGTTCTTTTGATTATACATTAGTGTTCTTAAGGTGCACCATGCTCAGTGTGCACCATGGTCCACCTTCTAAATTGCGATGTACTTACGTGATACTTTTAACCATTTTAATTTTACAACTAATGCAAACATTAAAAACACGTAACAATCAAATATAACAAAATTGAAAAATGAACTTATAATAATACTCATAAAATAAGGTACAATCTACGTCAAGTCCACTAAATTTAATTTCAATATTAGATTTTACATCAAGGATATATAAATGGACACGCAAATGCATGAAAATAACCCGATTGACTATCAATAGTCCACCCTTTACAAAAAGTTTCAAATTAGAAAAGTATTGTGCAAGAAACTTTCATTAGAGTCTCAATTCTATGAAAATAAACTCTCATTTTAACCAATTTCGAACTACTCATCCGGAACATTAATGTAATAAACCTATACAAAGTACTCAACTATAATAAATTATATATAATACGTATATGTCATGGTATTACTAATAAATACAGTATAACATTGAAGGAAAATTATATATATGATAAAAAAAAAATTGGGGAGGAAAAATACCAGAGGTGATTGCAAGAAGAGCCAAGACAAATAGAACTGCGAATTTAGCCATTTGACAATGTAGAAGATTGTTACGTACTTAATTAGCTTGCAATATATATTAGGGTTGTAACCTTGTAGTGTTGCATATTCGATGGGTTCGGGGAGTGCTTTTATAGTTGATTCATGAAATTATTCCAAATCTTTTTATGCAATATGTATATAATTCAAATATCTTGTTTTTAGGGGAAAAAAAGTATCTACGTTTATATACTTTTGAGTAGTACTTATATGTTGATATTCTTGGACCAAAATAAAATATATGCTGAGATTCTTGCACAAAAATAATTTAAAAATTATGGAATGTAGTCATCTTTTTCGAATTTACCATGATGAAATTTATTTCTCTTTCGAATTTGTCAGTGATAATATATGCTTCAGTTTGTTAAGTAAAGCAAACGGTATATACTTTTACCGATAAAATCAAAATACTCCGTACTAGATTAGATCTCGTGCGTGCACGAATATTCTAAAGTTATTATTTGATCAATTTATTTATAGAAATATGTTAGTGCAATATTCCCCCCTTTCTAGAGCTAGTTAATGCATAATTAATAAATCTTTGACATATTTATTTAATCATCTACGGAGTACTTCGCAATATGCAATTTTCATTGTATTAAAGATTTTATTTGTTTGATATACAGATTTGACCAAAATATTGAGTAATATATTTTAATTATATTAAAATCATTTTTGTCAAATTATTATTCCGTGATACCTATTTTTGTCAAATTATTATTCCGTGATACCTATTTTTGTCATGCCTCATATATTCTTCAATCCAATATTTTTCCATACATTAATAATTTTATAAAAAAGGCTAGAAAATAAAATAAAATAAAATAAAGCAGATATATATATATTCTCCGTAGGAAAAGGGGTTTTGGGGGGAAATTTACTGAGAAGTAAAATATTATTTATAGTATCTGTTTTAGTATAAAGTTATAGATTTGAAGCAAATATACAAATTACTTATATATTATTAAATTTTACCTTCAAAAAAAAATATTATTTTTATTGATGGTGAATTCCTTCAATAAAATAAGAAAAATGGTGCACTAGTACATTATTTTATTATTTTTTAATTTTAGTACATTATTTGATTAATTTATTTTTATTTTATTGTTTTAGTACTTCCTCTGCTTATTCAAATGATGTTGCGATATTTTTAAAACAGAGCAAGAAATTTTAACATTATTGGCTTTCTAATTAACAATTGGGGACCAAACAGTCAGCAGAACCTGTTGTTAGTTCAAATATCACTATATTTATATAAATCAATGTACACTCGATTTACTTTATTTACTCTCTCCGTTCTTGATTATTAGTCCCTTTTAAAATTTTGCCAGATCTTATTTTATTCGTCTCAATGTGTAATTTAACAATATTAAATTTTTATATTTATTTAGCGCATGTATTTGGATATGTTTACATTTAAATATAGAGCTAAAACGAATGAAAAAGTCAAAACGAGACTAGTATTTCAGAATGGAGGGAGTAGAACGTACATGAGAACTTATTCACTGTATCTAACAAGATAAAATCAAGTTTAATTTCCATGTGATTGCAAACACGTTGTACAAGCACAAGGAAAAGTAGTATCCTCAACCACATATATCATGCAAAATGAATGTAACCGGTTAAATAATTCTCCTACATGATGGATATTTATAATAAGTAATACGGAGTAGGTTTTGTTTGCATTGTTTGCGATCCAGATTGCAATTCTAACAACATTGCATCAAACCAGCAGAAACTATTTAAAGTACCTTTCAATCCCATAAACTCTCCAAGTAAACAAGGAACATTGAGTACTAGTATCCTACACGGAATCAAGTAAAACAACAGCAGATTCAACACTCCTAAACTTCCAGAATATTACAAAGTTGACATCCCCTAGCATAAGAAAGAGACGATTTCTGCAATTCTTTCAAACGCTTCAAACCAGTGGCCGAAATCCCTCGGAAAACCTGCAATAACCTGCAAACGCAACCCTCCAATATTGCCAAAAATAGGTCACCTGTACACAAAATACCGCCATAAGCAGTGGTTAAATAAAAATGCCTGTTCCTGAGCAGGGATAGCTGCACCTGCAAAACTCGAGTAAATGTAAGATATTGACCCAGAAATTTGCAGACTATAAAACCTAACAGAAAACCGTATGAGAGAATATGTTGTCATTACACTCGATAGCTGGGGCTCAATTTCCCAACTGTATCAACTTAAACAAGATTTGTTCTTCTAAAAGCCAGACCAAACACACAATCAAGAAACTCAAACAAGATTTGTTCTTCGAAAAACCAAACCAAACACACAATCAAGAAACTCAAACAAGATTTGTTCTTCCAAAAACCAAACCAAACAGTCAGTGTCCTTTTACTTCAACAATGTCTTGTAAATACATGGCAGAGAAGAATGATGAAAAAGTCAACCTAAGATTTGACCAATGTGTAACGCAGGATAAAATAAGCATTAAAAAGATGATTATATAGGAACAGTCAAGCTAAGTTTGCACCTTTCCCCAGGAAGGACATAAATGAAAAGAAAGAAGCATATGTAAGATCAAAATAAAGTTTGAAAAAAATTAAAATAAAAAAAATAAAATCAACCTAGGAAAGCAGACAAGGGTTCAAGTTAATCATTGACTCATTGATTGATACTGCTAACAGACATGAATGCAAAGATTAAAACACAAAGCAAAAACCATTAATTAGGTGGATGTATTTACATCAGACTTCAGTCGTTATAATTTGCCTTTAAAAAAGTTACAGGGAAAAAACAATGAATATACAGGAAACACTAGCATGCAACAAGCAGGCTCCATTTTAATGAAAAAAAATATTATGATTTTTATGAATTTGAAAGAAGAAAGGACAGGAAAATACAAAGAAAAACAAAGAAGAAAACATTTTGACACAGCATGCATCATGCAACATGGAAGATGTTTATAAAGAAAAAGGATTCCATATGACATAAGTGTGAACCTGCACACCTGCACATTGGAAAATGGGCTGTAAGATGAATTTAGAGGATTCTTGGGCTATGCCAATGTGTAATCTTTAAAAGCCACACCATGTATAGACAGAGAATAAGAAACGAACCATGTCCAAGTTGATCAATATCCATATCCCTGCTGATGTGAGGGACCATTACTATGTGCATGATCTTTATTGTTCCCAGTGTCGGTCTGCATCTTAGCAGCTTCTTCCTTTTCCCTATTCCATTGCTCAATTTTCGCACGCCTCTCTTCACTTCCTTCCCTGTCAGGGCTTCCTCTGCCTCTCCTACCAGAAGGGCTTCTGCTCCTTCCTCGTTTGTGATCAGGACTAGTGCTCCTATGCCTCCTGCTTCTACTTTCATAATAGCTACCCCTGTCATCATCTCTTTTGCTGCTACGACTACGTCCATGATCGCGGTCATCATAGTCATAACTTTTACGTCTATATGGGCTTCTGCTTCGGCTTCTGCTGTGTCGCCTGCTATACCTCCCGAACAATTGACGCCTCAACTCCCTGAACGTACAAAATCATAAATTGACACATCTTCCAGTAAATACATGACTGACAGATTCTAAATAAGAGACCACTAAGTATACCTGTTAATTCTCTTAAGATGCATGAAGTTACAATATCCCCCACGATTGCAAGAGTTCTCTTCATATTGCCTGCATGTCGCTTCACGAAAATCTGTGACCGGAGAGAAGTCTACAATGATAGGACGACCTACAAAGCACATTGCAGATCAACTGCATTAAGATCATATACATTTATAGAACTCAGAAAAGGCTTGTAAAGCTTGATTCCAGCAATGCTTGAAAGGAATCATACCAGCATAAAATCTCCCACTTAAATTGCGGAGTGCATCAGCAGCTTCCTCTTCTTCCCTGTACTGAACATAAACATTGCCAACCTGCCGAATTGGGGAAGGCATGACAACTAAGGATTATGACGGCACACAAACACAAAATATTTAACTTTTCGAGGTAAATCCGTAAATGTGACAGCAATACTCACCATGTGGTCAGCCAAGTTGTCGCAAATATTCAGAGACTCGATTTCTCCATATTTGTTGAGTTCCTCAAATAGATCTTCATAAAAATCCTTAAGAGTTCAGAACGGAAAAAAAAAGAATAATCAGGGCCAAGACAAGTATCTCATCCAGTCCAAAGTACTCATGTAAAACTTGGACATTAGAACACAGTCTGACTTGTTGGACAACTTCAATGTACACAAGAATTGAAATGTCCCTCATGACAGCTTCGGAATACATATTGTATGAGCACTCTTCAAAAATTCAAAGGACATGTGGCAACTTACATGCATTCATAGTGAGAAAACATCATAACAAGCCATTATGAGACCATATAACAAATTTGTATTGTGCCTAAAACAATAAAAACCACAAACAAACAAGCATAAAATATCCTAATGTGCCATACTACCATACAGTCCTTGCAAAAAGGGAACATTTCAGCTGAACAAACACTCACTTGCAATTTCCCTCTCCTTAACTTATCCGTAAAACGCGATGCTTTTTCTCATCATCAAAGTCAAGCAAGTTTCTTAAACTATAATACCACAATTCACAGCAGCAACGAGAACATGAAAAAAGGGAGATAAGACTTCCCAATACAGCTGACAGCTTAACTCGCCACAATTCATATTCTTCCTAGTTTCCTCAGCATGCAAAGAAAAGGACGAAAACAATACTTCAATTTGCAGGTCTTCCTTGTGGACTGGCCAGCATAATAGCTCTAAGCATGGATACGTGGCTTGGGATAAGGTATGTGTTCCTAAAAGCTGGGGTGGTCTTGGGATTAGGAATATACTCCTGTGGAACAAGGCTTCCATAAGGAAACATATATGGAATGTGGCTCAAAAGGCTGATATCTTTGGGTAAGATGGGTACATACAATTTATACTAAGGGCATGAACTTGAGTGCCTACCAGGCCCGTAAGAGTGCTAGCTGGGCGTGGAGGAGTATGTGCAAAGTTAAGGAGGCAATTGGAGTAGCACTACATGATGATAGCTGGCTGACTGATAACACATACAAAATTGCAAGAATATATGCAAAGCTGATGGGGCCGGAGCAGAAGATGTATTGGAGTAAGTGAGTAACTTGGTCTGGAATCGGTTTACTTTGCCCAAACAAAGATTCATACTTTGGCTTGCTTTGCTTGGGAGGCTGTAGACTAGACAACGATTACTTAAAGTGGACATTAGTGAAACTGATAAGTGTGGCATTTGTGAGCAGGATAGTGAATCCCGCAAACACTTGTTCTATGAATGTTCATACAGCAATTAGTGCATTCACAAAATCAAACAATGGCACGGAATAAAGGCTATGACCAGTGATTTCTACTTCATTTTGAGATGGGCCAGTAAACGAGAAAGGAAATCTCAATCTTGGAAAAAAGTGGCAATAGCGTCTGTGGCTGCAACTTTGTACTCGATATGGAATGTGAGAAACGAAGCTATATGGAATGGTAAAATAACTGCTGTTCATGTAGTAGTTAAGGAGATATAAAGCATAGTGAAGCATATGATCAATTGTATCTTAGGTACAAAAGTGTTCAAAGCTGATAGAGCTTGGTTTGTATCCTTCGGATAAATTGTTAGATTGGTAGTTGTAATATGTTGCAAGGCTTAGGCCTACTGTTTGGTCGTTGTTGGTAGGTCCTTGAGATGGGGATTCCTTCCTTGTTCCTCTCTTTGAACCGTGGTTGTATGTTTGGATGACGATTTATGTGCACAATCATACAACTAGAATTCAAAATATTCATTAAAATGTAGGAGAATTAGAGAGTTCAGTGTGCTTTAAGCGCAAAATTAAGCAAAAATACAAACCTAAAAAACTAATTAATGGTCAATTGACAGGAAAACAAAATGTAGACATCTCAAGACAAAAAAAAAACGCATAAACCAGATAATCAATCAACCAAAAAGCTGTTGCTAGGATCATATGACTTCAGATTAACACGAAACAAAAATAATGAAATCAACCACAAAACTTCAAAGACAATACATTTTTGAATCAGAAACAATCAATCAAACCAAAAGATTTTGAGCAAAAACCGGAAACATTCAATCCGGAAAACTCAATATAGTAGGAATCTAGATTAACACGAAACAGAAACAATCAATCAACAGAAAAACTTAATAGAACTTTATATTTATAGATTAACATACACCAGAAACAATCAAATAATTGCATACCTTAATGTTGAGAAAGCTGTTATAATTTAGATTAACACGAATCAGAAACAAATGAGGAAATAAAAACGACTTATACCTCAAAATGTTCTTGAATTTTGCGAGGATCGATAGGATTACCCTGAGCATCGACGCCAGGAGTAATCATATCAGGGCGTTGGTACATGTTTGAGAGCAAAAGCGTAGGGCTAATACCGGGCTTTGTGTGAAGCCTGGAACATCGATCGCCATGTCTGCATGCACCGATCTTAAAGTAGAAAGGACAATTCACTCTGTCCTTCTCTGTGCCGAAAATCGACGCCAAGTGATCCGCCATTGTTGATTGATTCGAGCTACTTTCTCTCTCTTCTTTTGAAATTGATTTGGGATTATGCTAGGGTTTTTCAATTTTCTCTCTCTATGTTGGTCTAGACACTTCCTCAGAACATCTGATGGTTTATAGAGTGGGATTACGTACTTTGAGGATGTAGCTCTCCAAATATCTCTTGTTAATATTGGGCGTTTTAGGGGCTTTTTACAGAGAGCTAATTCAAGTTAGTTCTTGACCAAAACACCTCTAAAAATTTATTCTCGTTACAAAGTCGAGAATAATTTTGTTTGTGAAGTACAATTAATCTAATCTAATCTAATCTAATCTAATATTATATATATATATATAAAGGAGGTATATTTGCTGAAATATTAGAGCGCCACCTAGGATTACTAATGGTTTCGACCAATGAAAAATAAGATTTCTAATTTATTTTTGAATTAAAAATATCGATTGCCACGTAGATAATTAATTAGGTACCACCTACATACTTTAATTAATTAATTACTAATATATACAACTCCATCTAAAATCAAACACTATAATAATTTTTTAAAAAATCTAAAATAAAATTCATTAAAAATCAAACACTAATCTAAAATAAAATAAATAAAATTCAATTTAAAAACAAACATTATCCAATATTAGAGCGCCATGTAGGAAATCTAATGGTTTCGGCCAATTAAAAAATAAGATTTCAAAATTAATTTTGAATTTAAAACGTCGAGTGCCACTAGATAAATAATTAAACGCCACGTAGATATTTTTATTAATTAATTAATAATATTACGCATATACAATTCATCCAAAAAAAAATACTCTCATAATTTTTTTAAAAATAAAAATCTAAAATGAAGGTATATACATAAGAGTTTTATTTAAACATAACAATTTAATTAATTATTAATATTACGCATATACAATTTCATCCAAAAACAAACACTCTCATAATTTATTTAAAAATAAAATCTAAAATGAAATTCAATGCAAAATCAAAAACTAATTTAATCTAATACGAAGTATATAAAATTGGTATATACATAGGAGTTTTATTTTAACATAATAATTTAATAGAAATCGTGCATCGCACGGGCTAAAATCTAGTTATAGATATTTGGATCACCAAATAGTAAAAAAGTGACTGGAGAGCTCTATTAAATAACCAATCAACGTTGAGTGTTTTTTGAGAAAGTGTTTTGTGTTGTGAATAGGTGAATTAAATTCTTAATGGAGGATTAATATAGTTGGGTTTACAAATTATGCAAGGAATAATTGAAGGAAGAAAAGAAACGAAGCAACTTGCATCTTGTGCGCACGCACAGTATGACGGCGTGCGCACGCACGTATTTCACATTAGCTACTGGAAGGTTTTAGGCATTTTGTGCTCACGCACAAAAGCGCACAAAATGGCTTGTGCGAGCGCACAAGAAGGGTTGTACGCACACGGATTTCAACGGAGCTACTGCAAGCTTTTGGGCATTTTGTGCGCACACACAAAAATGGCTTGCGCGCGCACAGAAGTTTTGTGCGCGCGCACAACAGGGTCGTGCGAGCGCACAACTGAGCGGGGTCTCTTCTCGCCTTTTGTTTTCGGCGGATTTTCTACTCCATTGATCTAATTTCTTCTTTGGTACTATGTATACCAACTAAACCTATTTCTAATTTGGGTGTTGAGTTTATAGTGAGAGAAACACATAAACACAAGAGAGTTAGAGAGAGAAAGTAGATCTAAACTTATTCTCACACCATTTCTACTTGTAATACCTCCTCATAGTTTGAAGTGATTAATACAAGCATTAATCCCCTCCCCAAAAGTGGATGTAACTCATTTATGATAACCACTATAAATTTGGTGTTTTTTATTTGATTATTTATTGTTTTTCATTTATTGCCCAACTAGAAAACCATAAATCAAAATCCTTTGATCTTTATTGAATTAATACGACTTTAATTCATAACAAGTGGTATCAAGAGCAAGGTTGTGTTTGGATTTGTTTTGGTGGTTTCTTGATTGAAGATTATGTTAACTATGAAGTTAGACATAAAGTTTGATAGGTCAATTAACTTTGGTCTTTGGCAACAAAAAATGAGAGCTTTATTAATTCAAAATGGAGTCCACAAAGCCCTTGAAGGGAAGGCAAAGAAACCCGAATCCATGACCGAAGATAAATGGGAAGAGATTGATCTCAAAGCTTTGTCGGCTATGGAACCGTGCCTCTCAAATGAGGTCTTGCGGGAAGTTGCAAAGGAGGTGACGGAAAAAGGTCTATGGTTGAGATTAGAGCAGTTGTACATGACAAAGAGTGTCACAAACCGGCTCTTACTCAAAAGTAGGCTTCATGATTGTCGAATTGAGGAAGGTAATTCTCTAAAATCTCACCTTGATGAATTTTCTTCGATTGTTATGAATTTTCTTCAAAATATTGATGCTGAGTTAGATAATGAAGATCTTGCAATATACTTGTTGTGTTAGATAGTGAATTTGTTTGTGATGCCCTGTTTGCTTGAATTCTAAGTTTTTATTGAAGCATATATGTGTTGGAGCTTTGCATTATGAATGAGTGACATTAGATCTCTCTATTTACCCTTGCCCTTATGACATTAGATCGTACTCTCGATTTTCTGACTTTGTTTCTACTCATTTGCACAAATGAGTAGAAACAAAGTTTGTTGCTCATTTACACAAATGAGCTTTCTCATTTATGCAAATGCGTGAATTGATTTTCTAGTAAGTGAGTTACTTATTTGTTCAAATAAATTTGCTCATTTGATTGTTTTTCGCTCATTTGTACTAAATGAGCAGATTTTCAGAATTTATGTATGTCGGGGACCTGTTTGTTGGTTTGTACGAGTTAGTACTACAGACATAGGAGCTTCCGAGCTTATCGCCTAAAATTAGTGGTAGCTGCTACTGTTGGGCTTTCAAGGCTTTTTAGGCAATTTTTTTTTGGCATAAACCACTTTTTGTTGTGATGGACGATGGTTGTTGCAGCAGGTGGTGGTGGAGAAGAAGACGGGAAGAGTTAAAAGGAGAAGAAAGAGGTGAAGCTGACACCAATTTATCTATAGAGTATATGCTTAATGTACCCAAAGTTGAACATTGATGTATCTGGCTCTAAGGTTTTATGAAAGTAGTTTCTTTACTTGTAATTAGTTATAGATGATCTTTTTCTCAGTTTTTTTGCATTTTCTCTCTCCTCTTCATTTCTCTGTTTGATAAAGTTGAGATGATGTTGATTAGGCCATTAGGGTGTTACAATCTCGGCTAAAGAATATTTACTCATTTGTTCTAATGAGCAAAACAAATTTACTCATTTATAATATGAATAATATGAATTTCAAAAATAAATTTACTCATTTGTGAAATGAGCAAAATAAATTTACTCATTTATAAAATAAATTTACTCATTTGTGCAAATGAGCAAAATAAATTTACTCATTTGTTAAAATGAGCAAAATAAATTTGCTCATTTGTGTAAATGAGCAAAATAAATTTACTCATTTGTTAAAATGAGCAAAATAGAATTTCTCCTGGTCGGGTGTACTACTTTGGGATGTCCTCGAATTGTTGTCATGTTTCCAAAAATAAAATTATACC